>NC_041394.2:20558312-20904146 GCF_900747795.2 Erpetoichthys calabaricus | reverse complement strand
TCTGAAACTGGAATCAATCTGAAAGTATCTGAAATGCATTTTAAGCTACTGTATCTTCATTGTGATATCTTCAAATTACATCCAGGCCTCACTCTTAGGCACTTTGTGGTTCTTTCCTGAGTTGTATGGTTCCTCGTTAGATTATTGCTTGGCCAAGCACCATTTCATTCTGGGACGGGTCCTTTGCATATGAAGTTAGTTCTTTGTGCTTTGAAAAACTTTCTAATATGCAGTGTGACACTAGAGGGCACTGTTGCTCCTCTAAGCCAACAGACAGACGTCCAGGACACCTGGTAAAATTACTAAAAGGTATTTTAATTCCTTTTCTTTTCTGTAATAAAGCACCCCAGCCACCATACACAGGCAAGTAATAATAATCACAATAATAAGTACAATAATTACTGTATATACTTGCAGATAAGTTTTCCCGCGGATAAGTCGGGACTTGATTTTATTGTATAATTTCTGATATTTTATAATGTCGGTCATATAAGTCGAATGCAGAAAACTCACGCTATTGGTCCAGGAGATTATGTTATGCTGACGCTCACCTGAGAGAGTAACCACGGAGCACACGGCCTTTTTATCTCTATGTATTGTGCCTACGTGATCACACTGTGATATCCAAACTATTCCGACACGACGTTTGCACTGATTTGTATTTTTGTATCTCACACCCTCATACACCTTTATCGTAAGAGCATCCGTTATCTATGATGGAGCGTTCAATCAGAAGAAAATATGAAGCTGGTTTGATATTAAACTTCGCTGAAGTAGCAAAAGAAATTGGTAACTGTGCTGCTGCAACAAAATTCGATGCATCTGAGAAACTGATGGGAGATTGGAGGAGGGAAGAAGATGTAAAAAAAAAAAAGTGTTGTGTTTTTGATTGGGCATATAAGTCGGGGTCTGATTTTATGATCGATTTTTCAGGTTTCAAGACCCGACTTATACACGAGTATATACGGTAATTAGCATTTCTCTCTTCCACACCTCCCAGCAAGATCTGTCTTCTACCTCCCAACTCCAGCTCGCTTGCTGGGTTTACAGCTGTCCTTTATATAGTCCTTGACCTGGAAGTGCTTCTGTCCAACCGTCCCTGTGACTTGCCAGCACTTCAAGGTCAGATGGAGACTTGTATTTTCTTCAGCCTGCACTTCCGTCCCCGTCACTTTGGAGTACTTTCCGGGCTATCCAGAAAGTAGAAACTCCACGGTCTCCTTGCAGCGTCTCCTAGCGGCATCCACTGTACCCAGCAGGGCTGTGAAGCCGAACTCCAGATCCCATGGTGCCCTGCGGGAATCCGGGGCGCTGCTATGCTGCAGGGGAGCCGCCATCTAGTGTCTTGGGGGAGGCATTGTCCCAAAGAAGCTGCCGTCCCCCATCCTTCCATCCTTTGGGTATCCCGGCCATCCATCACAGTAGAAACACACTGAAATCTTTATATGTATGGCAGGCTACCTAGCAGGACTTAGATTAAGAAAACTTGAACTATATCCCGTGTTACTTGACATATGCAGCAAGAGTCTTTTTAAAATCTTGAGCCATTGGTATTTCACAAATCAGTTTCCATCTCTTTATGGTTATCTACTGTATGGAGCCTGTTCCGGATCTAAATAAATAAAAATTTCTTTCTGGAACCTTCATGTGGATAAGTCCTTTGGGAGCCAAAAATGGTTCCGCTATGGCATCACTCTGAAGAACCGCGCTGGCACCTTCATTTTTTATGAGTGCATTTTGAGATGTCTCAGAATAACCTCCTGCTCATTTTGAGATTTCTCAAATGCATTTCAAGGTATCTGAAAACAGACAAGAAGTCCCACTAAATACACAGTCAGTTTTAGAGGAAAAGATATCTTGAATTGCATTTCAGATTCCTCCCAACTTGTTTTAAAATATCTCACAATCGTACTTGTGATAATTCAAAATGTACTGGAACTCATTTTCATATAGGTACCTTGAAATCCATTTGAGAGATCTTAAAAGGTCTCAAAAGAGATGTATATTCAGATACCTGTAATTCATATCAAGATAATAATAATAATAATAATAATAAGAATGCATTTTATGTATAGCTGCGGTGGGTTGGCACCCTGCCCGGGACTGGTTCCTGCCTTGTGCCCTGTGTTGGCTGGGATTGGCTCCAGCAGACCCCCGTGACCCTGTGTTCGGATTCAGCGGGTTGGAAAATGAATCGATTTTATGTATAGGGCACTTTACATTAGCAGTAAATCTCAAAGTGCTACATAAATAGTTTAAACAAAGGCAAAGTAAGATAAAAACACAGACAATAATTTTAGCATTTTTGTTAATAAGCTTTCCTAAATATAAAAGTCTTTTAACTGTTTTTTAAAACAGCCCACAATCTGCTGTGATCTTAGGCTCTCTGGTAGGCCATTCCAGAGCAGTGGAGCAGCGACTGCAAAGGCTCGGTCACCCATTGTATGAAGTTTGGTCACAGGGAGGCGAAGGCGGTAGGTATTTGAAGGTTTCTTGTAGGGGATTGTAATATAAGAAGTTCCTTAAGATATTGTGGAGCATTTCCATGAATACACTGATGAGTGAGCAGACAGAGTTTGTATTCAATGCGGAGGTGGATAGGGAGCCAATGAAGTGACCGAAGGATTGGTGAGATATGTTCATATTTCCGCACCCTCAGCAGGATTCTTGCAGCACTATTTTGGATTTGTTGTAGCATTTGAAGGTTCTTGCTGGGGATCCTGATGTGGAGTGCATTACAATAGTCCAGCCTGGGGGAGACAAAGGCATGAACCAGCTTCTCAGCATCACAAAGGGAGAGGTAGGGACGGAGCTTGGCTATGTTTTGGAGATGAAGGAATCCAGAGACCTTCAGATGCCATTGGATGTATCTCTAAGTGTTAATTTCATTTGCCACGGGTATATTCAAACAAATTCAATGGTTGCCCCAGACCCAGATTGAAACATCACTTATGAGCACAGATTGTGGAGTGGATTTGCACCTCCTTCATCCCTCAAAGAACTGGAGGCCTTTCTTCTTGTAGGTCATTGTGCCGTCCCACTGGACTAAGTCCAGGACATGTATGACAGCAATCCAGTGAAGGCTGAAGCAGTCCTGAGGGCAAAGAGTGGCCCTGCTCCTCATTATCTCCTTGATATTAATATACTGTTAGGTGTTTCCTTTATTTTGTCCAAGAATTTTATTATCAGTTGTTAAGAGAAAATATTACTGCTGCACCATCAGAACTGAGTGTGTATTAAAATGCCATGGACCCTCCTGACCCTGTCTAATTGCAGTTGAAAGCGGCTTAAGGGTTGCTGCAGATTAACGGAACAAATGTAGATTATCGGGTGAGGAAGCCATGCCTCTAGTGTCCCCGTGAGTGCAGGCCACTGGCATCTCACCTCCTCCTCCTCCTTTGTTTCACTAGGCTTGTGCAAGCGGGAAGGCTTTGGAGTGCCAGCTGTGGATTAACAGGGATAATTGGCTATTAGGTGGCTCTGGGTGAAAGGCTGCTTCACACTCGCCAAGCTGCCAGCACAGGGCTTGGACTGGCAACACACGGCTGGCTGTGGCCACTCTACCCAGCACCCCCTCAGCCCAGTGACATCTCTTTACAAAGCCAACTGTAAAACAATGTCTAAAATAGGAAGAGGAAAAAAAAAGAAAACAGAGACACAGCATTTTTAATTAAAGGCTCCTGGAATAAAAGCAGGAAAGATAAAAGATGGCTTCGCAATGAGAAAATTTGAAGGAATGTGTTGTTATGTGCATCTGCTCGCAAATCTGCAGCTTTAAAAAAATTCAGGCCTATCAGCTTGTAAAATTAATTGGCAAAGAACTCCTTAGGAAAAAAAAAACACACACTTTCTTTTTATTCACCAATTAATTTTTTTTTCCAGAAAAACTGCAAGTGTTTTTTTTTTAAAAAGGAGGTTGGGAGAAGCACCTGTGCCGAAACAAAGAGACGACGGAGCGGGAAGGCTGGCCAGCCGTCTGCTGATCGACTCAATTTGTGATAATTTATGCTTTGTCGTGGGAGAAGCTCCACTGGAGCGCCCTGTTCAGCTTGCAGTTGTGGGGAGAGACGGCGGCCACTAGGCGAACACACAAGTGCCTGTTGGTGGCTGGCGTCAGCCATTACTGTTTTAGAAGGCACCGTCCCTTCACAAGGGCCACCTCAAGGTGCTTTACAAATAGAGGCCACTCCGCTGGGGTCACACACAGCTGGCAACTTTAGTGTACCACACACTCTGTGCTGCTAGGGGCCCACATTGTTCTATCATGATATCAAGTCAAGTCAAATGGCTTTGGCACACCTTACATACACTGTGTCATGGCATACGGTGGCACAGAATTACATTCCTCAGGACTGCAGTGCAGCATATACACAAATAATACACGGACAGTCTAACAAGACAAGGAAAAACTATACTATACTTTACTATACTACACTATCCTATCCTACAGTATATCTCACTATCCTATACTGTCTAATCCTATCCTATACCATACCGTACTATATTATACATACTTTACTATACTATGTATCATTATCCTATCCTCTCCTATATTGTTCTATGCTCTGTTATACTGTACTATACTATAAGGTACTGTACTATACTATATTATACAATACATTATTGTCCTGTCCTGTCCTGTGCTACCCTATCCCATCCTATCCTGTGCAATGCTATGCTATCCTATACTATATTTCACTATCCTGTCCTATCCTCTCCTATACTATGCTATACTGTACTATACTATACATAATTATCTTGTCCTTTTCTATACTATCCTATCCTTTCTCACCCTATTATAAACTATGCTATCCTATACTTCACTATCCTATCCTGTAATATATTATGCTACATCAGGGGTCTCCAAGCTTTTTTCCCCTGAGAGCTACTTTTACAAAATGAAAATGGCCGAGAGCTCCTCATGTTTTCTATCGTTTATTCTCATAACTTATTTCAATCCAAACAATCTGAATAAGCTTGTTTTGCCTTAACATTTACAAAATGTTGGTGTCCAGAGCTCAAATTTTGCATTAAAACGTCACAAAAAATATTTAGTTCACCTACAAGTGCATTCTGTATGTCTGTTTCTAGTGTATCTCACACTATTGAATTAATACAAGAATGCTGTCAAAATAAAATAATGCAATTATAAATCCACAGATATGACTTATTCATTTGTCATTTTGTCACATGTCACTGTGTCACTTTATTCACAGGTCCAGTTCCATGTGTGATGTGTTTTTTAGTTAGTGAGATGACTGACACTGCATGGAGTCAACAAGAGGGGCAGGTGTGTGGTGGAGTGGAGCCACTGAGGTTCACTCTTCTGGAGTCATTTCAATGTTCGTCTCTCAGTCTTGTTCTGAACTTTGATTTCATGACATTCATGTCTAACTCACAGGGGTATGGAGACCCAAACAAAGCAGACATTTTCAGAGCTGCTTGGTGAAGATTCTTATAGTTATCTGGCTCTACTACTGAGTTCCAGAAATGCTGAGAATGCTGTTGAGACTTTAACTGCACATTATTTTGAAGGTTTACTAATATATAATATCTAAAATCCAATGACTCTCTGTCTGTCTGTCTGTCCACTTTCCACGAGAGAACTACTTCACGGATTTAGATCGGGTTTTTTCTATAATTTGCTTGAACATTCCGGTTGATTCTGCGACTTTTCTCATCTCGCTTTGTATCACAGTTCGCTTACGGTGCCAATTTATTTGCACGAATTTGAGAAACACGCAGCGGACCAAGGAGAGGGGCCTTCCTCACTCACTCACCAGCTTCGGGGCGTGTTCCTTAACTCCGCTTAGCTAACAAACGAGAGAACAATTGAGTTCAACTTTGTTTGATATTTAAAATAAAGTGTTACTTAGGTCTTGATGAGTCTGAGTCTGGATATTCTCATAAGTGTCTGCCACATTGAAAAGATAGTTTGCAATTCAGATTGTGGATCACGATTTTGTGTTAAAAGGATCATGATATGATTTTTTGGAAAGATCGCCCACCCTTAATTTGACTAATCAAGTTTTCAAATTTATGTACGATTCATTAACCCTTTGGCGAGCTACCTGGAAAGGGGTGGTGAGCTACTGGTAGTTTGCGAGCGACGTGTTGGAGATCCCTGTGCTATACTATACTATAATATACTAGCTTATTCTATCCTATCCTATACTACTATACTTTTATATGCTATGCTATATTATACTTACACTATACTATACTATACTGTACTATACTATACTATACTACAGTATATTGGCAGCACAATGTTTTCTTTTCACTCTGTACAAACACAGCTTCTCAGATGGTCTTCTTGTTCCTTCTTCCTATTATGGCGGTGTTCGTCATGGCTGGTGATCAATAAACACAATACTTACACTTGACAGTGAATACGGAGGACATACAGTATGTAGCATATCCTGGGAGATTATCAATGAAACGGCTTGTGAGGATTGTGCTTTTATCACAATAAACTTTTCTGTTCACCAGTAAAACACCTAGCAGATGGTGCTGCTTTTTCACTTTGTCGATCACTGTACTTTTCCAAGCTTGCTGCTATCATTCATTTTTTGACTTCCAGAATGTATCAGGTCATAAACTTTTGATTAAAACCAAGGGCAATGCTCTAGCCTCAGTAGTTTGTGAATATTAGCAGGATGCCGCACCATATGTGCCAAAACCAAAGTAGTTTAGACTGTTGTATTGTATTTCCGAGGTGGCCAGGATAGATCGGCCATCAAGCCCTGTGAAGAGGATTTCTTGAGTTCTGTTTTAAGTGTTGTAATTATCCCATTTTTGACACCCGAAGCATGCACAACCTATCTGGAAGGGGTTCTCTCTCTCAATTGCCCTTCCCAAAATTTGTTCTGGTTTTTTTTTTTTTTTTCTTTTGGGATTTTTTCTCCTTAGAGGGTCCAGGCTGGGGTCTGTCAAAAAACAGGGCCTGTTAAAGCCCATTGAGACATTCCATGTGTGATTGTGGGCTACACAAGAAATACATTGTTGTTGTTGTTGACGGTTAGCAACTGCTACAGCTGTCATTGTTCTTCTATCTATCCCATAATTGGCTTTTGCGATTTGCTTCATATTCAGCAGATGTCGCTGCTCTTCTTTATTTTTTTACCGTTACCTTCTCGATCAGTCTGTCATAAGAAGGATGCAACCCCAATAGCTTTGCCTAACTTTGTGCTACCCAATTTACGATTCACCAGCGTGTGGTTCACCTCATAAGCAGTCTCTGGTATTCGTCAGTGAAACGCCTCCTGCATTTGGCTTGACAGCCTTTGCTCTTCTTCTTTGTGCCATAATGGTGTGTATCAGTTTCTTTTGTGATAATAAAGATCATATAGCTCAGAACACCCGAGCACACCTCACTTTGCACAGACATGTGTCTGTCTCTGTCATGCTTGCATAATGTCCCCCACACTTGGCAGATGGTGCTACTGTTCTTCGTTTTCTTCCCATGACTGGCCTCTGCAATGAGCATCATGATCAGCAGATGTTGCTGCTGTACTTTTCCTTTCGGCCATGTCATTCTGTCGAGCTTTTAGCTGTAAGAAAGACCAATCCCCTGATTACTTGGCATACATTGCTGCCATCCAAACGTTTTACTTCACCAACATGTGTCACTATTAAAACCAAGGTTAAAGTCCAAGTGGTTCACAAGTAATCACGTGACACGCATGACAGAAAGACACACATTTTAACATTTTAAATACTGTATACGCATTATATTATACTAATAGATACATGAATAAATAGGAGATACATTAATAGATTGTAATACATTGAAATAGATAGCAATAAAATAGCGAACGGTAACAACTAAAAATAAAAATGACACTATTACCAAATGTCCAATTACATAATTAGACTACTAGGTGCAGATCTGAGGTCAGGGGGTCAGCACAGAGTTCCAAGTTCAGACAACCAAGGGGTAGGAGCTGTTACAGAACCTGGTAGAGTTGACTCAGACACTTCGGCACCTTCTGCCTGATGGATGTTGGACAAAGAGAATGTGAGAAGGTTTAGAGTGGTCCTCCACAATGCTTTACAAACACTTGATAAAGACGTCATTTAACGGAGGGTACAGCGGGCCCATTGATCTTTTTCGATTGTGTTCACTATTTGTTGTAGGACTTTGTGGTTAGAGAAGTTGCAGTTTCCAAACCAGATGGTAATGGATCTGGTCAGAACACTCTTGTTGGTGCCCATGTAGGATGTAGCGAGAATGGAGGGAGGTAGTCTTGCCTTCTTCAGCCACCGAAGGAAGCAGAGATGCTGCTGTACCTTCTAGGCTACGGATGTGGTGTTAATTGTCCAAGGGAGGTCAGCTGCCAGGTGCACATCAAGGAATTTTCTGCTCTTGACCAATTTAACCACAGAGCTTTTGGTTTGTAATGGGGTGTAGACAGCATAGGTCTCCTGGAATTCAATAATGATCTCTGTCATCTTGTCCATGTTACGAGAAAGATTGTTGCACTCACACTGGTCTGTATCTCCATTCTGTAAGCTGACTCATCCCCTTTGCTGATGAGAGCCACCACCATTGTGTCATCAGCAAACTTAATGATGGTGTTCAAGCTGCATGGGTCAGCAGAGTGAACAAAAGAGGGACGGGAATGCAACCCTAGGGATGCCAGTGCTCAGAAGGATGGTGCTGGAGATGGTGTTTCTGATGACTGGGGTCTTGCTGTCAGGAAGGCCAGGATCCAGTTACAAAGAGAAGAGTTACTGCCCAGCAAAACTGACTTCTGTTTAAGCTTCTGAGGGATGATGGTGTTGAAAGCTGCACTGAAGTCTAGGAACAGCATTCTAGTCTAAGTGCTTTTTAATTCTGATGTAGACTGGACCAAATCTGAAGTAAGTGATATGGCATTCTCGGTGGAATAGTTTGGCAAACTGGAGAGGGTCATGTGGTGTAATGCCCCTACACACACTGCTTAGCTAATTCAAAGGGTAGTTTCAATTTGCCACTCTGCATTCGTTATCAACAAGAAATCGCTCCAGTTTCACAGCTCTGTTTCATGTCCTCTCATGAACCTTCATCTCCCGAGAATTTTTTCTTCATCACAATAATTTTTGAGCTTCTTGTCATTGTGCCCATAATAACAAAGCATTTCACAATATCAGGGAGTTAAAAATGAAGCCCAAAAAGCTTTGTTGTGCCTCAATAGCTTTCATAAACAGCAGAGCGAAAAGTGAAAGCTGAAGAGTAGGATCAGGAGATGAAGGACAAAACATTTACCAAAAGAAAGCCGAGGTCAGAAAAGAATGGAAATGCTAATCTGCAACATGTAGGCCAAAGTTTGTTATTAAATAAACAAAGTCAATTTCCTAACTACCTGAAGTCCACACTAAGACCGCATCCACACTACATGGGAAAGGCGCTATATTAATAAATTGTATTATTATTATTATTATTACTGTGTTTTTGTTTAAAAGTGCAGACAATAGTCTCCATTTTCACCTTGTGGCCACGCTTCTCCTGTGTTTTTAAAGCCCGAAAATGAAGACTTTTGAAAATGCCCTCCATATATTTCTGAAAACACCAGCTTGGTGTTTAAGTGTGGATGGGTGAAAACAGAGACTCTAATGACACCCTGATTGGTTTGTGCTTCTTACGTAGCCCTTCCCTGATTGGATCCTGCTCTTCACAACATCTCATTCCCTGATTGGTCACCTTTCATAAAGGAAAACCATATTCCAACATGGCAGACACATAGGAGTTGCTTTCCATGTTGCTTGTTGGGTTGCTTTTCTGTCTGCATCTAAATTGCATTTTGTACAGTTTGAGTGCTGCATACATGTGCAAAAGGCAAATCATTTACCAGTTTACTAGCATGGGATTTGCGAGACAGCTAAAGGACAGCTGTAAACCCAGCAAGCGAGCCGGAGTTGGGAGGTAGAAGACAGAGCTCGCTGGGAGGTGTGGAAGAGAGAAATGCTAATTACCGTATATACTCGTGTATAAGTCGGGTCTTGAAACCTGAAAATTCGAATATTAAATCAGACCCCGACTTATACGCCCGTTAAAACATGCAACACTTACATTTTTTTTTTACATCTTCTTGTGTCCTCCAATCTGGCACCAATTTCTCAGAAACATCGAATTTTGTTGCAGCAGCTCAGTTACCAATTTCTTTCGCCACTTCAAAGACGTTGAATTTAAAACCAGCTTCATATTTTCTTCTGATCGAACGCTCCATCGTAGATAAGGGATGCTCTTACAATTAAGGTGTATGAGGGTGTGAGATACAAAAACTCAAATCAGTGCAAATGTTGCTTTGGAATAGTTCGGGTATCACCGTGTGGTTACGTAGGCACAATAGAGAGAGAGAGGTTAGGAGCGCACGCTGATACAGCGCATTGCTGCACCCACATAGAAAAAACTGGCCGTGTGCCCCTTGGTTACTCTCTCAGGTGGGCATCAGCATATCATAATCTCCTGGACCAATAGAGTGAGTTTTCCACATTTGACTTATACGACCGACATTATAAAATACCGGAAATTATATTTTAAAATCAAGTCCCGACTTATCTGCGAGAGAACTTACCCGCGAGTATATATGGTATCTACTCCATTTACTGGGTTGATCTACTCCTACGCTTTAAGATCAACACACACTCTGAGAGCCTATTTATAATATTATGTTTAAGTGATGCCCTACTGCCAGCAGGGTTGCCAGGTACCTAAAAAGTCTATAGCCTAAGGACAGCTTAAAAATAGTGAATTCGTCCAAAAATTTAGTCCAATGTCTGAAGTAGACAATGTAATATCGGAAAGCGGGGGGTACTGTCAGAGGTAAAGGGTTAGGTGCATACCATCAATGACCAAAGAGGTGTCCCCTCAACATGATAGAATGGGTATATACCATCACACAACTTGGGTATTCCCAAGTCCCCCTCTGAGATTTTACAACGGTAAAGAACTGGGGACATACTTAATGCTACGCGATGCATTGAGCTTGAGGATGCTGTTTGCTACGCAAGAAGTACACTGACTATACTTACGCATGTACTTTAAGTAATTCTGGAGGATTCCACCAGGGGGCAGTGCGAGAAATCATCACGGGCCGGAAAACAACCTCTGGTTTTGCTGTGTTGTGAGTTTAGGTAGGAAAGATGTTAAAAAGAAAAATTGTTTGCTATCTGATGCTGTTGCGAAGGTGCAAAGAAAATTAATAATTAATTTCCAACCACATGCTCAGAGGATGCGTCAAAAAAACTCTGGGAAAGCAAAGCCTTCCAAATGTGAAGTATAAACCAACCCTTAACAGGGGAAGGGGTGCCAGATGGGTGAAACACATGGTAAAAATATGGTGGAAAAATAGCCCAAAACACTGCATTGTTTTTAAAAAAGTAGCCCAACAAAACACAGCCCATTTTTTTCACACAGCCAATAATCAAAAATAGCCCATTTGGGCTAGAAAATCGCAAACCAGGCAACACTGACTGTCACTTCACATTGTAAGAGTGATGCCTCAAGCCTGTAACTTCTCAGTACCCTATAGGGACTCACTATCAGATAGATAGATAGATAGATAGATAGATAGATAGATAGATAGATAGATAGATAGATAGATAGATAGATAGATAGATAGATAGATAGATAGATAGATAGATAGATAGATAGATAGATAGATAGATAGATAGATAGATAGATAGATAGATACTTTATTAATCCCAAAGGGAAATTCATATTCTCCAGCAGCAGCATACTGATAAAGAACAATATTAAAGAGTGATAACAATGCAAGTATACAGACAGTAACTTTGAATAATGTTAACATTTATCCCCCCGGGCGGAACTGAAGAGTCGCATAGATTGGTGGAGGAATGATCTCCTCAGTCTGTCAGTGGAGCAGGACGGTGACAGCAGTCTGTCTCTGAAGCTGCTCTTCTGTCTGGAAATGACACTGTTCAGTGGATGCAGTGGATTCTCCATGACTCAGCGCCCATCGCTCTGCCACAGATGTCAAACTGCCCAGCTCCATGCGTACAATAGAGCCTGCCTTCCTCACCAGTTTGTCCAGGCGTGAGGCGTCTTTCTTCTTAATGCTGCCTCCCCAGCACACCACCGCGTAGAAGAGGACGCTCGTCACAACCGTCTGATAGAACATCTGCAGCATCTTATTACAGATGTTGAAGGACGCCAGCCTTCTAAGGAAGTATAACCGGCTCTGTCCTTCCTTATACAGAGCATCAGTATTGGCAGTCCAGTCTAATTTATCATCCAGACACTATTATCACAATTTATCACTGACAGTAACAAACATACGGGTGTCCCCAAGACACATGAAGGGTCAACACCCTTTTGGGTAAATGCCACTTACCAGTCAACTTCTACCGCACATCATCTTCTATGAAGGTGCAGCCTTTCAGTTTTGATACCCCTGAGGGCAAGAAAGCACTCCAAATATAAAGACAAAGTATATAACTGTGAATGTAACGTGGTGTTTATCAAAGTTTAATAATACAAGTGAAGGAAAGTACAATAGAAAATGAAATAAATAGCAAAATGAAGTCTTAAGTAAGCTTACTGAAAATTAGCAATGTCAAGTGTGGATGTTGGCCTGGGCGGCTTTTAAATTCAGCAATCGGCATGCTGCATAAGTTTGTGTTCACTGATGTCCAAATGAAATGGCCTCTCTTTCTCTTTCTTTCTGACATGTTTTGGTTTCTGATGTCGGTTCTTATGTTGTCACTTTGCTCTCCTTTCAGACGGGCGATTGTTTCTGTTGAAATTTGCCATGGAGCTGCGGTCCATGTGACATTGTACACATTTGATTGGCTGGCTGTCCTTATGATGAATGCCTTTGCTCAAAGTCTTTGATCTGTTCACGCACCTCCATACTGTTTTCCATTCCCAAGCTATAAACTAATTAAAACATCTTCTGATCCTGTGGCATCCATATTTGTTTTCCATTCCCTCTACCATTAGGCTACAAACTGACTGAAACAGACGCATTAAAGTTATAAATTACTGGTGCAATACAGGAAGAATATACAAGAAAGGAAGCTTTCAATGTTAACTGCCCCTCTAGTTAAGGCCCTGTAAATTCAGTTCATCCTGATTTGTTTGAGGAAAACTAAAATTTAACATAAGTCTGCATTATCAAAATATAAAGATTTTATACTCCAGGACAACCAATCACTACACTTGCAATAAATTCCATGGCTGACTGCATTACCGTCCTTCATGGACTTTCCTGCTGAAACACGCATGCCCAATGTAGGAGGACTTCTACGTCATGTGCGTTTTACGGTCATTTTAGTTCGTTAATAATATTAAAAGGCTAATGTGCATGGAGATTGCTTCTGTTTGAAAACACCCTCCTTATTTGAACACATAGCATTGCAAAGGGAGCCTTAATGGAGTGCAAGCGATACGTGTAGAGAGTCACGTCACATGACATGCCTTCCAGGCTTTTTCCCCTAGCAATGGGTACCCGCATCATAGCAACTGCAGCTCAAAATGATACACCCACTTAAAAAAAACAAGTTGATATATTAGGTTTTCCAAAATGTAATGAATATCTACTCTCTATATATAAAATCCTAAGCCTAAAAGTGCAACGATTTTATGTCACGTTTTTTGTCACGCTTTAAATCGGGCTTATTTTAAAATCTACATATATATGTTTGGTGTCATTCTTTTTCAGAATTTATTGAACTTTAATGTGATGTTGTTAGATTTTCAGATTCTTATTCCATTTTTAAATTATAAACTAAAAAATATCAAGAACTCACGTCCCACGAAATGAGACTTTGTGCCAAAAGATTTAACCAGGCACAGGGCTGGAAATAAAAGACAAAGAGTAGGACAGCTGCTGTACAGGCTTTTAAATGTTCAAAGTACCGCATGAGGACTTGGATAGCATGCAGGGTTGGGCAGATTTGTGGCAGATGAAATTTAATGTCAGTAAATGTAAAGTATTACACATAGAAAGTAAAAATGTGAGGTTTGAATACACAATGGGAGGTCTGAAAATAGAGAGTACACCTTATGAGAAGGATTTAGGAGTCATAGTGGACTCTAAGCTATCAACTGTCAGACAGTGTTCAGAAGCCATTAAGAAGGCTAACAGAATGTCAGGTTATATAGCGCCTTGATGTGTGGAGTACAAGTCACAGGAGGTTCTGCTTAACCTTTATAACACACTGGTGAGGCCTCATCTGGAGTACTGGGTGCAGTTGTGGTCTTCAGGCTACAAAAAGGACATAGCAGCACAAGAAAAGGTCCAGAGAAGAGCGACTAGGCTGATTGAGGGCTACAGGGGATGAATTATGAGGAAAGATTAAAAGAGCTGAGCCTTTACAGTTTAAGACAAAGGAGATTAAGAGGAGACCTGATTGAAGTGTTTAAAATTATGAAGAGAATTAGTCCAGTGGATCAAGTCTGTTACTTTAAAATGAGTTCATCAAGAACACGGGGACACAGTTGGAAACTTGTTAAGGGGAAATTTCGCACAAACATTAAGAAGTTTTTCTTTACACAAAGAACAATAGACATAAGTGACCAAGTAGTGTGGTAGACAGTGAGACTTCAAGGACTTTCAAAACTCTACTTGATGTTTTTTTGTAAGAAATAAGTGGATAGGACTGGCGAGCTTTGTTGGGCTGAATGGCCTGTTCTTGTCTCGAGTGTTCTGATGTTCTAATTATTGTCACATGTACAGAGTATAGTGAAATGAGATGCAGATCACGTGGCATGGGGTAGCAGCAGCAAGCCGAGCAAAGAGGAGGTAAAAAAAAACTGCATTTGTTTCCCATTGTATCACCGTTTAAGAGGGGATTTCGGAGGAGCGACCGCGTCTCCTTGGAGTGCATCCAGCCCCCCTCTTCACAACACGAGCGGCAGAGATGTAAAGTGGCTGGCGAGCGAAGAGAGCAGTGGGACCCCCTAGTATAAAATAAAAACTGAAAATGAAAGTGAAACTGAAACCAAATTGTACACTTTTAAAAACTTAAGGAAAGAATCATTAAATCCCATTAAAAAAAAAATGATCATGATCACAAAAAATTCACAAAGATCCAAAATCATAACAGAGTGATGTTCAAATAGCATTGGTTAATCTACAGTTGTTAGCAGGGCTCTCACGTGTGGAGGCTACAGTGAAATTCATGCCGCCATTCTCTAGCATCCTGATGAACAAGAATGGATTAAATGTAGTTGTCAAGGCAACGAGTAAACTATTTTGCATTTTCAAAATCTATATATATAAAACTTCAGCATGTTTACAAGCAGTGTTATATATTGGCAAGTAAATAAAGACTTATGTCCTCCCTTATATGGCAATAACAGTTTGTTCCTGATTTATCATTCATACCCTCCACAGGAAACAGGCGCCATTACTGGGCGAGGTGCCTCATGAGCTTCTAACAGCGTTTAATTCATACTTCATATTCAAATTCAAATACTCTGACTCAGCCGGGGCTGCAGTGTTACATACTTGAGCATAAGCAAATATGGGTATATACTGTACATGTCACAATAGACGTATAATTAAAGGCACCATATCAGGGGTGGGCGGTGTTGGTCCTGCAGGACCACAGTGGCTGCAGGTTTTCGCTCCAACCCAAGCCAATTATTGCTGATGAAGTGCTGATTGCTTACGTGACATTTTGATGCTTCATTTTAGTGGTCTCGCTTGTTATGGTTCCCCACCCTTAATTGTTATTTCAGTCTTAAACAGCTGCATTCCCTGTTATTAATGGCTCCTTATCAGTTATGTTATATGGGCTGGAGATGGTGGCACTGACCAGAAAGCAGGAGACAGAGCTGGAGGTGGCAGAGTTAAAGATGCTAAGATTTGCATTGGGTGTGCCGAGGATGGACAGGATTAGAAATGAGGACATTAGAGGGTCAGCTCAAGTCGGATGGTTGGGAAACAAAGTCAGAGAGGTGAGATTGCATTGGTTTGGACATGTGCAGAGGAGAGATGCTGGGGATATTGGGAGAAGGATGTTAAGGATAGAGCTGACAGGCAAGAGGAGAAGAGGAAGGCCTAAGAGAAGGTTTATGGATGTGGTGAGAGAGGACATGAAGGTGATGGGTGTGACAGAACAAGATGCGGAGGACAGAAAGATATGGAAGAAGATGATCCGCTTTGGCATCCCCTAACAGGAGCAGCCGAAAAAAGAAGAAGGTTAGCAATAAGATGCAAATGACAAAGGAGCCGGCAGTTCTCCATCTAACCTGTTTCCATGTACACCTGTGTGGATTCATCACGCACTATTCGGTTTAATAAAACACTTGAGAGATAAACGTGACAGACTGAAAATGATCCGTTTTAGGCTTCAAATCATTTGGATGATATCTTTGCAAAGGAAAAAATCTACAATATAAGAACCTAACATTGCAGACTAACAAGCCATAAAATTAAATAAGGTCTGTGATTGGCAAGGATTGGTTTCTCATTAAACCTGCAGCCACTGTGGCTCTCCAGGACCGACGCTGCCCACAATGGAAGGTGCTATACACTGATGAGCCAAACCGTTCTGAGTACTCGTAACAATGGTGCTTGTCAAGGTCAGGGATACATGAGACAATAAGCTGACTTTGGGTGCTCATAGTCAGCATGTTGAATGAAGGAGATATGGGCAGGTGTGAAGACCTGAGATACTTCAATGAGGGCCAAGCCATTGTGGCCAGACAACTCGGCCAGAGCATTTCTGAAACCTCAAGGTATCAGGAATATTGGTGCCCACCATGATGCACATTCCTCCTTGTCTGGTTTCTATCATAACCAGAGCCATGCAGTTCTGAAGGGACCTTAGTTGTGCGTTTAAGTCAGGTTTGGCATTGATTTCATCAATAGCGATGGAGGTCCAGTCATCACAGTTTGCATGGCCTGAGTAAGTTCATTAATATTGTAACACCCAGAACCAGGCAGGGAGGAACAACACCACTACACATTGGTGGAGTTCAAATTACTGATGAGCCTTTATTAATGGTCTTTAAACTGCACTTCCACTGTTCCTGCCATAGGAGACTCCATAACTTTTTAATTGCTCTCGGTTTTTCTACACTACTCATCTTTCACTTCCGTGTTATGACTCTGAAGCCCGCCGCTCTCTGGCCATCCTTCCCAACTAGTCATTCGCTCCCGCACACCACGATTTTCCTTATCGTCCTCACACATGCCGCTTTTGCACAGCTTGCTCTCCATCACCAACACCGAGCGAGGACCCCTCCATGGCAGCACTTCAATCCCCTCTATCGTGTTTCTTCCACCATTTTATCTGGGACCTCCTCCATTCCAAAACCCCCCAAGCTATCTCAGATGTGCCATTTGCGTAGTGCACTGTTCCTGCAGAAAGGACAGTAGCTGTCCTGCCACATGACCCTCAGTATCTCTTTACGATATGCTGACCACAGGCTGACGAGGTGGCATAAGGGAAGATACCCTCTAACCCACTGAGGTGTCGGTTCAATAATGAGAAACGTCAGACTGGCTACACTTTTCATTCTGTACTGGGGTGTCTGCAGTTAGGGGTTTGGAAGATGTTTGCAGACAGTCACCTGCGATTGAACGTAGGCTAATTATCATGTGACCCAACACCCTTTGGGACCCCAGGCATAGAGATGTTGTCTGCAGACAAAGGGAGTATTGCTTGGAGCCACTGGAGTCAGGGCAGTCACCACAGTCAGGTCACCAGCAGCATGGCGTGTGCCCCTAACTGTGTCATTCCGTTTTGTTTCTGTTGTGGAACAGCTGATAGAAGCTGAGTGGGCCATGGAAGGAACTGTACTGTATATAGATATGAGAGCACGGTATGTAGATAATGTTATTAGGTGACACTATCGATTTCAATTTGTATTTATTCCCTCTTGTATTTAATGGTTTTCTGATTTCACTTTGGGTCTTCACCTTTGTGGAGTCCAAATTGAACTTCATTTTCAATTTTCTTCCCGTAATTATGATTTTTTTTTAGATTTATGTGCAATGCCATTTTGGACACCGCTATTTTGTAGGGGTTTTCTTTATTTGTCACCTTGGTTTCTTCCTAGTAATTCGTGACGGGATAAAAGGTCACTCCTGATCTCATTTCCCTATTTGAGCTTCCAGATTAAGAAGCAAACAGCAACTCTCTTTGCAAGTGTCATGTTTCTTTGTCTCTGGTGTTGACCTCCTGGCAGTAGATCTTTGCTCTTTTACTGGAGTGTCAGCCTTATCATAAGCCTTGTCATAACTGCAGGACAACTGTGTGAGCTCTGCATAGGGAGGTGACAGCGGTGAACAAGGTGTTCCGCTCTTTGTCTCTGGGGGATTTCAGGGCCTGCAAGACAGACAGGGTGTCTATAAAGAAGACGCCATTACTGGAGGTGTCAGGCCTGTTCTCGACATGGTTTGCTCCAATTTGGATGTCCACCACTTCAGCCTTGAAGTTGGTGTAGTAGAGAGTGGTACCAAGGAGGGACCTTTCTTCCTTGCCTCCTGAGTACCTAATGAAGATTGTGGCACCATCGTTCTCCATTGCTGTACGGCTGAGCCGTTTGTGTAGACGTGCGTCTTGTCATCTTGAGGGTAGCTGTTCTGTATGTACTCTGTGGTGTCTTCTCAGCATTGCTTTTTGAATCCTTCATTGTAAATGATGTACGCTGGCTTCATTCCATTCAGGATTCTCAAGGTATCGAAGGATCTCTCTGGGTTCATGGTCCAGGGGGTCTTTATGCCTTCATTCAAGGATCCTTACCTGATGGATGAAACTTCCCCGTTCGAGTCAAACTTTAGTTGCTTGACGTAGCCTATATTTCATAGGATGATCTGACAGCCTTTTGATCTTGGCAGATTGAACCACCTTCAAAAAAGCCAAGACTATCATCAAGACAAACCATCACAACAATTGGTTGCACCAGAACCCACGTTACAAAAGAAATGACCCACACCACCTGCTGACAAGGTTGGAGGAGGCGGCCATTTTAAGGCCACAGACAGGCCACAACCTCCTGAGATACCATGTGTACACTAAGTTTTGGATTGGTCAGTCAGACTGGTGCCTATGCCAGACAGCCAAGCAGACTGTTCATTGTACAATGCCTTGAGGTGCCAGGTCTGGATAGAGGAGGCACCAGTAACACAGAAGCTGTATGTCAGCCTGGAGGACCCGCAACATTTGAGAGCATTCATCAGAGAGGCCAGCGTGTCCATCTGAGTGAACAACAACAAGACAAGAAAAAGAAGATCTCTTGGTGCATCTTTTGACTCGGTTTCCAGCCTCATGTATTGGGCTTTGACGTTACTCTTGTTTCGTTTTCCAGTCTTGATGTTAGCCTTGTTCTTCTCCTGATACTTTATGAACTTCGCTGCTATTTTTTCAAGTAGAAACACAAATAGACTTTTTCCCTCACACAGTTAGGGTTCAAAGTGAGACACGCAGACGTACGGTAGCATCCGTCAATTCATCCATTTATGCAGCTTATCAATGCACGTTCTTGGATACGGGATGCTCAAGTGGATCCTGGGAATCAGCTCTTCATGGAGTGCCAGCCCATTTATGCAGGCCAGGTTCAATCACAAATTACACACAGACAGACAGACAGACAGACAGACAGACAGACAGACAGACAGACAGACAGACAGACAGACAGACAGACAGATAGATAGATAGATAGATAGATAGATAGATAGATAGATAGATAGATAGATAGATAGATAGATAGATACTTTATTAATCCCAAGGGGAAATTCACAAATCCATGTCCACGTAATAAAAGTAAAAGTGTCCAGGGAACGAATCCACATAAAAGAAAGAAAGTGATACTAGTGATAAATAAAAAAAAGGTAGAAAAATAAAGTCGTACACGGGGCTGCTGAAAAAGGCTGCCACTCTCAGCGGCGCCTGAGTCATAATATTTAATTGACCAGGCCTGCATTTGAACCCAGGATACTGAGGAGAGAATCCCTATCCCCAGCCCTAACCCGGACCATCCTGCCGTCCTGTAAATGTCACAATTCATAAACCAAACTCCGGAGCTCACAGTTCACGGGTGCCATGTGGAGACCCCTAATCCCCTTCTCTCTGCAGAGCCTTCTTTTAATATACCTGTTCGATTTTCTCATTAAATTTATGTCCAACGGTATTTTGTGTTCTCTTGAAAGTAATAGGTTTTCGTGGTGCAAAATATTAAAGAACAAATGAATTATTTCGAGTGTAATTTTCTGCGGGAAGCATTCCCCGACTAGCATGGCTTATGAGTATTTGGTGTACACACCTGAGGTGCGAGACTGTTTGCCTGAGGGGTTTATTAAAAATTCCTGATTTAATCAGAATTTACACCGTGTTTTTTTTTTCTTTTTCTTTATTTTTCTAATTACCAGCTGTGTTTTTTTTCAAGACTGGTGACAGTTTTTTTTCTCCATTTTTATATTAAAAAATATGAAGGATTAATGCAGTTCCACTGTTATTTGTACCCAGTGCATGATGTTAAATCAAAGCCATACTTATGGTTACATATTTACTAACAAAAAAGGAATACTGAACTGGAAAAGCCAACCAAACAAGACCAAATGAAACAGAACTGAAGGCAGACAAGAGCAGGGAAAAGACGAGGAAAGATCAAAGAGGGAGGCCAAAGCCACGTCTGAGGAGAATAAGGACAAGAACGACATGAAACATACAAACAGGGCTTCACGTGTTCATAATTCAGGCTAAAAAGGAAACTCCTCCAAAGTAACAGGTCACAGTTACAGTCAGCTCCTTCTGCTTCTGTGTCAGAGCAGTTGATAAACGCAACAACCCGAGAGAATAAGTAACAGGACATGGCACTCCTGAACCCCCATAATCCAGTTGAGGGTCACAGGAGGCCACAGCCTTCACTGCAGCACTGGGTATGGCAACCATCCGCCATAAGAACCATTCACACATACGTGCTGGGCTAATGTGTAATTACCAGTAACTGCATATCTGTGTATGGGGGGGCACTGGTGGAACTGGAAGTGCTGGATGAAAACTGACAGATCTGGGGGGAACACAGAATGCTCACATGGATGAAACCAGGCCTCTGGAAGCAGTTGTGATTAACATCATACCAGAGGTCTGATAGATAGATAGATAGATAGATAGATAGATAGATAGATAGATAGATAGATAGATAGATAGATAGATAGATAGATAGATAGATAGATAGATAAAGGTAACATATGATAGATAAATAAATAGATTTGTAAGGCAGTGTATTATAGATAGATAAAGGTATTGTGTATCTGAAATATATATTGAAATATCTGCACAATATACATTTATTTATTTTTTACTAATTAATTTGTTGATTGATTGATTGATTGGCTGTATTATCTGTGAGTCTGTATCTTTGTGTTTATGTTTCTGCTGCTATATGCATCTGAATTTGGGATTAATAAAGTTTATCTAATCTAATGTAACAGACAGATACATAGATATGTAAGGCAGTATATGATAGATAGATAGATAGATAGATAGATAGATAGATAGATAGATAGATAGATAGATAGATAGATAGATAGATAGATAGATAGATAGATAGATAGATAGATAGATAGATAGATAGATAGAAGGCACTACATAACAAATAGATATAGAAGGCAGCATTCAATAGAGACATAGCTTAAGGTTTTATATGGCGTACTGTATATATATATACAGTATATATATGTTATGGCCAAAACTTGAAATCACCAAAGTAGGAAGTGGCCGGCCAAATCGGAAAATGGCCAATGTCGCTGTAAATTTATCGGCCAATGTCCGATCTTTTCCTCAATTTCGGGATTTGGCCAGCCAGTTTGCGAAATAGCACCAGGCAATCAGCCAAAGTCGGAAGAAGAAAGCCATGAGCAGCGATTTGTTGAGCACTTAGTAGTGCAATTGCATCGAGTGTAGCCTTGGTGGCTCTTGTTCAGAAAGTGGACGCCACTTGGTTGTTTCACAATAATTAAGATTAGGTATATAAGTTGGGTTCACAATTTTGATTTAATTTTAGCCCTAAAATAGTGACTTAACATCAGGGACTTATTCTATTGACCTTAAGGTTAGTGTTTGTGCGAGGGGAAGGCCATCTCAAGTGGCGTCCGCTTTCTGAACAAGACCTGCCTTGAGCAGTTTCTCGTGCAGAATGGAAAACTCGCTTCTGAATCTGCATCTGAAAGTTTTTAAGCATCTTCACAGCTTGAGTGGACAGTCTTACATCAGCGCATCGGATTTTGTCCAGGGAGTTCTCGCCACTTCGCGAAATGGCCGGCCAAAGTAGCATATACGCTGGTCATTTCTAGTAATTTGGACTTTGGCCACACCTCGCGGCCAAAATGTGAAACGTACAGCCAATTTGGGAACTGACTGAACTTTGGGTTTTGGCCGTAACATATATATACACATGAGACACAATGTAAGAGGCTGATAAAGTAAAGCACTAGATAAACAGACAGATTGATATATAAAGGACTATGGAACACATATTAAAATAGAGAAAAGTTCTATTTAATAGATACACAGAGAAAGATAACACAGTCGAGTAAACATGAGTCTGGTGACGGTTTCACGGGACAAGGTGACAAAATTGATCATCACAAGTGAAGAGCTCAAAACAAATTGCAAGTTTTCATTTTTAGGTTACAAAACCTAACTGATCAGTTTGACAGAAATTCATCAAACAGGAGAGTCTTCAAACACTTCTTAAAAACATGGAAGGAGTCAGAGGAGGAGCGAGGAGCTACACATGATGAGAGTCTGGACTGAGATTTGATGTCATGCAGGGGTAGCATCACCAGATATCATTCATCAGCAGACCGGAGTGATTGAGAAGGAGCAGAGGACCT
This sequence comes from Erpetoichthys calabaricus, assembly GCF_900747795.2. Classification (NCBI taxonomy): domain Eukaryota; kingdom Metazoa; phylum Chordata; class Cladistia; order Polypteriformes; family Polypteridae; genus Erpetoichthys; species Erpetoichthys calabaricus. The sequence continues at coordinate 20,881,347 of NC_041394.2, read as the reverse complement.
CACAGGTGTCTCCAGTTATATTGGTGCTGACCCATTCAGTATTCTGTAGGCAGGCATGAAGGATATGAACATATGTGCCACTGCAGAGAGCCAATGTCGTGATCTAAAGAGAGGAGTGTCACATGCTAATCCTAACCCTAACCCACTTCGACTACTGCATTTTGAATCATCTGCAGAATCTTGGTAACACATGCTGGGAGTCCTGCAAGCAGAGAGTTGCAGAAGTCTAAACGTGACCAGACCAAAGCCTAGACCAGGCATGGTGGTGCACATTTTGTCAAATATTGTCTGATCTTGCAGATATTGTGTAGAGTGAATCTGTAAGACCAACAGACTATAATAGGATGTTCAGTGAAGGGCATCTGGTTATCATTTACCACCCAAGACTACATACACAATTGGTAAGATGGGCTGTCTGAAATGCCGGATGGACTGGGATAACAAGAAGGTCTGTTTTTGTAAGGTTGAGCTGGAGGTGGCATTCCTTCATCCAGGTTCCAGTGAGATATGTGTAGATTCGTGTGGTCATCTGGAGGGCAGACATTTACAGCTTTGCATCGTCAGGCTAGCACTGATAAGAGAAGCCATACGACTAGATGATAGGGCCCAGTGAGAAGGTGTACAGTATATGGAGAAGAGGAGAAGGCCTGGCACCAACCTCTGCTTGCCTGATGCATCCTTGACATGCCTCCACACCGGACAATTTGTTAACATTTGGTAAAAACAAAATAATAAACATACCTGAGTGCTAATTAATTGACATTAGATGGTCTCACGTGGATCAGTCCTTGAGAGCGGTAAGCGGGTAGATTGGCCCTGCAGTGGCACTGGGCGAAGATGCAAGTCCAGCCTCACCATGAAAGGCCAGTGCCTTGCCATTTGAACCCAGCGTGGACACCGAACCACACCACGTGCTACGCTCACACTTTTTCTACCGTAAACCAGCACACGGTGCCTTCAAGAAATTGAGTTTTGCCCCCTCTTTAATAAATATGTGTGGATTAGTTGCTCTGTGTAGATGAATGTTGTCTTATCAGGGCCACAGTAATCCTACATGGCTCCTTCCTTCCATTCAGTACATTTGTCATACTGGAGATGCAGCCCCCAAAGTTATTATGCAAACCGTCTCGGCTATAAATCTTTGCAGGTTCTCAGCTCATTCGCTCCTCATTAAACTGCACGCAGCCAGAATTGCACAGTCGATATTTTTCTGCTTTGCTGCTTTGACATACTGCCAGAAAAGCCTGCCCCCCCCCCCCCCCAACTTTGTTTTAATGCCTTGCTGAAGATGTCATATTTCCGACTCTTTTCTCTTTCCAATTCACATAAGAGGATTGTGAGGCAGTACCAGTGGAGTGGCTCACAGTAAGCAGATTATAGAAGGGCACCATTGCTGTTTTATCACTATGCTGTTTCTGGCCTGTGTGTTGCACTGCTAAGAGATGGCATTTCCTGTGAAACACACTAGGCGACTCCATTTTGGAATCATAGATGGGACCAAACCTGAGCAGATGGTCAACCATAGTAAAATGGCCAAAATCTGCTTTTGTCTTGATTTCTACAGTACTTTGATTCCTTTGTTCTGTGTAAAGTGTGAATGTTTTTCCTTTCTGACTGCGGCTTCCCGGGGGCGGCACAGTGGCGCAGTGGGTAGCGCTGCTGCCTAGCAGTTGGGAGACCTGGGGACCTGGGTTCGCTTCCCGGGTCCTCCCTGCGTGGAGTTTGTATGTTCTCCCCGTGTCTGCGTGGGTTTCCTCCCACAGTCCAAAGACATGCAGGTTAGGTGGATTGGTGTGTGGGTGTGTTTGTGTGTGTCCTGCGGTGGGTTGGCACCCTGCCCGGGATTGGTTCCTGCCTATTGCCCTGTGTTGGCTGGGATTGGCTCCAGCAGACCCCCGTTACCCTGTGTTCGGATTCAGCGGGTTGGAAAATGGATGGATGGATGGACTGTGGCTTCCCTTCTGACAAACAGTACTGGGCCTTTGGCATCCATATCTTCACGGACTTCTGCTTCTACCTGCAAGTCATAAGGCTGCTGAATAATCAATCAGATTTAGTAGAATTCATATTCTGAATATGTGGTGTGTATGATGCGCCCTACGCTTACTGGAAGTGCCGCTGTGGTTTCTTTGCTCTTTACAGGGCTCTTTTGGGTAGTTGACCGTCCTTAAAAGGGCTGCTTGCTGTTGCCGCCCAAGCCAGAATTCTTCTGCCTCTTTCCAGGCTTGCCGTTTTTACGGGTTTCCCTGCAGCTGCTCATTTGTTTACAATGGTGGAATGCCGGCTCATAGTATAGGTGACGTATTCTCTGGCTCACATAGTCCTCCTTTCAAAGTTACTGTCCTCAGGGACTACTTCCACTTCCGTGTGACATTGCACAAACTCTATGAATTGGCGGAATGGTCTTCTTTTTGGTCTTCTGTTTCTGTTTCTGTTGCAGTCATGTGAAAGATGGCAAAGACAGGAGATTTGAACGCTTCATCGTCAGGTGGCACAGCAGGGACGTTGAGTGCTGCACTGTCACTTTGTTGTGAGCTTGTAGTGGTCCAGTGTCACTAACATCCACACCATTGATAAGACGGTGATTTATTTATTTTTTTGGTGGAGATTCCAGGGACGCACCCAGCCTTGGCTCGACCCGCACACCCTCATAAGCAGAGACACAAAGCCAATGAATGAATAAATAATACAGTATATGAAATGAAAACCCAATACAAAACAACAACAATCAGACAAACATCCCCTTTCCGCTACGGTCATACAATTGTAACATAACAATGAACCACAACAATAAACATTCACAAATACGTCCTTATACAGTCTAATACTGCAAAAGCAGGTGAAATGGTGTGGTGTGAAGATGACAATCCCGAGAACAGCTTCCGTAGAAAATGAGTGAAACAGTCCTACCGGTAGTCCTGAGCGGTGAAGGGTGAGATTTGCAGGAGCGCTCCTTTTGAAGACGCACGACGACTAATCCACCACTATGCGCACGACAGGCAGGCACAAGGCAGTCCATTCATCCTAACGGGAAACGATCCAGGGCACAACTAACTTGTTGGACAGGATACACAAATACACCGATCTCCTGTGGCTCTGTCAGGCCCCCCCTTTTCAACTTTCCCGCTGGCCTCTTTCATCCCCAGCAGCCCCTATTTCCGTTCCCATCATCCTATGCGGGTAATCCCCCTTGGGCTGCCGGGAAATGGAGTTCTTCTCACGGTAGCACTGCTACAAGCTGTCAATATTTTATGGGTAGGTGAACCTCGTTTTCTGGAGCAGCAGTTGCATCTCTTGCCTGTCTTCCTTTACTGAACTGATGCTGTACACAGCATTCCCGATCCAGATCTCAGCTTTGAGACCCTCACTTTACTACCGACCCCGCTTCACACTGCTCACCAGGGATTAATGGCAACTTGATCTGCGATACTTTTCCCAGCATCATGAACTCGAAGCTCCACCTCGACCGCACACCTGAGCCAATCTATATTACTAAACCACAGTTAATTTATGCACAGTGGACGCACCGAGGTGCATGCGCACTGCGGCCTTGGCGCCCGCCCCAGAGTCCAGAGTCAAACGCAGCGGCTTTCCAAAACGTGGAAGCTTCCCAGAGTCAGTAGGTGGCGCCCAAATAACACAACGTACTGCGCCGTGGCGCCCGCCCCAGAGTCAAACGCAGCGGCTTCCCAAAACGCGGTGGCTCCCCAGAGTCAGTAGGTGGCGCCCAAACAACACAACCTGTAAGCGCCCAAACAGACTTGCTCTAATAAACACAATGAACGAGCGCGCCCACAACGTGCTTTTGACACAGCACAGGCAAAGGAGGCACGTATCCAAATGGAGGGAGCTCAACGATTAGTGATACAAACACGACCCTGTATGGCTACGACCTGTAAACGAACCCGTATGGATACAAACAATGAACGAAGGCGCCCACACAAAGAAACCGCTTTAGTTCAAATAGGGTTATTGAATTAAATGGAAACTTTACCATGCCTATGACCTGTGAACTAAACCTGAGGTAAAGCGTGCACGCCAGGTTGTACAGCCACCCGGACGCGACCGCCCACACCACCGCATATACCCTCCATGATATTTCATCATGCGGCGGCTTCCCACCGAGGCGCATATTGTGCCATGGCGCACGCCCCAGAGTCAAACGCAGTGGCTTCCCAGAGTCAGTAGGTGGCGCCCAAACAAAACAGCCTGTTCACTACACTTGCTCTAATCCACTGTGCCAGTAATATAGATCACATAACGGTCACAGACTCAAACCCAGTGGCTTCCCCGACTCAGTGGCTGGCACACGAACACCACAACCTGTAAACTAAACTTGTTGTGCTCCACTCTGCCAGCAGTCGGTGTCAGCAAAGGCAACAGAATCACGTCTCCACAAAATGAAACCGCTTTAGTCCAGATATGCTTATTTAATTAAATGACATTTCCCCAGACGCACCCGCCCTCCATGATATGTCATCCATCCAAATATCGGACGGAACAGAAACTGAATTCCATTCTTGGATTTCCGATTCGCTAGCGAACCGCGGGCTTACTTGTGTATTTTAGAAGATGGAGAATCAGATATAGAGCTGCAAATGTCTCAGCTGTCTTTTTCCCTGCACTGATAACTCAAACGAAATTCCAGATCCCTAACTTCAGCGTCAAGACTCTCCAGCAACTCCTCCAAAGATCTCAGAAATTCCATTTTGGGTTCTTGCAACACTTGGCACTTTGCTTAATCAGATGGTAGCTCTTATCCTAATCCCACTTCTAACACCAATGTGGCACTGGTGCTGGTCCCAAAGTGATGAATGTCACTCACATTTTCCCTTTTAGTAGTTCTCAAAGAGGTGTAATACTGCCATTTTTCCCTTTTTAGCAGATATTGATGAGATTTTGTCAGATTTTAGTTTTTCCCTGTTTAGTAGATATCGATAAGGTATATTGTAGTTTTTCCCATTAGTAGCCATTGATGTAATGCAGCTGATGGAAATCACTGGTGTTTTCCATTTCTCTGGTTATTGAAGAGATGATTGAAGTTTCCCCTTTAGTAGCCATCGATGATGTGTATCTGATGGAAACTCACATTTCCTCGTAGTTATTGATGGGGTGTAACCAACATAAGTTGCTGAGATCTTTCCCATTAGTAGATACTGATGAAATGAAGCCAAGAGAAGTCACTGGAATTTCCTCTTTTTAGTCGTTATTAATGAGGTGTAGCCGGCAGGAGTTACAATTTTCCTTTTAGTACACACTGGTAAGAGTAGCCAGCAGGATTTGGTGACATTTTTGTCCCTTTATGGTTCATATCAATAAGCTGTAACAAAAAGCCGTTGAAGTTTCCCCTTCAGTTGACTTCGATGAGGTGTAACCAAGAACAGTTGAAGTTTGGCTTTTCGTAGGCAGCGATAAGGTGGATCCCCCCAGATGTGACTAGTGTTTGCCATTTTTGCTGGTTGTCAATGAGGTGTAACTAACAGCAGTTGCTGGAATTTTCACTTCAGTAGACACCAATTAGGTGTAAACCAATAGATGTCACTTACGTTGAGTTATGGATGAGGTGCAACCAAAAACAAATGGTGACATTCTGCATTTTTAGAGAAAATATCAATGAGATGTAGCCAGCAGTGGTCGCTTAAGTTTTCTGTGTTTCGTAGATACCAATTAGTTATAATCAGGACCAATTGAAGTTTCCCTTTTACTAGGCAACAGTAATGACTCGCATTTTCCATTTCTCTGAGCTGCTAACATTTTTTCCCTTTTAGTAGGCATTGATAAAGTGTAACTAGTAGGTTGAAGTAGACAACGGATGTCACTGGCAAGTAGTCATCAATTTAGGTGTAGCCTGAAGCAGTTGCTAAGATTTGTCTCTTTGGTACCCAACAGAAGTCACTGGTGCTTCCTCTTTTTAGCACTTATTAATGACTAGCCCCCCGCCCCACGGCTCGGCCCATGTAGTTGTGAAACAGGACAAACTTTAAAAAGCAATAAAAAAATTTAAATGTAATTTTGGCCAAGCGGAAGGTAGGTACGCTCAAACATCAGATGTTGGCACTATATCTGATCGTGTTCAGCTCTGAAAGGGAGAGCATTCCCCGCGTGGGGAGAAAAGCACGCGGCCGTGATATCTCTGGTAGTGAGCAGCTACCCTCTAAAACACACGGAGCTCTGATCTCTCTCTCAACAACATCAAACGTTACTCCTTAACAATCTGTAGATGATATGTCTGCTGAACAAACGGGTATCGCTAACTAAGCACTCCAACACATGGCGAGAGGTAGAGCAACTCAAACGGAGGCTGGCACGTGAGTGAGGAGGGCCCCTCCCCTCGGCCCACAGCGTCTCTCTCAGATTCGCACGAATAAATCAGGTACCACAAGCAAACCATGATTCTTAATGTGATGAGAGAAGTTGCAAAATCAACTGGAATGTTCAAGCAAATTCTAGAAAAAAACCCAATCTAAATCCATTAAGTAGTTCTCTCGTGAAAAGCGGACAGACAGACAAACGTTGGATTTTATATATATATATATATATATATTGTGGTGCCCAGCCAGGACGCCCAAGAGGACCGCCTCCTCCAGACCACGAGGGGGGTGACCGCCCTGGTGGCTTTGGGGACCACGGGTACAGAGCTTTGAAGCTCAGCCCTTAGGTGCCCGTGGTCACCGCCAGGGGGTGCCCTGGATCTCAGCACTTCCGCACACACCCGGAAGTGCTGGGGGGGAAGAGGATCAGGGACACCCGGAGTGCAGAGCCGGTACTTCCGCCACACTGGGGATTGCCTGCGGAAGCTTATCGGAAGACACCTGGAGCACATCCGGGTGAGGATAAAAGGGGCCACTTCCCTCCATTCGATGGCTGGAGTCAGGTGGAAGAGGATGGAGCTCGAAGGAGAGGAGTGGAGGCGGACCAGAAGAGAGAAAGGCATTGTATTGAGGGCCTGGACTTTGGGGTGATTGGTGCTGCGGCACTGGGTTGTGCGTGTTCACCTTTGTAAATATAGTGTAAATAAAGCGTGTGTGGTGATTCAAACATGTCTACCTGTCTGTGTCCAGGCTGCTTTCCACAATATATATAGAGATGTGTGCTCAGCAGCTGTTGAAAATGTTCTCATGTAGTACACATTCAAGAGAGCACTCAGCAGCAGTTGATGACGTTTTTAACTATGTAATGGATACCAATAAGCTGTAAGCAAACACAGTTTTTGTCCCTCCACCCCTCAGTAGACATCAATGAGATGTAACAAAGAGTAATTACGACTTTTCCCCTCGTGTTGACATTCATATAGTGTAGACAATGGATTTGATTGGTGGTATAAAGAATCCAATGAGGTGCACCCATTAGTTGCTGAAATGTTTCCATGACTGGACACCAGTCGGGTGTAACCTATGGAAGTCACTCGCATTTTCCCTTTTAGTAGTTATCAATGAGTTGTAACCTACAGAAAATGCTGACATTTCTCCCATTAAGCAGTTATAGATGAGATGTAGCCAGCAGAAGTTGCTAGAAATTGTCTTCTCCATTTAGTAGATTTAGATGAGGGATAACCAAGAGCAAGCATCGATGAGGTGTAGCCGAGGCAGACCACTGGTGTTTTCTATTCCTTGTAGTTACTGAGGAGGTGAAACCAATAACATTTTTCCCCTCATAGTAGTGGGCATCAGTGAGGTGTAGCCAGCTGAGGATGAAGTCTTACCCTTAAGTGGACATCAATGTGGTATAACCAATGGACAACACTGGTGCTTTCCGATTCTCGTAGTTATTGATGGGGTGTAACACACAGCAGTCGAAGCTTTATTTCCAGGTGTATATCAGGTGTAGCCAGCTGAGGATGAAGACTTACCCTTAAGTGGTCATTGATGAGGAGTAACCACGTGAGACTGAAGATTTACCCATGGACATCAATGAGGTGCAGTCAATGGAAGTCACAGGCGTTTTCCAGTTCTTGTACTTATTGATGGGAATGTAAACCAACAACAGTTGGTAACATTTTCCATCTTAGTAAACATCAAAGAATTGTGACCAGCTTAGGTTAAAGTCATTCGCTTAAGTGGGTGCCGATGATTTGGAACCAGCCAGGGTTGAAGCTTTCCCTCAAGTGGACATCAATGAGGTGTAACCAGCAGCTTCAGAAATTTCCTCTTAAGTAGACACCAATAATGTGCAACCAATGGATGCCCCTTATGAGTGATGAGATACTGTATAGCTTTTCCCCATTTAGTAGCTATTAATGAGTTATAACCAAAGACAATTGAAATTTCCCCTTTTGTTGGCATCAATGAAGAGAACCCGATGGAAATCACCAGCGTTTTCCATTTCTTATAGTTACTAATGAAATGAAACCAACAGTAAACTCTTAGTAAGCATCGATGAATTTTAACCAGCTAAGGTTGAAGTTTGACCTTTAGGTGGACACCAAAAAGGTGTAGAAAATGGAGACCACTGGTGTTTTTCACTTCTCATAGTGTTTGCGAGGGTGTATAACAGTAGTTGGTAACATTTTTCCCTCGTCTCCTTACGTGAGCATCAATGAAGTAAAACCAACTGAGGTTATACTCTTAACCTCTTTAGCGTTAGACTACTCAGGCTGTGCTATAAGTGTTAGTGTCACTCGGACAGCGGTATAGGCGTGTCTTACATAAGCGTCAGGCCCGAGCGTTACACAAGCAATGGTGTAGACTGGTCTCCTCCTAGCCTCATAATGGTGTCTCATAAGAAACACAAGAAACACGTCTCATCAGCAGTGGGGACGAAGTGAATCTGCCTTCAGGCAGTGGAATTGAGATGGTCATTGAGACTGAAAGGGAATCAGGTGAGTCTGAAGGAGACACTCATGTCACTTGCACATGCGCAGTGTACTCTTCATATTATTATTATTATTATTATTTGTGTCATTATTATACTTTCTACACTTCTGACTTTGTACTTTTAGTGCTGTGCACATTTTATAGGAGAAAGAAGAGACATAATAAAGATGTTATTTTTCAAGCCAACAAATGCAACACTTTTTACATGTTTTTTTTTTGAGAAAAAATGTAATGCTAAGGAGGTTAAGTGACCGTGGGGGAGGTGTAGCCAGCCTGGTGTTTCCCCCTAATTGGATATCAATAATTTGTAACCAATGGAGGTCCCTCGTGCTTTTCATTTTATTCTAGTGTTTGATGGGCAGCAGTTGGTATCATTTTTCAGTCTACGTAGACGTCGATGAATTATAACTAACTGAGGTTGAAGGCTTATCTTTCCATGGGCATCAATGAAGCAGCACTAGCTGAGGTTCAAGTTTTAGCCTTAAGTGGACATCAACAAGATGTCACCAGCTGAGGTTCAAGTTTTAGCCTTAAGTGGACATCAACAAGATGTCAGCAGCTGAGGTTCAAGTTTTATCCGTTAAGTGGACATCAACAAGATGTCACCAGCTGAGGTTACAGTTTTAGCCTTAAGTGGACATCAACAAGATGTCAGCAGCTGAGGTTCAAGTTTTACCCTTAAGTGGACATCAACAAGATGTCAGCAGCTGAGGTTCAAGTTTTAGCCTTAAGTGGACATCAACAAGATGTCAGGTTATATAGCGCCTTGATGTGTGGAGTTCAAGTCTCCCCTCATCTGGAGTGCTGGGTGCAGTTTTGGTCTCCAGGCTACAAAAAGGACATAGCAGCACTAGAAAAGGTCCAGAGAAGAGCAACTAGGCTGATTCAGGGCTACAGGGGATGAATTATGAGGAAAGACTAAAAGAGCTGAGCCTTTACAGTTTAAGGAGAAGAAGATTAAGAGGAGACCTGACTGAAGTGTTTAAAATTATGAAGGGAATTAGTCCAGTGGATCGAGACTGTGACTTTAAAATGAGTTCATCAAGAACACGGGGACACAGTTGGAAACTTGTGAAGGGTAAATTTCACACAAATATTAGGAGGTTTTTCTTTACACAAAAAACGATAGACACTTGAATTAAGCTACCAAGTAGTGTGGTAGACAGTAAGACGTTAGGGACTTTCAAAACTCGACTTGATGTCTTTTTGGAAGAAATAAGTGGATAGGACTGGCGAGCTTTGTTGGCCTAAATGGCCTGTTCTCGTCTAGAGTGTTCTAATGTTCAATCTGTGGAGCAATCCCTTGTGGACATGAGGAGAACTCAATATAATAATTAATTAGTAACCCAAGAGCACTTGAAGTTCCTCCATCGAAGACACTGCTGGGGGGGTAGCCAATGAATGTCACATTTTCCATTTCTCCTGGTTGATGATGAGGTGCACTCAGCAGCAGGTGAATTTTCTTCCTTTTAGAAGACTTTGATGAGCGTAGCCAGCAGCAGCAGCGGCAGTTGCGGACATTTTTCCCCATTTAGTCAAAGTCAGCTAGGTGCAGCTAGCAGGTGTCACTGCCATAATCTCCCTTTTCTGTTGTTATCAGTGAGGTCTTCTCCTATTAGCAGGAAGTGGACGTGAGTGATCTGCGGTACGTGTAAGAAGGAGACATTGCTCGATATCCACATTAAGTGCAGTGAGACACTAACTTCTGTCTGTGCTGCACACAGTTTTAAAGCAATGAGTTAATGAATGTGCAGTTCATGAATATGCAATCAAACAGATTAGTAATTATCTCACAGGGTGCAATTGTCTCGTGACCCCCCACAGCTTCCTTTTCAAACAGAGCCAAGGCAAACACCTGATTGGCCAATCATATAACAAGTATCAGTCCTCCGACTCTCAGAATGCCCGGCTTATGCTAGTAATTTAAAGAGAGCACAGCTTCTGACAGAGCCGCTCAAAGAGGAACGGCTGGTGTGGAGACTCTCTGAGGCCTCCTGGGCCTTTGACAGCACTTGTACAATTCACGCAGGCTTGTGGCTTTGTCTGCCTGTCTCTCTGGGTCTGTTTGAACTGCTTTACTTTATCACCTCCATTACAGCTTAATAGTACAGCCTTCCAGTCCTTTGCCCAAAATCCTTTGGACCAGAGTTGTTTTGGAATTCAGATTTCATTTTTTTTTCCAGATTTCAGGACCCTTACAAAAATCCACTATGAGTGGGAAGAATAAAGACGACCCGAGAGTGCCTAAGGAGGTTAGTGAGCGCATATAGAGGCATATTTTTTTGAAAACTCTCTGCGCCCAAAAGAAATCTGTAAAAGACTGGAAAATAAAAAATTTTATGTCATTATGTAAAAAGGGGAACCATGCTGAATCAAGTAACTATAGGCCAGTGAGCGTAACAAGCAATTATTACAGAAAAGATCGAGCCGCGCATGTCAAGAATAGAAATATTCGTAAACAATCAGCATGGGTTCAGACGAGGGCGGTCGTGTTCACGAATGTGCTGGGATTCTACGAGGAAGCGACAAAAGCAAACGATCAGAGAGGTGCGGATGATATGATTTGTGTGGTGCTTTTTCATAAAGCTTTCTGTAAAGACCCACACCAGAGGTGAGCGATGAAACCAAAGCAAGTGCAGAGTGTACAGTAAGTGACTGCAAAACTGGCAGATATACAGGACGCAAAGGGTTATGGTGAGGGGAACATTTTGCACTATGCTTCAGATTGGTGACAATAAGATACACAAAATATTGATTTACCAGTAATGGCGCATGCACTGAATACACTTGACTTAGAGTTTTCCTCCTCTTTCTCTGTATGTTTAACATTCGTTTGCTCAGAGGTTGATGCGCCTGCTGTTTCCTGAGCAGCTCTTCTTTTCTCCAGCCTAGCGGCCCACTTCTTCTCTTCTTCCGTCTGCATCTTTTTGCATTAAAACTGATTAAGTCTGTTTGTGTTGCAATTACTTAGTACGTTTTCTTTAATTTTTCACTTAAGCTGGATCTTGGGTACATGTCAAACTATGGGTCCTAGCTGCAGTTGGAAACCAATGGAGATAGCGAAGTAGCGGAGTAGTGTGAGAAGCAATCTGGTTGCATTGGAGAAGCCAAATAAACATGTTGGAATGACTACCAGAAAAGAGTTGTTATAACCCAATTGAACAATGAGATGAATGACATAGATGAAGAATCTTGGAATTCGGTGATGAAAGAGAGATCACAGTTGCATCAGTGAATATATACTGTATATACCAGTAATGGCGCACTGCACGAATACACTTGACTTGAGCGTTCCTAGTTTTCCTCCTCTTTCTCTGTACGTTTAACATTCGTTTGCTCAGAGGTTGATGCGTTTGCTGCTTCTCAAGCAGCATTTTTTTTCTCCACTCTAGTGGCCCGCTGCTTCTCTTATTTCGTCAGCATCTTTTCACATTAAAACTGATTACGTCAGTGTTTGTGTTGCGATTACTTACTACGTTTTTCTTAATTTTTCACTTAAGCTGGCACTAAAGTCTTCAATCTGCCTCAAGAATGATTTAAGATATGAAGAGGTGGGGGAAGTGATGGTGAAGGTGGTAGGGATGAGAACGATGTGCGTAAACATGCGCCGCACGGCCGCCTTGCTGCGCACTGCCGAGAGTTGATTCCACAATAAAATAAAATTAAAATAAAAAGAATAATAAAAATCATCACCCCAAAAGCGGGTAGTAGACATCACGTAGTATATGTGTACCAAATTTCAGGTCAATAGGTGAAACGGTTTGCGAGCTACAGGTGATTGAAAATCCTGGACAGACAAACGAACAGCCACGGTAGTGTATTTTATATATAAAGATATATATATATATATATATTGTGGCAAGCGGCTGAGGGCAGTACCCAGCCGGGAAGCCCGGAAGGACCGGAGGAGGGATTACGCCTCCTCTGGACCACGAGGGGGCGACCGCCTTGGTGGCTATGGGGACCACGGGAAAGGAGCATGGAAGCTCAACCCTATAGGGGCCTGTGGTCACCACACCCAGAAGTGCTGGGGTGGACGAAGACCAGGGGCACCCGGAGTGCTTCCGAGTGCATAGCCAGCACTTCTGCCACACCAGGGAGTGCCGGCAGGAGCTCATTGGGAGGCACCTGGAGCACGTCCGGGTGGATATAAAAGGGGCCGCCTCCCTCCATTCGATGGCTGGGTGGAAGAGGACGGAGCTCGGAGGAGAGGAGTGGAGGAGGTCACGAAGAGTGTGCAGGCATTTAGAGAGGCCAAGACTTGACGGGTGATTGGTGCAGGGGCACTGGGTTGTGTGCACACTTTGTATATAAATGTATAATAAACGTGTGTTGGTGCTTGAACCATCTGTGTCCGGGCTGTTTCCCACAATAGATATATATATATATATATATATATATATATATATATATATATATATATATATATATCCCAGTAACGGCACACTGCATGTGAATACACTTGACTTGACCATTCCTAGTTTTCCTCCTCTTTCTCTGTACGTTTACCATTCGTTTGCTCAGAGGTTGATGCGCTTGCTGTTTCCTGAGCAGCTCTTCTTTACTCCACCCTAGCGGCCCGTTTCTCTTTTTTCCTCGGCATCTTTTTGCATTCAAACTGATTGTCAGTGTTTGTGTTGCAATTACTGAGTACATTTTCTTTCATTTTTCACTTAAGTCTTCAATCTGCCTCAAGAATGATTTAAGATATGAAGAGGTAGAGGAAGTGATGGCGAAGGTGGTAGGGATGAGAACGGCGCCCATACACATGTGCCACACGAAATAAAAATTAAAAGAGCCCCTGGTACACCTTCAGTCCTTGAAAAACACGTCATGACTGCTAGCTACACTTCTTTGGTGCAAACAGAGAGCGGAGTAGTCATGTTTGCTCCTAGAAAACAAGAGAAACGGACTGTTCAGCATCCATGTGGGCACAAACTACCCCTGAATGTGAAACTGGAGTGAGTGCCAGTGGTCCAGAAGGGAGGTGCAAGAGAAGCAGCAGTGTCGGCTGTTTGAGGATGTTTTTCTAATCCCGTTTGCTTCTCTAAGGCTGCAAGTGCTGTGTACGTCTTGAGCATCTGGGCGCAAGTCCTTGTCTGTGCCGCCCTTACCACTCTCTTCAGTGGTTTCCACTCCTGAGGTGAGCAGGTGCCATATTGTGCCATGATGCAGCCAGTAAGGATGGACTCCACTCTGCCCCTGTAGAAGTTTATTAGTACAGATAGAGATATTGGAGCCACACTCAGACGTCTGAGGAAGTAGCGATGCTGGTGGGCCTTTTTGACAAGAGACGAAATGTGTTGTGCCCGCTTCAGATCGTCAGTGATGGTCTCTCCAGTTAATTTCAAACTGCTCCCTCTTTCAACAGCAGTCCCTCTGATGTACATGTCAGTGTGGTCTGCCTTCTGAAGTTTATGACCATCTCTTTGGTTTTGCACAATGATAACGCTTTGGGGAGTCCACCCCCTGTATCGTCACCACCACTAACAAATGGACAGAGAGTAGTCATTAAAGACAGAGTCGAGTCAGACTGATTTGGTGAGTGGAGGGTTTGGCAAAAAGAGGAAGTGAGTTTGGCAGAGGGGTGTGGTCTGGCACCGGAAGTAGGTGGAGCTTTAACTGGTCTTCCCTTCTGAAGGTCTGTGGAAGAGGGAGAAAAGGCTCATTAGCCTCCGACTCTGTAGCTTACCCTTAGACTGCCTCCCATGGGTGCGTGTGTGACAGCAGATGTTAAGGTCGAGATTGTTGTCCTGACACCATCAAGTCAACAAGTAGACCTCGTTTTTGTAAGCCGTCTCATCATTGCTGCTGATCAAATCAAATCAAAGTCAATCCAGTTTTATTTGTCCCATTCACATTATTCATTCAGTAGAATATGTAGAGAAATGCTTAGCTAGTTGCTCATCTCCAATGAATGAACCTTTAGGACACAGGTGTCAAACTCCAGGCCTGGAGGACCGCAGTGGCTGCAGGTTTTTATTCTAACCGTTTTCCTAATCAGTGACCAGTTTTCACTGCTAATTCACTTTTTTCCCCTTTATTTTAACAGCCATGTTAGAAGGATTCAGTCCTCTGAATTGATTTATTTCCTCATTAAATGACAGCCAAAAAGAAATGAGATGTGAAACGAGCCAACAGATGACCAGCTTAAACTGGGGCTTCAAACTCCAAGCAGTTTCTTAATGAGAAGCCGATGCTTGCTGTTAATTAAACCCGTTATTTAATTCCACGGCTTGTTGCTGCTCTCATTCTGCCACAGCAGACATTTACAAAACTGTTGATTTTCTGTTTTTTATAAGAACATCGTCAAAGTGTTTTGGTGAGTTGAGAGATCAACCTTACTGAGACCATCACCTTTCTTTATTTTCAGATATTGTGTGATGTGGGGGCTTGTTTTGTGTCTCATTATTGTTTGGCTGCTAATTAAGGAAAAAGAAACAACTAAAGGGCCTGAGTCAAGTTAATTAAAAGAAGTAATTAGCAGCAAAAATTGGTCACTAATTAAGAAGATGGTAAGAATGAAAACCTGCAGCCACTGCGGCCCTCCAGGACTGGAGTTTGACACCCCTGATTTAGGAAGAAAAATAAATGGACAATATCAATAATAGATGACTTTAAAAATATCAAAAACCAATAATAGAATTTTAAATGTGTGATAAATAATAACTAAGTTAAAAAAAAATAGTAACTAAAATAAGTTAATGTAAGAGGATTCACAACAGGGGATCACGTGGCTCTAGACACTGTCCTTATTCGAGATGCAGATGGACTGTGGACAGAAGGTCCTCCTGAGTCTCTCTGAACTGGTGTCTCTTTAGGCGGCCTTACTGTTTACCTGACCACTGCACACAAAGGAGGCCATTGTTGGGGTCACACCTCACTCTGGACCCCCTGGAGATCGTAAAAAATGCAGAGAATGGAAACAAAACTATGCGCCATTATGAACAATGCTGCACATCTTCTCTGTGATACAACAACACTGAGGACTTTCACCCAACGAATCGTTCAGCAGAAGTGTGTCCAGGAACGCAGCTGGAGGTCCTTTATACCAACAGCAATACGCCATTAGAATGAAATAATGGGACTTGGACCGCCAAGGCAGAAGTTATTTCTTGGTTTTTTAACTTCCTTAGTGTTACATTTTTTCCCAAAAAACATGTAAAAAGCATTGCCATTTTCTCTTGAAAAATTATATTTTTGTTAAATCTCCTGTTTCTACTGTAAACTATGCAAAATACAAAGTACAAAATCAGAAGTGTCAAAAGTATAATTATATAAATAATAATAATGATGATGAAGAATAATAATATGAAATGAATAAAAATAATAATAATGGTTCCATTATCATGTATACTATCAAAATATATCTTTTGTGCGTTATATCTTTAAACGGGAAAACTGCTTAAGTGTACGGCCATTTACTCGTCACTGTTCATCATAACAGTTCACCTAAGAGCAATTCTTTCCATCACGTCAGTCATCATGTGATCATCAAGAAACAACTTCAGGTAAGTAAGTGGATCTTTACTGTCAATGTTCACTTTTATTCCTGGCTGCCCACACAAAATCAAATTGAGGTGGTGCTGATTTATTTGAAGCAGGGTCAACAGAAACCCAAGAGCAATCGAGCGTCACTTTCAGAATCACTGGACTCACTTTCGGTTCCACTGTCCATTTTAGTTTCACTGCCTGAAGACAGGTTTACTTCATTATCATTGCTGATGAGACGCTCCTCAACATCACTGCTTGTATCCCTGTCAAGAGCGTGCAACACCTCAGCTGCTGAAAAACATTTCTTATGACAGGCCATTACGAGACTAGGAGGAGAGGCACCCACATTGTTGCCCGGGTAACGCTCAGGCCTGACGCTTACATAAGACACGCCTACACCGTCGCCCAGGTGACACTCGGGACTAATGCTGTTAGTACTTTATACCAGAGTAATCTTCGTGTCTATATTATATATCTATATATACAGTATATATTATCTACTCTACATATATAAAATCCTAAGCCTAAAAGTACAACGATTTTATGTGACATTTTTATGTCACTCTTTAAATCGGGCTTATTTTAAAACCTATCCTGCCTTGTGCCCTGTGTTGGCTGGGATTGGCTCCAGCAGACCCCCGTGACCCTTTAGTTAGGAATATAGCGGGTTGGAAAATGGATGGATGGATGCATGGATATATATGTTTGGTATCATTCATTCCAAAATGTATCAAACTTTAATGTGATGCTGTTAGATTTTCAGATTCTTATTCTTTTTTTAAATTATAAACTAAAATATCAAGAAAGTCGTGCTTTTTATTTTTGATCAAGTAAACTTTCTTTCACAGGAACAAACTGTTAAAAAAAAATTATGTATTCATAACACCAATGTTTGTATTTAGGTGATTGAGTTAGCTGAACGTCGAGGGGCCGAAGGCGCCGGGGGGCTTGCCCCCTAGTATGTATGTACATATATATATATATATACAGTCCCCGTGTCTGCGTGGGTTTCCTCCCACAGTCCAAAGACATGCAGGTTAGGTGGATTGGCGATTCTAAATTGGCCCTGGTGTGTGCTT
The DNA here is from genome assembly GCF_900747795.2 of Erpetoichthys calabaricus. Classification (NCBI taxonomy): domain Eukaryota; kingdom Metazoa; phylum Chordata; class Cladistia; order Polypteriformes; family Polypteridae; genus Erpetoichthys; species Erpetoichthys calabaricus. The sequence continues at coordinate 20,863,961 of NC_041394.2, read as the reverse complement.
GGTGTGTGGGTGTGTTTGTGTGTGTCCTGCGGTGGGTTGGCACCCTGCCCGGGATTGGTTCCTGCCTTACGCCCTGTGTTGGCTGGGATTGGCTGCAGCAGACCCCCGTGACCCTGTGTTCGGATTCAGCGGGTTGGAAAATGGATGGATGGATGGATGGATATATATACAGTTAGGTCCATAAATATTTGGACAGAGACAACTTTTTTCTAATTTTGGTTCTGTACGTTACCACAATGAATTTTAAATGAAACAACTCAGATGCAGTTGAAGTGCAGACTTTCAGCTTTAATTCAGTGGGTGAACAAAACGATTGCATAAAAATGTGAGACAACTAAAGCATTTTTTGAACACAATCCCTTCATTTCAGGGGCTCAAAAGTAATTGGACAATTGACTCAAAGGCTACTTCATGGGCAGGTGTGGTCAAGTCCGTCGTTATGTCATTATCAATGAAGCAGATAAAAGGCCTGGAGTTGATTTGAGGTGTGGTGCTTGCATGTGGAAGATTTTGCTGTGAACAGACAACATGCGGTCAAAGGAGCTCTCCATGCAGGTGAAAGAAGCCATCCTTAAGCTGCGAACACAGAAAAAACCCATCGGAGAAATTGCTCCAATATTACGAGTGGCAAAATCTACAGTTTGGTACATCCTGAGAAAGAAAGCAAGCACCGGTGAACTCAGCAACGCAAAAAGACCTGGACGTCCACGGAAGACAACAGTGGTGGATGATCACAGAATCATTTCCATGGTGAAGAGAAACCCCTTCACAACAGCCAACCAAGTGGACAACACTCTCCAGGGGGTCGGCATATCGATATCCAAGTCTACCATAAAGAGAAGACTGCATAAAAGTAAATACAGAGAGTGCACTGCAAGGTGCAAGCCACTCATAAGCCTCAAGAATAGAAAGACTAGATTGGACTTTGCTAAAGAACATCTTAAAAAGCCAGCACAGTTCTGGAAAAACATTCTTTGGACAGATGAAACCAAGATCAACCTCTACCAGAATGATGACAAGAAAAAAGTATGGAGAAGGCGTGGAACAGCTCATTATCCAAAGCATAGCACATCATCTGTAAAACACGGTGGAGGCAGTGTGATGGCTTGGGCGTGCATGGCTGCCAGTGTCACTGGGACACTAGTGTTTATTGATGATGTGACACAGGACAGAAGCAGCCGAATGAATTCTGAGGTGTTCAGAGACATACTGTCTGCTCAAATCCAGCTAAATGATGTCAAATTGATTCATGATACAGGTGGACAATGACCCAAAACATACAGCCAAAGCAACCCAGGAGTTTATTAAAGCAAAGAAGTGGAAAATTCTTGAATGGCCAAGTCAGTCACCTGATCTTAACCCAACTGAGCAGGCATTTCACTTGTTGAAGACTAAACTTCAGACAGAAAGGCCCACAAACAAACAGCAACTGAAAGCCGCTGCAGTAAAGGCCTGGCAGAGCATTAAAAAGGAGGAAACCCAACATCTGGTGATGTCCATGAGTTCAAGACTTCAGGCTGTCATTACCAGCAAAGGGTTTTCAGCCAAGTATTAGAAATGAACATTTGATTTCCAGTTATTTAATTTGTCCAATTACTTTTGAGCCCCTGAAATGAAGGGATTGTGTTAAATGCTTTAGTTGCCTCACATTTTTATGCAATCGTTTTGTTCACCCCACTGAATTAAAGCTGAAAGTCTGCACTTCAACTGCATCGGAGTTGTTTCATTTAAAATTCATTGTGGTAATGTACAGAACCAAAATTAGAAAAAAGTTGTCTCTGTCCAAATATTTATGGACCTAACTGTATATATATATATATATATATATATATATATATATATATTTATGCTTATGTAAAAAGTCAAATATCCACCTGTGGACAAATTAAGTTCTATCTATCTATCTATCTATCTATCTATCTATCTATCTATCTATCTATCTATCTATCTATCTATCTATCTATCTAAATAATGATCAAGTTGTAGCTGAGTCTGGACACACAGTCATAACAGGGGGCTCAGCACACTTGTATTGGGGGTCAGCATGGAGGACACATTCTGCACGTATACAGCATATCTTGTGATAATCATGGACTCACAACTGACTTTTAATCAAAATACAAAAGCCATCTGCAAAAACTGGACAAGTGGAAAGTGTAACAAAGCTGGGCCTTTTTAACTTTAATTCTTAAACACGATGTCAGGTTTTTAAATCTCTCTTCAAGTCTGTATTGAAATATGTTCTGCTGGTTGGTTTGGAAATCTTGTTATCAATAAAACCAAGATAAATCTAATTGTAAAATGAAGCAGTCAGATTTGAAGCTCCGCACAGTCAAACACTGCAGTCACAATTCCAGTTGTTCCATCAGGTCACAGATTCAGCTTTCAGATGATGAAAAGCAACCATCGTCCACACTGCTGTTAATCTTCTACACACTTTGAGTAAACACCTATGGCTTTGTCAATCACTGGTTGACTTTTAATGCTGCTAGTATTTTCACCACTATATTTTAGTATATATTGTGAGCCACTAGGGGGCGTACCACCACCCTAACCCAGACACAGACAGGCAGGAGACACGTTTTGCCTCACTCCACACGTTTATTTACAGTTTTTACCACAATACCAGTAAGCACAACACCACACCATCAATACCATTCAGTCCCTTCTCCCTCCACTTCTTCTCAGGCTTTGTCCTCTCCTCCGACTTTGGCCACTTATGGAGTGAGGTGGCTCCTTTTTATAGGGCTCCTTGGGTGGACTCTAGTTGCCTAACTAGCTTATTACGAGTCACACTTCCAGGTGTGGCAGAAGCGTGACCAAATAAGGCCCTTGATAGGTCCATGCGCCCCCTGGCGGTTGGCACAGGTTTAAACAGGGTTGAGGCCCCATGCTCATAACCCGCGGCCCCACTGAAAACCAAGGGGGCTGCCATCTATCGGCCCAGGAAAAAAACTGTCCCGACAATCCTCTTTGCCCCGGTCCTTCCACACTTTGGGTGTCCTGGCCGGGCAAGGGCCCCAGCCATCCGCCACAATATATATATGAAATTTACTTATACTTGATGGCTGAGTTCTTATACGTTGTGTTTTTCATGTGATGTCTCTCTCCAAATTTCTGTCTTCAACCAATAAACTTGATCTGAATAAACTGAATTGGATCAAATCTCAAAATAATGACAATACCAAAAAGTGTCAATGGTGGCAGAAATGGCGCAAAGTCGCTTTAATTCTGTCTCCTGCGTTGGCCGCCCTGTGCTCATCAATGCCCGCACCCAAGTGCCAACCCGACTTGCTATGCAAATTGTTCATTAGCATAAAAAAAGACACCCGGAGTTTTACAAATGCAATTATTTAAAGTCCAGCACTTAAAGCATTCAAGCACTAGGAGAAGAAAAGCATTTTCCATTAGAAAATGAGAAACGATGATGAGCCATAGGAGAGTAATGCGATTTGAAGGGCCGCTGCATCGGGTTAATTCTAAGAAACCTATTTTAAATGTCTATTCAAAGACCTAGAATAACATTTAAGAAATAAATTAAGGGTCAGTGTGAAGTTTGCCTTTTTCAAAGTCAGCGATAAAAGTTAAGAAATAATGCTAAGCCTCAGAACTAAGAGAGTTTGCATTCTCTCTCATGTCTGTAGCCTGCTACTGACTTGTTAGGCTCAAATATTCATTAAAGATGAAAGGCTGCAGGTCATCAGACTAATCCAGGGACTCTTCATCCATCCATCCATCCATCCATCCACTTTCCAAACTCACTTTTTCCAAGGAGCTGACGCCTGTCCTTTAGGGATTTACAATGAGTTAGGATCCAGCCCAGGCCATCACAGGCTACAACCATTAAACAAAGCGAGGATCGTAACCAAATGTAATCAAAAATCAAAATCTAAAACCACTGCCTAAAGTTCAAAACCAGCAGAGTTGTGACAAGAGTTTTGAAATGGGGGGGTCTTCTTGAAGACTTCATCTGCGAGCTCACATCAGCGCTGACCTTTTATCTCGCTGCACCCAAGATGTCATGCACTGTGCATATCCAGGTCTTTACTTTGTGAAAAAATATTTTTAAATTACTGAATACTTGTCAAAGACAAAAAAAGGTGCCAAATTTGGATTCTCCGTGATTCAAACTGGAGGAGTCAATATTAATGTCCCTTTCCAGATGGGAGAAATAATCTGCATGAACGAGTTGCTCTTCAATGTTAGCTGAACCGTCAACAGAGCACTAAAGAAAATCTACAACTGTTTACAATTCTCCAGTTGTTTCGGCTTTTGCTTTACGCTTTTACTCTTTTTAGGGTCCACTCCTCCTATGGCCTCAACAGCACCACACTCCACTGGATTTTCACGTGTCACAGCCTCACAGTCCCATATGGCAGACCAAAAAAAGTAAACTGAAAGCCGAAATACAACCAGATGCCCACACCAACAAGCCAGTCGTTTTTCCATTTTTCCTCATCCCAAACTTCCTTTTCAGCTCCCACCCCCAGCATTCCAGTTGCTGCTTTAATGGAGAATGACAGATGGCGCTCCTCTGTGCCCGTCTCACTCCACAGCACTCTTAGTGGCCCCATTTGCTTTGGCTTTGGGGACACACTGCCTCATGGGGATTTGCCAGATTGTTACAATATTAAGAAACATTATGGTAAGCCCAGACTGTAACGAATGGTGTCACAAACAGGATTCTCACTCCGAGTAGGAGGAAGGTAGCCATCCGGTGGCACTGCACACAGAGTGGGACAGACTGGGGGCTCAGCTGATGCTTAGAAGTTGCTCCTGCATGCTGTAGAAATGAGTCTCCTCTCTTGCTCAAAGCATTAAGAAGCTACTTCTGAACACATCTTTGTAACCGAAATGTCGCAGGTTTGTGGCTGGCGATTCCATAGGCAAATGGCTGACTGGAATAGCAGCAAACACAAAGAACAAAGACTTTCCGATAAAAAGTCTTAGGCTGCTGCTGTGTATTTTGTCAGGAGGGACACAATTCCACTTTACTGGTCATATACTCCGGTGATCCAGATGTGCAAGTCTTTGGGATGTGGGATGGATCAGTGAGAAAAGTGGTGAGTCCAAATGGTAAACTACAGTATGTCTGAAATGGATTTTGAGGATAATCTGGAGAGTCATCTTAAGTCCAGTATTGAGGAATGTTAAAGATAGCTAGAAATATATATTCTAACCTAAAACTTGCTAAAATGACTGTGAAAATGGGGAAAATCTAAATATGCCCACAGTATATCCATCCATTTCTTTCCTTGCTCTGTTTTTTTAATCTTCACAACAAGCTAGGGGCCTAACATAAGGCATGACACACTTATAGGTAACGAGCAACTTAGAAGAGACAGCATATCCTGTGGATTGACAAAACCCAAGAACCGAACCAGAGTGCATGCTGGGTGAGTCCGTGATGCTGCTATGTGTGCTTCAGTGTTACTTAGGATAAAAATGGCAAAGGGCAGACGTGGCAATACTACCAGCTGTACTGTTGAGGGTAACTGAGGAAAATGTGATATACGACGATAGATAGATAGATAGATAGATAGATAGATAGATAGATAGATAGATAGATAGATAGATAGATAGATAGATAGATAGATAGATAGATAGACAGACAGACAGACAGACAGACAGACAGATAGATAGATAGAACTTTATTCGTAAATGGAAGCTCAAAACATATAGAAATATTATTTTCTGGGAGTAAACATGGTCACCCTACTCTCTTTATCTGAACCAAAGATGGGCAGTCAGCAATGATTTGCTTTTGTAGATGTCTACAGAGAGTTCTTGATCTTCATGGCTTAGTTTTTGTCCTGTGAATTGTAAGATCTTATTTACACAGGTACACGTGTGCCTTTCTAAATGATGTCCAGTCATTTCAGTTTGTCACAGGTGGACAATCAAGTTCTTTACACATCTTCAGGAGTATTAAAGCAAGCAGGATGCATCTGAGCACCATCTGGATTGTTACAGCATAGGGTCTGAATACTTATTTGAATGAGGGATTTCAGGTTTTGATTTTTAAAATTGCACAACTTCCTGAAAGCAAGTTTTCACTTTGTCATTATGGGTTATTGAGTGTTGACTGATTAGTAAAAATGGCTATTTTTTTCATTTAAAATAAAACTAGAACTGGGCAGCACGGTGGCGCAGTGGGTAGCGCTGCTGCCTCGCAGTTGGGAGACCTGGGGACCCGGGTTCACTTCCCAGGTCCTCCCTGCGTGGAGTTTGCATGTTCTCCCCGTGTCTGCGTGGGTTTCCTCCGGGCGCTCCGGTTTCCTCCCACAGTCCAAACACATGCAGGTTAGGTGGATTGGCGATTCTACATTGGCCCTAGTGTATGCATGGTGTGTGTTTGTGTGTGTCCTGCGGTGGGTTGGCACCCTGCCCGGGATTGGTTCCTGCCTTGTGCCCTGTGTTGGCTGGGATTGGCTCCAGCAGACCCCCGTGACCCTGTGTTTGGATTCAGCGGGTTGGAAAATGGATAGATAAAACTAGAACTCAATAAAGTGTGAAGAAAGTGAAAGGGTCTGAATACGTCCCGAATCACTGTATGTTGTTTCTTTATTTAATATCTCAGCATCTGTTCAAATATAATATCAGGATGGTTAACTAGTAAAGTAAGTGATATGTCTATAGACCATTATAATATAATATAATATAATATGTCAAGTCAAGTTGAGGAGCATGCACTGGTACAGCACGTTGCCTCACCCACTACACGACAAAACAGCAGGCAGACACGCAGTCCAATCCCACCCTCCAGAAATGACCCTCTATCTGTCACAGCCAGGTGTTACATGGGCGACCCCTTGGTCTGGTCCAGCCACTCGGGACCCCAACAATGAGGATCTTATAATACATGTATAATATAATGTGTGTGTGGGTGTGAGTCAGTGAGTAAGCCCTGCAGTGGACTGGCATTTCCTGCTTTGACTTGGTAGACTATGGTCTTCTATATCTCTGATGGAGTCTGAGAAGGCCCTAATCTAATCTAATCAATTCAATTCAATTCTTTATTGTCATGTGTACAAGTACAAGTACCATGTGCAATGAAATGCTTGCTTGTTTGTGCCCCCGCAGACAATTAACATAAACCAAAAAAAAAAAAATACACAATAAATAAATGAATACTGTATAAATAAGTAAATAAATAAAACCAGAATCCTAGGAATAAATCGGATAATAATCTAATATAGGAGCAGCAGTCGTAGTGCTGCTGCCTCACAATCAGCAGACCAGGGTTTGCGTCCGAGATCCTCCCTACATGGAGTTTGTGTTTGTCCTCCAGTTCCCCCCACAGTCCAAAGACATGCAGGTTATGTGGACTGATGATACTAAATTGGATGGGAAGCATCTGTAAACTGCCATCTTCAGGTCTCTCCATGGATGTTCTGCTTTGTTTGTTTGTTCTTTATGCACAGTTTTGTTGTTCAAGCCTCAGACGTGATTTATGGCACATGGGTCCTTGTCTCCACACAACATTGAATTTTGACTTTGTCATTCCCACTGAGTGAAACAGCCAAGTTTCAATTTTTACAAACAGTTTTGCAAAACTGACACCAACATTTCCTCCACTGGCAATTTTACATTTGTGAAATGTCACTAAAAAGTGTTTTTGGGTTGGAATGGAAAACAAGACGCTTACCTGTTGTTTTTTCCACAGCTGGATGATGCAGGTAATCAGTCCAATCATATTTTTGTTTCTCTCTTTCACATCAATGTGCGTTTTTTAAAAATGCGACATCCTGTATATTTTTTCCACATGAAGACACACCACACACTGCATTCTCACTACTTAAAGGAAGTCGTCTCGAGCAAGTGATATTGTGCAATACCCAGAACTGCCAAACATATGGACACTCAGAGCGCATATAAATCATGAACGTGAGGGTTGATTTTCTGTCTCTTTTGCTGCTAATGATACGGCACCTGATCGAACATAAAATCACCAAGAAGCACCACGTTAGATTACAAATAATTCCTTTAGCAATTGCTATTATAATAAAATGGTATGTAGAATCTTACACTGGAATAAACTATCATGCACCGCACTGAGAGCAAAAAAAAGAATGGGGAGCACCCCAAATTTACTTTGGGATCAGGTTTCTTTTTTGGTAACTCTTGCATGGGGAAAAAAGAAATGGATGTCCGCCTGTTAATGTACACCATAATGTACTTACATTAGATACTGTGATCGCTAACAATTTAATTGAATAAAGAATGCTTTATTAACTTTCCCTCACTCAGCACATCACTTCCCCTGTGGACTGACAGGCAAACCTTGCCACCAATCCGTGTTTTCTTTTTGTTTTTCCAAGGTATCTACTCTTTCCGTACACTTTTACTTGTCTTCACCCCTGTGATTGTGAGCATGTCATCTCTAATCTTATGCGGCACCACATTTAATTTTACACGTCACCTCGTTTGAAGGTGTGCGTCATCTTTTTAAATTGTGCAGCACCGCATTTAATTCAGCGTGTCACCTCTTTTGAATGTGCGTGTCACACCTTTACATTTTTTGTCACTTTCCCTTCAGGTCCACCATATTATTGCCATGCTAAAACGAAAAAAAAAGTAAGAGAATGATCCAGCAGTAAAGAATTCATCAGGTTTGAAAAGAAAGAAGTAGGCAACATATATAGGAGGGAGACAAAGCCAGGGTAGAAGAAAGAAGAAGGTGAGAAAGGCTGAGGGGGAGACTTTACCAAGTTTGTAATGCTGTATGTGGTCCCAGGCTGAGAATGAGTTCAGCTTCATTGGTTTTACTTTGGAAAGTGTCTTTGAGACCCTGTGAAAGAGCACAGTGTGGCTGTGATCAACGGATGTGAGGTGATCTACAATAGGCATTGTGAGGTCTTTGATTTTAATGACTCAAATGTACTCCTTGAAATATTCCGCTAGCCACCTCACTGTTTCACCCTGGACACGTCCTACAATTTCCCCTTGGGATTAATAAAGTATCTATCTATCTATCTATCTATCTATAAGAAAGGCAATACATATCATTATTAGACTGACAAGAGGCCCATTATTTAATATTGAACTCACCAGTGGGACCAGATACGGAGATTTTGTTGGTGACATATTTACAAGTGGCACAGCAGCTCCTGTTTCAGCTGAAAGTACCTGGCAGGGAATGTGGCTCTCCTCTGCAAAATGTGCTGCGGATGAGAACTTTACGTAGGTTAGGTGGTCGATGGAAGCAGATCAAGAGTTAAGGTTAGGAAACAAGAGGCCCCCTATGAAAGGATCAGCTGTGAAAATGAGGAACTTTTGTTTGATAACCTGTGAAAGTTGGGGTGGAATGCGAGGACCAGTGTGATGCAGCTTTCATTATTGGGGCTCCTCCTAGAGTGAAAGTTACAATGTCTACTCTTGGTTTGATTACAGGCTCTACCCACAATATGAAGGAGAAGGGTATCCTCCATCGGAGGAGAAACTTCTCATTGTGAGTGTCTTCTTTACAGGGGTCAACCTCATCCCTGCCAGGCCGACAGAGTCTAAGTAATTGTGAAAGAAGGTTGAGAGTTTTTAGTATGGCAGGAGTGGAAGGGTCTGCAGAGGAGGTACCCTTGTGAGTCAGTTCATCTTCTAATAGGCAGACCTCCTGGAAAACTGATAGAAAGATCGATGTCTGAAAGTGGTAGAGTTGTGATGGAAACGTCAACCGTAAACCCGAATAGAATGGATGGATAGAAACGTTAAGGAACTCCTGTAGATGGCTTGTGGTGCAAGGTCCAAGGTTTAAGGTTGCTTTGTTTCATCATGTTTACCCAAGAAAACACAAAATTTGCATTCTCAGTTGCAGCTACTGTATATATTCGTGTATAAGATCTCCCGCGGATAAGTCGGGGCTTGATTTTATCATATAATATCTGGTATTTTATAATGTCGGCCATATAAGTCGAATGCGGAAAACTCACGCTATTGGTCCAAGAGATGATGATATGCTGACGCCCACCTGAGAGAGTAACCACGGAGCACATGGCCTTTTTTTCTATGTGGGTGCAGCAATGCGCTGTATCAGCGTGCGCTCCTAACCACTCTCTGTCTCTCTGTTGTGCCTACTGTATGTGACCACACTACTCCGAAGCAACATTTGCACTGATTTGTGTCTCTTGTGTCTCACACCCTCATACACCTTTATAATAAGAGCATCCCTTATCTACGATGGAGCGTTCGATCAGAAGAAAATGTGAAGCTGGTTTTAAATTCAACGTCGTTGAAGTGGCGAAAGAAATTGGTAACTGCGCTGCTGCAACAAAATTAGACAGACAGAGAGAGAGAGAGAGAGAGAGAGAGAGAGAGAGAGAGAGAGAGAGAGAGAGAGAGAGAGAGAGAGAGAGAGAGAGAGAGAGAGAGAGAGAGAGAGAGATAGATAGATAGATAGATAGATAGATAGATAGATAGATAGATAGATAGATAATTAATCCCAAGAGAAAATTCACATTCCAATTCAAATTCGATGTGTCTGAGAAACTGGTGCGAGATTGGACAGACAGACATGAGCTTTCATAGTAGGTGCTTCACGCATTACATGCAAACACATCTAAAAATGCTACTGAGACATCATAAAATAACATTCATGTCCTTTTGAAGATATCTTAAAATGTATTTGCTAGATCTTGCAATATAATTCTGAAATGCAGCAGTAGCCAAATTTGAGATATCCAAAAGTGTACTTTAGATCAGTGCTTCTCTCAACCTTTATGGCCTCAAAACCCAATTTTATTTTTTTAAGTTCACTCACAACACCAACCCTCGACCCGCCGCAGTGGTTGAGAAACACTGCTTTAGATCTCTGAAACTGGAATCAATATGAAAGTATCTGAAATGCATTTTAAGCTACTGTATCTTCATTGCAAGATCTTCAAATTACATCCAGACCACACTCTTAGGCACTTTGTGGTTCTTTCCTGAGTTGTATGGTTCCTCGTTAGACTATTGCTTGGCCAAGCACCATTTCATTCTGGGACGGGTCCTTTGCATATGAAGTTAGTTCTTTGTGCTTTGAAAAACTTTCTAATATGCAGTGTGACACTAGAGGGCACTGTTGCTCCTCTAAGCCAACAGACAGACGTCCAGGACACCTGGTAAAATTACTAAAAGGTATTTTAATTCCTTTTCTTTTCTGTAATAAAGCACCCCAGCCACCATACACGGGCAAGTAATAATAATCACAATAATAAGTACAATAATTACTGTATATACTCGCAGATAAGTTCTCCCGCGGATAAGTCGTGACTTGTTTTTATCGTATAATTTTTGGTATTTTATAATGTCGGTCATATAAGTCGAATACAGAAAACTCACACTATTGATCCAAGAGATTATGACATGCTGATGCCCACCTGAGAGAGTAACCACGGAGCACACGACCTATTTTTCTATGTATTGTGCTTACGTGACCACACGGTGATACCCAAACTATTCCAAAGCAACGTTTGCACTGATTTGTGTTTCTTGTATCTCACACCCTCATACTCCTTTATCATAAGAGCATCCCTTATCTATGACGGAGCATTTGATCACAAGGAAAATATGAAGCTGGTTTGAAATTAAACGTCGCTGAAGTAGTAAAAGAAATTGGTAACTGCGCTGCTGCAACAAAATTCGATGCGTCTGAGAAACTGGTGTGAGATTGGAGGAGGGAAGAAGATGTAAAAAAAAAAAAAAAAAAAGAATTAAGTGATGTGTTTTTGAACGGGCGTATAAGTCAGGGTCTGATTTTATGATCGATTTTTTGGGTTTCAAGACCTGACTTATACACGAGTATATACGGTAATAACAAGACAGAAAGAAATGAGACAAAACCAATAGAGACAAGACAGGTTAAGGTAACGCAGTTTGATAAATGCATTGTGGGAGATGGCCCGGACACAGATAGGTAGACATCGTTAAAAGCACCACACACGTTTATTTACACATTACTATTTACAAGTGACACAGCACACAACCCAATACTCCCCTAAAGTCCAGGCCTCTCAATCACAATGCCTTTCCTCAGGTCTGCCTCCACTTCTCTCCTCCCAAGCTCTGCCTTCTTCCTCCCGACTCCAGCCATCGAATGGAGGGAGGCGGCCCCTTTTATATCCACCCGGATGTGCTCCAGGTGCCTCCCTATGAGCGCCTGCTGGCACTCCCTGGTGTGGCGGAAGTGCCGGCTGTGGACCCGGAAGCACTCTGGGTGTCCCTGGTCTTCGTCCCCCCAGCACTTCCAGGTGTGGCGTAAGTGCTGAGGGCCAGGGCTCTTCAGGCATCGGGCGCCCCCTGGCAGTGACCACAGGCCCCTGTAAGGTTGAGCTTCCAAGCTCCTTTCCCGTGGTCCCCAAAGCCACCAGAGCGGTCACCCCCTCATGGTCTGGAGGAGGCGTAATCCCTCCTCTGGTCCTTCTGGGCGTCAAGCTGGGTACCACCCCCAGCCGCTCGCCACAGCATATTTACACAAAAATGGTTACAGGATACATATCAAACCTTAATCATTATCTTCGATATTCCTTATTGAAAAGTCGTATGGCACTCGGAAGAAAGCAGTTTCTGGAGCGATTTGTGTGGCTTTTCAAAGCGACTCTCCTTCCTACATGTAATGGATGACTGTCGTCAGTTGAGATGATTTCTACTTTCTTTAGCATTGTCCTCTAACACACAGTTGCCAGATCATCAGCATCAGTCCCAATAACTTCAGCTGCATGCTTAGTAATCTGCTGGAGTTTTTAAACATTTTGGTTTGTTAGACCACTAAACCAGGCAATGAAACTGAAAGTAATAACAGACTGGATCAAACTGTGACAGAAGGACAACACGAGGTCCTTGTCTACTTTACATAGTTTGAGTTTACGGAGAAGAAATAAACACTGATTGCATTTTGAGGATATTTTTTGTTTGTTGAGATTGTTATCTAAGTTAGTTCCTAAGTATTTCTATTCATTTACTATTTCTACCCCCAAGAGGCAGCACCAGCATAATCACAGACATATCTTTTGTTCAGGTCCGAAAGCATTTGATGTCAGAAAGCATTTGATGAGGTGCCACATGAGAGGTTGGGCATCAAACTAAAAGAAGTGGGAGTTCAGGGTGATGTTTTTAGATGGGTACAGAATTGGCTCAGACACAGGAAGCAGAGGGTGATGGTGTGAGGGACTTTCTCAGAATTGTCTGATGTTAAGAGTGGTGACCAGCAGGGGTCAGTGCTAGGACCACTGCTGTTTTTAATATATATAAATGATTTAGATAGGAATATAAGTAACAAGCTGGTTAAGTTTGCAGATGACACCAAGATAGGTGGATTAGCAGATAATTTGGAATCCATTATATCATTACACAAGGACTTGGACAGCATACAGGCTTGGGCAGATTTGTGGCAGATGACATTTTACGTCAGTAAATATAAAGTATTACATGTAGGAAGTAAAAATGTGAAGTTTGAATACACAATGGGTGGTCGGAAAATCAAGAGTACACCTTATGAGAAGGACTTAGGAGTCGTAGTGGACTCTAAGCTATCGACTTCCTGACAGTGTTCAGAAGCCATTAAGAAGGTTAACAGAATGTCAGGTTATATAGCACCTTGATGTGTGGAGTACAAGTCACAGGAGGTTCTGCTCAAGCTTTATAACCCACTGGTGAGGCCTCATCTGGAGTACTGGGTGCAGTTTTGGTCTCCAGGCTACAAAAAGGACATAACAGCACAAGAAAAGGTCCAGAGAAGAGCAACTAGGCTGATTGAGGGCTACAGGGGATGAGTTATAAGGAAAGATTAAAAGAGCTGAGCCTTCATAGTTTAAACAAAAGAAGATTAAGAGGAGACCTGACTGAAGTGTTTAAAATTATGAAAGGAAGTAGTCCAGTGGATCGAGACTGTGACTTTAACATGAGTTCATCAAGAACACAGGGACACAGTTAGAAACTTGTTAAGGGTAAATTTCACACAAACATTAGGAAGTTTTTCTTTACACAAAGAACGATGGACACTTGGAATAAGAGACCAAGTAGTGTGGTAGACAGTAAGACTTTAGGGACTTTCAAAACTTGACTTGATGTTTTTTTGGAAGAAATACAGTCATGGCCGAAATTATTGGCACCCCTGGATTTTTCCTTGAAAATGCACCATTTCTCCCAGAAAATTATTGCAGTTACAAATGTTTTTGTATACACATGTTTATTTCCTTTATGTGCATTGGAACAACACAAAAAAACAGAGAAAAAAAGCCAAATCTGACGTCATGTCACACAGAACTCCAAAAATGGGCCAGACAAAATTATTGGCACCTTTTTCAAAATTGTGGGTAAGTCGTTTTATTTCAAGCACATGATGCTCGTTTGAACTCACCTGTGGCAAGAAACAGGTGCTGGCAATATAGCAATCACACCTGAAGCCAGTTAAAATGGAGAAACGTTGACTCAACCTTTCTATTGTGTGTCTGAGTGTGCCACACTAAGCATGGAGAACAGAAAGAAGAGCAGAGAATTGTCTGAGGACTTGAGAACAAAAATCTCAAGGCTACAAGTCCATCTCCAAAGATCTTCATGTTCCTTTGTCCATTGTGCGCAACATAATCAAGAAGTTCACAACACATGGCACTGTAGCTAATCTCCCTGGAAGTGGACAGAAGAGAAAAATTGATAAAAGACTGCAACAAAGGATAGTCCGAATGGTGGATAAACAACCCCAATCAACTTCAAAACATATTCAAGCTGTTCTGCAGACTCAGGGTGCAACAGTGTCAGCTCGAACTATCCGTCGACATCTGAACAAAATGAAACGCAATGGCAGGAGAGCCAGGAGGACCCCACTGCTGACACAGAAACATAAAAAAGCCAGACTGGAGTTTGCCAAAATGTACTTGAGGAAGCCAAAATCCTTCTGGGCAAACGTCTTGTGGACAGATGAGACCAAGGTAGAGCTTTTTGGTAAAGCTCATCATTCTACTGTTTACAGAAAATGGAATGAGGCCTATCCATCTTACTAACCGAAAGTTGTAAACCGGATATGGACGCAGGGCACTGGACACATCGAGGCGGCACACTGCCGCCCGCCACAGAGCAAAAAATGACACGAGAGGATTCGAAGGTTGTATTACAGTACGGAAACCCCAGAGGTTTACTAACCGAAGCTGTGACATCGAGTGCGCCCCACAGTCAGACGCGGCGGCTTCCCAGAGTCAGTAGGTGGCCCCCAAACAACACAACCTGTTCAAGCAGTCGGTGTCAGCGAAGGAAACAGACTCACGTCTCCACAAAATGAAACCGCTTTAGTACAGATATGCTTATTGGATTAAATGACATATCCCCAGACGCACCCACCCTCCATGATATGTCATCCATCCACATATCAGACGGAACAGAAACTGATTGCCATTCTAGGATTTCCGATTTGCTAGCGAATCGCGGGGTTACTTGTGAAGAAAAGAACACAGTACCTACAGTCAAACATGGTGGAGGTTCTAAGATGTTTTTGGGATGTTTTGCTGCCTCTGGCACTGGATGCCTTGACTGTGTGCAAGGCGTCATGAAATCTGAAGACTACCAAAAGATATTGGAGCGCAATGTAGGGCCCAGAAAGCTGGGTCTGCGTCAGAGGTCATGGGTGTTCCAGGAGGACAATGACCCCAAACATACCTCTAAAAGCATTCAGAAATGGTTGAAGACAAAGTGCTGGAGAGTTCTGAAGTGGCCAGCAATGAGTCCGGATCTAAATCCGATTGAACACTTATGGAGAGATCTCAAAATTGCTGTTGGGAGAAGGCGCCCTTCAAATCTGAGAAACCTTGAGTAGTTTGCAAAAGAAGACTGGTCGGAAATTCCAGTTGAGAGGTGTAACAAGCTTGTTGATGGTAATAGGAAGCGCTTGATTTCAGTTATTTTTTCCAAAGGGCGTGCAACCAAATATTAAGTTGAGGGTGCCAATAATTTTGTCCGGTTTTGGAGTACCGTGTGACATGATGTCAGATTTGGCTTTTTTTCTCTGTTTTTGGTGTTGTTCCAATGCACATAAAGGTAATAAACACGTGTATACCAAAACATTTGTAATTGCAACAATTTTCTGGGAGAAATGGTGCATTTTCTGGGAAAATTCCAGGGGTGCCGATAATTTCGGCCATGACTGTAAGTGCATAGGACTGGCGAGCTTTGTTGGGCTGAATGGCCTGTTCTCGTCAATAGTGTTCTAATGTTCTAATGAAAGTCTAGGTAAGAAGAAAAGAAACACACTTCCACCCAGCCAATGAAGGCGTTGGCATCCTGCAGCTAGCTTCCAATCTTGTACTCAATGCAACTCCACTGACCTGCTGAATAAAGGTCATTTTTAAAAGAGAAAGCACTGAGGGTAAGAAAACGTTCTGCCAGTCTGACTAGGTTGTCCGTGGAGGGGGATTCTGGATTGTCCATCTTTTGAATGCCTGTCTGAGACCTTTGTTGTGAGGAATGACTCCATGGTAAAGATAAAGCAATCAGCATCATGAAGCCCAACTAGCCCAACCAGCCATACCCCACCATGCCACTTTCCATGCATTTCTCCTTCTTTTTGGTTACCTCCATGACCACGTGTGCTCATTTGCCCCAGTCGTTCGTTTCAGTACTTATGACCTGCTGTATTTATGATATTTCTGAGCAGCTCTCCTTCCTGTTTATGGCTATTTTGTTTCCTAGTGAAGAGGTGTGTTTGTCTGTGTCATGATGTGAGGGGCAATGACATCCACCAGGGATTTTCTGCACTGTATTCCTCTTGATTGGCTTTGTTTGCTGAGCCGCACTCTCGGTTTGGATGGGAGACAGCGGGCTTTCCACTGAGTCTGGTTTTCAACGCTGCCCAATTCTGTTTTCAGCCAAGAAAGCCCCTGATGGATCAGTCATTCCGAATGGGTATTGTGATTTCTGTTTGGGCGGCTCCAAGAAGACAGGCTGCCCCGAGGACCTCATCTCCTGTGCGGACTGCGGCCGCTCAGGTAAGGCCATGCTTCCCAGGGAGCCCCATGATTCCCCCACCTTCTCCTCCCTCCACCTCCTGGTCCTCTTCTGTCCTTCCTCCCTTTGTGTCTCCATCTTCCACCTGTGCATTTGTTTTGGTGTTCCTGTGATGTGCTGAATGTCGGAGAGTTCAACTGCAGCCATGGCATCGGGGGGTTAGAGATGATAAGTCAAGAAAGGGGGTTCATGAAAGCCTTGTGAACTTTTACAAAAGGGTATTTGAGTGGTTGATCTTTCATGGTTGTCTCATTATCAAATGGAGCAATGTGAGTGCCAAAACTCTGCATGTGTGCAAAACAGTCCACAGGCATGTAGAGTGCGAAACCCGAACTTAATAAGCTAAGCTGTATGCGGACAACGTGATTACAAAAACACCCAAAATGCCATTCTTCTATGTACTTAATGGCGGTCTCGGTCCACACACGTGCAACGTTTACTGGGGGTCCACTCATGCTGCTCATGTGTGACAAAACAATCTTCATCCATCTGTTCACCATCTGAACCGGCTTAATCCAGTAATAACCAACTTGGTCAAGGCGCCCACATGCCCTCATTTTGGACCACTTCAGAACGAATGGGAGAAGCAGCTGCACACAAGGAGAACGTGCCGACTTCACACAGATAGTGACCCAGAGTCTTCAGTAAGAATTTAACATTGAACAAAATCAACATTTTTAAGTAATGGTTTCATTTCAGCAAAGCAGAGTGACACACTGAAACAGCTTAGTGTTCTCTTCAGCCATTTTATAACGGGAAGACGTTAAAGTGAGCGCCAGATAGATATGTGTCACAGCTGTCAGTTCAGCAAACGGCTACTCTGATTGGATTAAGGAATCTAGCCCCGCCTTTTCCTCTTCACAAATACCTGTATGCAGGAATAAGTTTAAAAAACGAGAGTGGAGCAAAAACGCCAGCAAACATCACATTAGCAGCCGCCAGTCTGCGGATCGAGTTGTGTGAGTGCACCACACTCCCAGTCTACACACCAGCGTGCCGACAGCTGGTATCCATTTAACTCTGTGAGCCCCCCAGTGTGGCAGCTGCGCTTGTTGTTATTTCTCTCCATTTCTTAGTAGTCTGCTCACTTGTCCTGTGCTGGTTTGACGCTGGGAGTCCCAAACTGGGCACCAGTTCCCTGCAGCTGCTAGTTTGCTTTTTAACTGATTTTAGTCAGGAGTCACTTCCTGCCTCTAGTTAAAGCCACTGTTAGAAAACAACCAGGAAAAGACCACTGTGGCAACTTTAGGTCTAAATTTGATCAAGAACTGCCCAGTTTGTTAAATTCACATACAGTACTGGATACTCCTATTTAGTTAGTGATAATTTCATCTCAAATTATTTGCAGATCACATACAGAAGTATTACCACTTTTAGCCAATAGGCGGACATGCTTCCAGAAAGCAAACTTTGCTTAAAAAATAACTAGATTCAGGGGGCTGGCAGGCGGGCACCAGCCCATCACAGGGGGCCAGTTTAAAGTCACCCACTTATCTAATCTGCACAAAGGAAAAGCACTCAGACACAGGGAGAACATGCAAACTCCACACAGACAACCCCTGGGCACAGCAGTGAAACCTTGAAAAGTACTTCATAATGTGCAAAGACAAGGAGCACCCAGAAAATCAAAAGAGAGGAAGAGGCGGGTGAGAAAGGCAATGTACAAACATAAAGGCAAAAAGAATTACATGAAAGGCACTTTAGGGGACAGAGTGTAGCGCTAAAGTGACCACAGTCCCAAAGAGCTACTCTACCAGATTCATTAAGGTACAATGAGAGCGGTGGTGATTTTACTCAGGGTCACACATGATGGCAGTGCCAGGGATCGAACCCACAGACTTTATCAACTAAGGGGACGCACTTTGAGGAGATAAGTACATTTGTGTGGCCAGGCAATTAAAAACAGAGGGATTGAGAGGAAAGACACTAAGACGATAGATAGATAGATAGATAGATAGATAGATAGATAGATAGATAGATAGATAGATAGATAGATAGATAGATAGATAGATAGATAGATAGATAGATAGATAGATAATATTGCCAAAAGTACTGGGATGTCTGCCTTTACACATACATGAACTTTAATGACATCCCATTCTTAATCCATAGGCTTTATTATGGAGTTGGTCCACCCTTTGCAGCTCTAACAGCTTCATCTCTTCAGGGAAGGCTTTCCACAAGATGTAGGAGTGAACGTGTTTATGGGGATTTGTGACCAGGAGAGCGTTTGTGAGGTCAGGCACTGATGTTGGATGAGAAGGCCTGGCTCACTCGCAGTCTCCACACTAATTCATCCCAAAGGTGTTCTATCAGGTTGAGGTCAGGGCTCTCTCTGTGCAGGCCAGTCAAGTTCCTCCACACCAAACTCGCTCCTCCATTTCTTTATAGGCCTTGCTTTTTGCACTGGTGTGCAGTCATGTTGCCATCCCCAAACTCTTCCCACAAAGTTGGGAGCATAAAATTGTCCAAAATGACTTCATATGCTGAAGCATTAAGAGTTTCTTTCACTGGAACTAAGGGGCCAAGACCAACCCCTAAAAAATAAACTCCATACCATAATCCCCCCTCCACCAAACTTTACACAATGCAGTCAGGCGAGTTCTGTTCTCCTGGCCGAACTCATTCATCGGATTGTGTGACTCGTCACTCCAGAGGACACGTCTCCACTGCTCTCAAGTTCCTGAGAGTGACCCAGTCTTTCATAAGTGTTAGTAGAAGCCAGCAGCCTGCATGCTGAGGAACTTGAGTTTAAACACCTGTGGCCATGGAAGTGATTGGGACACCTGAATTCAATGATTTGGAGGGGGTCCCAATACTTTTGGCAATATAGATAGATAAATAGACAGACAGACAGACAGACAGACAGACAGACAGACAGACAGACAGACAGACAGACAGACAGATAGATAGATAGATAGATAGATAGATAGATAGATAGATAGATAGATAAGAAAGGCGCTATATAAGATAGATAGATAGATAGATAGATAGATAGATAGATAGATAGATAGATAGATAGATAGATAGATAAGAAAGGCGCTATATAAGATAGATAGATAGATAGATAGATAGATAGATAGATAGATAGATAGATAGATAGATAGATAAGAAAGGCGCTATATAAGATAGATAGATAGATAGATAGATAGATAGATAGATAGATAGATAGATAGATAGATAGATAGATAGATAAGAAAGGCGCTATATAAGATAGATAGATAGATAGATAGATAGATAGATAGATAGATAGATAGATAGATAGATAGATAGATAGATAGATAGATAGATATCATATCAAAGTCTGTATATATTTGAAAGGTAGATACATATAAATGCACTTTAGAATATTTAGATCAATAATTAAAAGCAAAATGTAATAGAAATAGCTAGATAAATAGGAGAGGCACTGTATAATAGATAGATCAATATTTATAACACATTACATAGTCATAACACCCTGTATATTTACCACACATTGTCATTGTCACCAGTCTGTCACCAGTGCTGTCCCTACTACTCGTTTCTCTTCCTTTTAAAAGATCAATAATTTTAAACTATCTCAGGAAGCAAACTGTTAACATGGAAGTGAACATTTCAAATGATATCACAATGAGGAGACAGTGCCCAGAGCTCTGCCATCCAATCATTTTATTTTATTTTATTTGGTTATCCTGCCTGTAAGGAATGATTTACAAAAGTAACTTATTAAATCGCAAACCATTCATTCATAAAGGGCTGAATTCATTCTGGGATGCCCTGATTTTAGTATTTAGAAACTGTGAATGAAGTAGCCATGGGCGCTGTGAAAGGCACTATACAGAATAGTGAGGCTGTTTAATTTAAAAAAGAAAATCAGCCGTAAGTGAGCTGCCTGTGGCACTGACTGGCACCACTAACTGTGAATCTAAAGGCATTTTACGGGGGGCATCTCATCGAGTGGATATATAGGGTGACGGTATCATTTTGCTTTACGTGGACAGTCTGTTTTTAGCTTTCACTTTGCTCATTTTCTGAATGTGCTTATTCCAATATAAAGTCATTGGGCAGCCTGGAGCCAAACCGGCAGCAATGGCCTCAGAGTAGGAGTCAGGCTCCTGTGGAGTGCTAGCCCAACACAATAAATGAAGGAATGAGTGCAATATAATCCTTCTTCACTCTGGCATCCTGGCACTCAGCAGGTATCGCTGGACTGGTAGCCTCTGATTTTGTTTTTTTTTTTAACATTACTGTCTACATTAGTGTCCTTCTTTGAACAGACTGCACCATTGCCTTGTGCTGAGCCCCCACTGGTTTACCAATATATCATAAATTCTCCCCTCCATTGCCCCTTGAACCTGCCCTTCACAGTTGTCTGAAACTCTTCTTACTGCTACTATAACACTAATATACAGAGTTTCTCACTGATGGCTGCCTTTCTTCACACTGGTGTGGCAGGTAATGGAAAGACTGACTTTGGGATGTTTTATAGCTGAGCCTTTTTATTTGATTGTCTGCGCAGCAGTCATTTTGGCCTGAGGGTCACAGGGCTGTCTACATCAGTCCCACCGATTCCACAGAGCGCCATCCTGCTTCAGCTCAGTCCATCCCAGTATAACAACTTGACTGGACCTGGCGGGCCAGAAAGGCTTAATAACTGAGGTCCACGCGGCGACTGATGAAACCTTCAAGTGACCTCATGGGTACGGACCAAGTATGGTGGATATGAAGGAGCTGCAATCCAAATGACTTTAAAACACAGTGGAGCCGCAATAAGAGAAACATTTCACCAGAAGCCAAGCACAGCCCAACACAATGACGCCCTCCGCCTACAGTGCAGGATTAGAAAGCAGTTTCAGTGTAGAAAGGAGCTTTATGAAATCAAAAGACCCCACCACTGGCACTTTCCTGGACTCTGCATCTGCCAGACATCACATCCTATTATGGAAACACTTCTGACCACCCAAGAAAAATGCTTTGAGACTGTGCTGACCGTGGGAAGGCGCTATATAAAAGGGGATGCCTCACCGTGACTGCTCTCTTAATATTAGTCAAGTCAAAAGGTTTTCTTCTTTTTTGCAATTCTTCTGTGGGTCTGAGCGGGAATGTTGGTGTTGTTTGTTATAATATTTCTATATTTCTTGAGCTTCTGTAAAAGCTGAATTTCCAGTTGGGACAAGTAAAACATCTATCAAGATTATATAGTGCCTTTCATCTATCTATCTATCTATCTATCTATCTATCTATCTATCTATCTAATATAGAGTGCCTTTCATATCTATCTATCTAATATATAGTGCCTTTCAAATCTATCTATCTATCTATCTATCTATCTATCTATCTATCTATCTATCTATCTATCTATCTATCTATCTATCTATCTATCTATCTATCTATCCAGTGCCTTTCATATCTATCTAATATATAGTGCCTTTCATCCATCTATCTATCTATCTATCTAATATAGAGTGCCTTTCATATCTATCTATCTAATATATAGTGCCTTTCATATCTATCTATCTAAGTAGATAGCGCCTTATTTATCTATCATATAGAGTTCTTTCTTATGTTTTCATCTAGATATTTTTATTTAGTGCCTTTCCTTTCTATTCATCTTTTACGTACTGGCTCATCTATCTATCATATAGTGCCTTTTGTGTCTACAATACAATACAACACAATACAATACAATACACAGCACAGAACACAAGTAATCCTCAATGCAATATAATAGTAAAATAAAAATCTTACAAGTACAGAGCAGAATTGAACAGTAGATGATATCACATAATAGGATTTGGATTTGTCTTCCTCTCTGTATATCTATTATGTTGTGTCTCATCCAACTTTCTATCTATCTATCATACAGTGCGTTGTTTATCGATCATATAGAGTTGTATTTTTTATATAGTGCCTTATGCATCAATTATTTAGTGCCTCTCCTCTCTGTCTCCCACCATTCACTCCCTGGGTTACCCCGCATGAGTTTCTCACTCACCTTTGCTTGTTATTTTTTAGCTCCTTTGAAGAGTTTTGATTTGATGAACTCAAATGAGCTCAAACAGTAGACTTATGGAGACTGCTGCTTTATTTTACAATATCAAATAATGTGACTATTTATTTCACTACTCTGCTGAAGTCAACTTATTTTTAAATGATTTTTGGTGTTCAGCAGATAAAATTAAATATAGACTTCAAAAAATTCTGCCAGCATACAAGAAGTGTTATACTTCTCTCTTTTTTGCATACTGCATTAATAGCAGATAATTTATTCTTTAATTTCATTATAGAGACATGAAAATCATTCTCTGTTTGCAATCTGCTGAATTAGAGAAGTCCGCCAACCTGTTCGGTGTCTTTAAGTGCATTCAGCTACACAACCAAGATTCCACATCCTGCACTAGTAACCATCATGAAGTGCTTGATGTTCAAGAGACAAGATAAATTGGTGCCTGAGAGTCTTCTACATTTTTTGAGACAAAAATTGATCCACCCTGCAGTATTTTGGGTTGTCAGGCTGCAGCTTTCTGTGTAAATTGCAGGAGATGCAGGGAGATAATTGTACGTTCTGTTCATGACATGGGAAAAGTCCAGAAATGGGAGCAGCGCTTTAATAAAATCAAAGGGGAAAAAGGTTTAGAGAGCAATGTAATATTTGACTGAATTATTGAATAAAATTGATGAATTATTGAAATAATTGAATGAATAATTGAATGGAAACTGTAGTAAAACATAAAAACTGGGAAAAATCCAAGCTTAACTTCCTCATAGAAATCAGGCATTCTTTATCACATAAATACTAGATAGATAGATAGATAGATAGATAGATAGATAGATAGATAGATAGATAGATAGATAGATAGATAGATAGATAGATAGATAGATAGATAGATAGATAGATAGATATGAAAGGCACTATATAATAGATAGATAGATAGATAGATAGATAGATAGATAGATAGATAGATAGATAGATAGATAGATAGATAGATAGATAGATAGATAGATAGATATGAAAGGCACTATATAATAGATAGATAGATAGATAGATAGATAGATAGATAGATAGATAGATAGATAGATAGATAGATAGATAGATAGATAGATAGATAGATAGAACAACAACAACATTTATTTATATAGCACATTTTCATACAAAAAGTAGCTCAAAGTGCTTTACATAATGAAGAAAAGAAAAATAAAAGACAAAATAAGAAATTAAAATAAGGCAACATTAGTTAACATAGAATAGGAGTAAGGTCCGATGGCCAGGGTGGACAGAAAAAACAAAAAAAAACTCCAGAAAGCTGGAGAAAAAAATAAAATCTGCAGGGGATCCAGGCCACGAGACCACCCAGTCCCCTCTGGGCATTCTACCTAACATAAATGAAATAGATAGATAGATAGATAGATAGATAGATAGATAGATAGATAGATAGATAGATAGATAGATAGATAGATAGATAGATAGATAGATAGATAGATAGATAGATAGATAGATAGATAGATAGATATGAAAGGCACTATATAATAGATAGATAGATAGATAGATAGATAGATAGATAGATAGATAGACAGACAGACAGACAGACAGACAGACAGACAGACAGACAGACAGAGACAGACAGACAGACAGACAGACAGACAGACAGATAGATAGATAGATAGATAGATAGATAGATAGATAGATAGATAGATAGATAGATAGATAGATAGGAAAGGCACTATATGATAGATAGATAGATAGATAGATAGATAGATAGATAGATAGATAGATAGATAGATAGATAGATAGATAGATAGATAGGACACTATGCAATAGATAAGAAAGAAACTATATGAACAGTATGACTTTGTATGATAGATAAATAAAGCACTATATAATAGATAGATAGATGGATGGATGGCTGAGGCATCACATAATAGGTATATAGATATTATAGCACATTACATATTCATAGATGTGTGCATATTGTGTGTATGTATATTATATAAATATATATACTGTATATGTTACAGGCCGAATCTGATTTTAGGACATACTAGCTTGCCGAAGCAGATAGGATGAGCCAAGTCTGAACTAGATTATCAATGTTGAGCTCCCAGGGTAAACTGACTTGTCCTAGTCTAAACTAGTTTGGCCTACAAACCCACTTTCCTAGGCCAAACCAATACACCCTAATGCGCTTTGGACAAACTGGCTTGGCTTACTCTAAACTAGTCTAGACACACACACACACATACAGTATATATGTATTTATAGAGTGCATCTCTTTAAACACACAGAGACAGATAAACACGCCAGTCTCCATGCTTCATTGGCTATGCTGTCAGTGCTCTTGGCTCAAATTACTGTCTTAACTAATATGGAAGCACTAGGGGTGCAATTACTTTTTCACATTTTGGTTTATTTTGTGTTAAACTTAACAGACTTGAAGGCATTGTTTGTTACTTGAGATTAGCTTTCTCTGACTCTAGGACAGGCTGCGGAGGTGGTGACTCTCAGTTATGAACTTTTATGCACTGTATATGCTCATATATCATACAGGTATGTGTGCATACAGAATGACATATAGTGACAAAGTGGGGCTACCTACTCAATCCTGTGTCCAACAGAGACACTAATGCCCACTAATGGGAGGGATAATTTAATAACAAGCACTAGTAAATTACAGGGGAGAAATAAAGTAAGAAATACCAAATCCCCCCTGGGCCTTCCCCTCTTTCTCTGGCCTCACTTATAACCAACACTCTCCTTACCTACCACCTTGCTCGTCTCTTCCCAACAATACTGGCCTCCTCTTCCTTCTCATCAGGTAAGCTCTTACCTCCTGACTTTGCCCTTGTCTGATGTAGCAGATGAAGACCCTTGTAAAGTTATTCCTAGGAGTACTTCTGGGACCACTCTAGCCTACAGAGAGGCACTTTTTGGTCACCATGTCTCCTACAACGTCTGAGAAACACTACATTTCCCTGAAGTCTGTGAAGGAATCCTAACTACGTCAGCAGAGAAATCCTACTGCCCACTAGTGATCAGGGAGACAATGGCACTTGTAGTGCTTGACTCATCTAAACACCTGCCTGTATGGCGTCCTTCTGTCTACCCAGTACTCAAATCTATGTGTGCGTATATGCAGTGCTTTAATATCAGAGGTGTTAACACGTCAAGATATGACCTCAAGTCAGTGGGCGACCTGCCCTGTGATAATCAGGGGGTCCTGTTACTGCTCTGTTATTGGCTGAACTCTATGTCTATACAAATAAAACTGTAATAAGCTGTCTTTTGAATTTTACATCATCTTTCCATTCTGTTTAACCGTTTTGCTCGCTAAGGCCCTCATTTCAAACCTTAGATTACATTTTGTTTGTTTTTTCACCAGTCACACAAAAAAAACAACTGCACCAATTTTCATGAAATTCTGCCTGTAGGTTCCCATGGGTCCAACTTAAAATAAAGGCTAAGTGGCGTAATCAAAAAATATAATCAGGGATAGGCCAAAAACTGAACAATATGAGGCAGTCTTACTGATTTTGCATGTATGATGAAGCTGAGCCAACTTAAAATCCAAACTACATCACTCTAAAGTCTGTGAAATTTTCCATGCATGTAACTGTTGATACAACCTAACATCGAAGAATTTCAGACCTTTCTAAAGATTCATCGAGAAATAATGGTTGTAATGGGGGTTTGTGCAAAACCAAAACCCGCATTATCATTCAGCCAGTGCTAAATGTTGAGGTTTGGCCCTACTTATGGTGAAATCTACATACCACATAAGTGATTCAATAAAAACAATGGCTTGGTCCAACATAAAAGCCGCGTCTCATTAAAAAATGTCTACTTTTGTAAAATTTTGTATTTACGTTATTGTTTATGTGGTTTTAAATACAGATTTCATAGCTGGTCAAGAATTCCACTGTGGAGTCAGAATGGGAGGATCAACACTACAAACAGCACACATTCCTCCAAAACCGTTGCATAGATGTTCAGGAAATTTTGCATATATAATTACAATTAATAAAGCCTGACATACAGAGTTTATGGAGTTTTACTGTATAAATGTATTTTAAACAGGGAATCAATAGAAGGAACAACACTAAAACTTGTAGTTTTGCACAGGCTCATTATGTTGTATCAATGATGTAATTATTCAACAAGCCATCCAGTTTATTAAACATCCATTCGTGAAGCCCCAGGATACACAAAGCTCCAACCCAGCAAGGAGCTGCAGCAGTTATGGGTTCCAATCAGACCCAAAAAGAAGAAATTCTTGGCTCACGAGAGCAGACAAATTGATTGAAAGGCAATGTAGATGACGGATGGGACAAAAACACACAAATATTTACCTTCTTACCTTAACCTTTTAAACAAGTATATCTGGACAATGCGGGGTACTTCAACTAGCATGCAATCAATTTGCACAGTAAAATGCTATCACTTAAGAAATGGATATTTTAAGTAAACTAATCACATCATACATGGATATGCAAACCACAAAGAAAAGCTACTCACCTTGTACTTCTGACCAGCATCACACAGAAGAGCCACTTTTCATGTGATAAACATTCAGTGCTAAAATGGACACTTTATCATGTGGACTCGGTTTACATCCTTGCCAAAAACCAGCACTTAGTCAGATAAGCATAGCATTCCCAGAATAACACAGCGTGAACTCTTTTATTATCTGTAAACCCTCGTTACTTTCTGTTATATTCTTCAGCATCACTGTAACAAAGGCAGGCACTAACGATTGTGCAGTTCAGTTGATGCATATCCTATACTCCGCCCTCTTTTACAAATCCTCTCAAGACTTGTCACAGGACACGCCCCCTTCCCTGGCACTATAACATGTAGCCCCACCCAGCTCAGCCTGTGAACGGCTCATAAATGGAAGCCTTCCAAGTCCTTCCTGTCTGGTGGAGACCACACAACATTTTGCACATCCAGAGTTGTGTGCTTCTTAACATCATGACACGTGTTTAACATTTATTTTCAGGGATGGCCTCCCTTGCAGTTTTAATTTTTGTAGGTTTTCACACTTTTGCCTCCTCATCTTCCACTGTTTCAAACCAATGTCTAATCCATGTCCATTTAAACCCTCATGTCTCCCTACAGGTCACCCATCCTGCTTGCAGTTCACGGTGAACATGACGGCAGCGGTACGGACCTATCGCTGGCAGTGCATCGAATGCAAGTCCTGCAGCTTGTGTGGAACCTCTGAAAATGACGTGAGTGTCTCCTGAGGCTTCTCAGAGCCCAGGGTGGGGTGGGGCGGGACAGGACAGGGCTGGCCTGGGCTGTTTAGGGGTCTTGAGATGGTGGACTCATTGCTAAGGATGTTCTCTCCCTTTTTGTGCACACAGGACCAGTTGCTCTTCTGTGATGACTGCGACAGAGGCTATCATATGTACTGTCTGAGCCCCCCAATGTCGGAGCCCCCTGAAGGTGTGTAATGTCAGTGTGGACTACAGGAGGTAGCATTTCTGTAGCTTCCTCATTGATGGGGTCTGTTTTGTGTCTATGAAATACCCATTGGTGCAAACAAGTCTGGAACAGGAGATTACATTTTAGTCATCTTCAATTTATCCATGAGTTACAATACAGACACAGATAGATAGATAGATAGATAGATAGATAGATAGATAGATAGATAGATAGATAGATAGATAGATAGATAGATAGATAGATAGATAGATAGATAGATAGATAGATAGATAGAAAGATAGATAGATAGATAGATAGATAGATAAAGAACGGCACTATATAATAGATAGATAGATAGATAGATAGATAGATAGATAGATAGATAGATAGATAGATAGATAGATAGATAGATAGATAGATAGATAGATAGATAGATAGATAGATAGATAGATAGATAGATAGATAGATAGATAGATAAAGAACGGCACTATATAATAGATAGATAGATAGATAGATAGATAGATAGATAGATAGATAGATAGATAGATAGATAGATAGATAGATAGATAGATAGATAGATAGATAGATAGATAGATAGATAGATAAAGAACGGCACTATATAATAGATAGATAGATAGATAGATAGATAGATAGATAGATAGATAGATAGATAGATAGATAGATAGATAGATAGATAGATAGATAGATAGATAGATAGATAGATAGATAGGAAAGGCACTATATGATAGATAGATAGATAGATAGATAGATAGATAGATAGATAGATAGATAGATAGATAGATAGATAGATAGATAGATAGATAGGAAAGGCACTATATGATAGATAGATAGATAGATAGATAGATAGATAGATAGATAGATAGATAGATAGATAGATAGATAGATAGATAGATAGATAGATAGATAGATGCCATAGGCGTCCAGTAACAATGTTCACGGTGCCACAGTAGACTTAGTGTCCCGGGTGCAACTCCCATTCCAGTCACTGCCCTGAGGCTGCCCGTTGGTCCCACGTGTGTTTTCAGGGTTGTCTAATTTTCTGCCTTGTCCCAAAAATGTTTTCTTAAGCTTAAGTTCTGCTGTCTGCATCAACATGGCCCTGCGATGGAGGGATATTTCCTGTCTTGTCCTTGAATGGACGGACTACTGAATGGTTATACAGCAATGAGAAACACAATGGGGCAGGTTTGCAGTCAGTTTAAAGGGTAGAGGGTGGGCTTTTTGTCAATATAAATGGCATCTCTGTTCAGGAATTCCCTCAGGGTGATACCCACTGCCCCCATAGCTGCTCAGTCTTCCTGAAATGGGCCTTGGGATTACAGAACAGCCCTTTCAGACCATAAAGTGAAAGGCAAACTCCTTTAATCGCAATGGAAAATTGAACGTCTCTTAGGTGTGTATTACTGAAAAGTCTGATGGTTTGGTATAATGTATTTGTATACACCTCTCAGACTGCAAATAACAAATGTGCTATTGATTAATGTAATTAACACAGCTGTGCCTCTTATCTATCAAAACGCTTTTTGGTGTTCTACTACTCAAACTGATTGGAGTGCAGGTGTTCACCTCTCTTGAACCAATAAAAGTTCAGCTTTTCTCTTTTGCTCACCCCCACCGCTGCCAAGCAAATGCAGCACAGGACGCAGCTTCTTCCTGTTGTTAAAGATAGCCCCGGACACAGACAGACACTGAGCCCACCAGATGTCCAAACCACACACATTTTATTTACAGCCTAGCACACTCACAGTGTCCATGTACTAGACACCTTTCGAGTCCATTTCTCTCCCTTCTGGACTTCTCTGGCCGCCTTTCCTCCAGTCCTCCCGAGCAGTGCCTTCTTTCTCCTGACTCCGGCTCTCCTGCTCGAGGGAGGCTGCCTCTTTTATAATCGCCCGGATTATAAATGTTACTCCATGTTACGCCTGTAGCTAAAATATCTAACCTCTTCTTGGGTTTTAAAGTAGAGGTGACGGGCCTGAAAACAAAAGCCTTAAAACTTAACAAAACACATCGCTTTTTGTAAGCCAACACTGTTATTGAGTACTGATTGGACTGAGGACTGATCATTTATGTGAGATAGAATGCCTAGCGGAGGCTGGGTGCCCCTGCAGATTTGATTTTTTTCTCCAGCCGTCTGGAGTTGTTTTTTTGTGTTTTCTGTCCTCCCTGCCCATCGGACCTTACTTTTATTCTATGTTAATTAGTGTTCCCTTATTTTAATTCTTATTTATTTTGTCTTTTTTCATCATGTAAAGCACTTTGAGCTACATCATTTGGATGAAAATCCATCCATCCATCCATTATCCAACCCACTATATCCCAACTACAGGGTCACGGGGGTCTGCTGGAGCCAATCCCAGCCAACACAGGGCACAAGACAGGAAACAAACCCCGGGCAGGGTGCCAGCCCACCGCAGGACGCGCACACACACCAACCACACACTAGGGACAATTTAATATCACCAATGCGCCTCACCTGCATGTCTTTGGACTGTGGGAGGAAACCCACGCAGACACGGGGAGAACATGCAAACTCCACGCAAGGAGGACCTGGGAAATGAACCCGGGTCCCCCAACTGCGAGGCAGAAGCACTACCCACTGTGCCACCGTGCTGCCCACTATTTGTATGAAAATGTGCTATATAAATAAATGTTGTTGTTGTGAGACTATAAACACACATATACGGTATTTTTAAAAAGCTTGAGCGTGTCGATTTAGGAAGGGGAAAAAAACAATAACATTTTTGTGAGATTCTGCCATCTTGAAAGAAGACCACCTGGGCGCTGCACTCAGCTGATCGTTCCTCTCAGGTGTGGTTTCACCTCTAAGAGTCATCGCCAAGCACCGTTACTGATGCCATTGAATGGTGACACCCAGAGGTGAACTGCTGTCTCTGTTCAGTAGACAACTGGGCAAAAATAACTGAAAGAACATCACACTTACAGTCACTCTCGGTCTTTCACTACATGCGATAAAAGAATTCAAAGCTAAGAATCACAATTCGGAAAAACCACCTCATCCTATTATGGACTTGAGTAAATGTCTACCACGAAGAAACAGGGAAACGTAACTATTTATGTATACTCACTCACAAATGTCCTCAGCAAGAGCGACTCTGCATGTGCTAAAAATGTAAGGTTTGGTTTGTGGCACTCCAGTCTGTTTCTTGTGGTTTGGCTCCCTCACATTTTCTCCGTATTTTTTTTATCATGCGTGTACATTAGCGGAGCGCTGGCTCTGTGGCTAAGGATCTACGCTGGTATCTGGAAGGTTGACGGTTCAAATCCCATTACTCCGTTGGACCCTTCAGCAAGGCCCTTAACTTGAATATTACTCAAAGGGCGCTGTACCATAGCTGACCCTGCACTCAGACCCCCAAAAGGTCATGCGAAAAAAATAATTTCCTCTTGGGGTAAAGTGCATCAAATCAAAAAATCAAAAAAAAAAATGACACATCACAGAAAGTGTGTAACGCTGAGTGTTGATTGTTTGACGCTCTGTAGGACAGTAACATTGATGTAACACACAAATAGCAGGCCCTGTTTAGGACTAAAAATCGGAATTGAGTGCAGATCTGTCATTACTTAACCAGCACTGCTTATAAAGAATCCTCTGATTTGTAGATGCATGCCCTGCTGGCACTGGCTCACGTTGTGAATGGCAGCCGATACTCAAATCAGACGATTTCAGGACATGAAAACGGCTGTGTCCCTCCATCACACACTCGGCACATTTTTGTGCAGAGCATCGTTTGTTACCATCATGGCAGAATGTAACAGTTGAAGAAATGGAACTGCCAGAGAGAAAAGTAGGATAACACGCAGACTGACGCTACGCAAAATTAGGGAATTGGTGGTGGCCCTGGGGTAAAATTGGTAAAAGGCCCTGAGGGATATGTAGCCTTACCTCCAGAAAACAGTACCAGCAATCTGAGGTGAAATGTTTTACTTTCAGTTTACTTGTATTGTAACAAGAAACGTAGTACTAAGGTGTTGTACCTTGTCAGCCATGATGAATGTAGTGAGAAGTCAAGCAAAATGACACCTTATATTGGCTAACTAGAAAGATTACGATATGCAAGCATCTTGCCTGAAGAAGGGGTCGGAGTTGCCTCGAAAGCTTGCATATTGTAATCTTTCTAGTTAGCCAATAAAAGGGGCCATTTTGCTTGACTTCTCACAACAAGAAATGTGAAAGGTGGGTTTTCTTCATTTGAAACCATTATTGCTCCAAAGTGGACCTCTTTGGTAAGTTTTAAGGCTTTTTTCACTTTTGCACCCCTGCCCCATGACTTACGTTTTAAAACACAAGAACAGGCTAGGTTTTAGCCACAGTCCCTGTCAAAAACACGTAATAGAATCATTTTTAAATACTTGCTACCTCTTGCCCTATGTGTACCTTCAGCGCCATTGCTCTGTATTTGTGTGTGTGTGTGTGTGAACGACTCTTCACCAGCACTCCTTTTCTCGAGTGTGTTACTGTAAGGCAGCGAAAGGCAACCTTTTTCGGGTTGCGGCGAAAATTTTCTTTCACGGCGCACCTGAGGGACTGCCCATAAATAAAGTCGTGACGACACAATCTATGGATAATCGCCAATAAAAACAGTAGCGTTCGTATTTTCTCGTTCTATATTTGCTCTGCCTTCTTCTGTCCGTACAGTGAGCGAGATCTTCTAACAACGAGACTTTTTAAGTCTCACGAGATGTGTTTTTGACACCGCTGGTGTTGATATTATGATGAATGGTGAACAGCAAAAAATTTAACTTGCATTCAAAATAAATACATTCGTTTATTCAACCATCTGATTAATCGTTATCTGTTTTTCCAACATAAAATATTTTTTTTTAAACATTATCTTTTTAATCAACCAAAAGTTCAAAAACATTATCAATTTTAAATATTTTACAAAAGTTCTCGCGGCGCCCCTAGAAAATTCCACGGCGCACCGGTTGCCCAACAGTGCTGTACGGCCTGCTTCTCCGAGTCTGTCATTATTTTCAACGCTCCTTTCTCACCTCCTGTCTGGTTTTATACTTTCTGTCTCTGATGGCCACTCTCTCTGTGTGGCTCATATCCCCGATACTCCTCCTCGTGCAGCTCACACATCAGTACTTTCTCTTTTGTCGCATCACCAAAGCTAAACTGACGGACAGCTGCTCTGAGGGACTGGACACACAGACCTTGGTGTTTTATTATATAGTAGACTAGGGGGCTCTGCCCCCACTCGCTTCGCTTGCCAACCCCCGTGCGGGTGCTACTCGCTAGCCACTTCGTGGCTCTGCCGCTCACATATGGGGAAGCGGATGTACAATTTAAACAGATTGTTATTTTCATGGGTATTGTTGCATATGCATAATAGAACTAACTATTTTACATTGCAGCGAGTAATTAACCAAAGTAAAAAATAGTAAAACGTAATAAATTGAAAGAAAATTATGTTTCATGTTGCCTTAGAGGTATTCGTTGCACAATACGTTTTCATTCCGATTGGCTTTGAAATTAACATGCAAATACTTTTTAAACTTACACTTTTACTGTAAAACTTCAGTAAAAACTTTGTCAATATCATATTAAATTTTGATTCCATAGTTACTTCTCGTCATACACATTTCATTGTATGTTGACCCTGTGTTAACCTATATATGACAAATAAACCTAAACCTACATCGTGACAACTCAACGTATAACTGCCCGTAAGAGAATTTCGTTTCTTTCTCTCTAATAAATAAACCGACTTTTTTGAATGTTTGTCCCTGTGATTTATTTATTTCACCTTATACAATTTCTTGTATTAGGAATTTATTAGTTTTCGCATACCCCTTGAGGTCAGAGCGCAGGGTCAGCCATTGTACAGCGCCCCTGGAGCAATTGAAGGTTAAGGACCCAGCAGAGTAGGATCTCCTTTGGCAGTGACGGGGATTTGAACCGGCAACCTTCGGGATACCAGCGCAGATCCTTAGCCTCAGAGCCACCACTCCGCCCTAAATTGTTAATTGTCATAGCAAAAGCAGTTCTAACGGGAAACTGTAAACGTTTTAATACGAATGGCATATCAAGATCTCCTTTGGTGTCTAATGTTATCCCCTGAAGATGGACTACATTACGTTTCTTGTTGCCTGTTAAAATGTTACATTTCAGAATTGTTTGAACAATTTTGAATACAACTAATCTTATCCTATTGCATAGCCCATCACTCAGACATAAATTACGCAATAACATTACGATACGTCCTTCTTTCTACAATAATTCGGCCGGTGGAAGATCAGATGGTGTTAACGGTTGTAGATATTCTTCGGGATATTGTAAGTTGATGTTTTCATCTGCCACAACATCACCACCAACTGTTTCAGCGTAGTCTATTGATTGTGTAACCGATCGACAATTTTCACATTAATTCGTTTGACTTCATCGTTTTTCGGTGCTAGGATTGCCCATGTACTCATTTCTTCTGTTGATAACCCTTCAGGATGAAATTCTTCAATAAGATTTGGACATAATACGTCTTCTTTGATTGGTAACTTCAAATGAGGAAAACATTAAAATGTATAAGAGCTTACAGCACAGGAACTGTGTCTGTCAAAAGCATCCAGACGAATGAGAGCTGAGAGGACTGTGGGTGTGGGCCGTTAACCTGAAATGGTTGAGAGGAGGGCAGGACTTGAAAGAATCTCTTGGCAATAGTTTATTCTCAAGATTTTCTTTTATAATAGAGAGATTTAGATGCTTGACTTTACAGTAGAGCACAATTTTGTTTGAGAAATAAATACTATGACTGTGAAGAAATGACCGACTTGAAAAACACCAAATGTTCTTTAAGCATAACCTCCCTTGACTTACACGCCATACATCAGGAGTGCTGTGTGTAACCTAAAAACGCCTTATTCAGCCTCTTGATGCCGACACTGACAAGTCCACTAAGTCATAAAGCAGATGTTCCAGTGTCACACCTCCCATTGTGTATTCAAATCTAATATTTTTGCTTTTCATTTATAATACTTTACATTTTGCCTGTGTCTAAATGCTCTCCAGGTCCGCCATTATCCGCCATTTTACATATTTTGAGTTCAGAGTCAAGCTTGTTATTTATATTCTTGTTCAAAACACAGAAGTGAGGTGACAGCCTGCTGTTCACTAAGGCTGTAGTTAGATAGATGAGCCCTCACAATTCTGTTTAGACAGAGTAATAGGCCCTAGCCTGAGTGGAGTTACCTAATAGCGTAGTAGGTATGATTCTTTTGAAAAGATGTTGGTTCAATGTACAAACTAACTCCATTTTTTGGATTACCCTTATATAATATAAACTAGTCATTTAGCCCGTTACAATAGCGGGCGCTAGAACAGTAGTGCATAAACATTAGTAGGAACAGTCAATATTAAATGGCAAGGGACTTTGACCTCATTCTTTTTGTTGGTTGTATTTTTCTTTCTTTCAGCCTTTCTTTTGTTGATGTTTACTTGCTGAGCTGACCGTTCTTCGTGGGCTGCCGCCGTGTATTGTGTGTCTTTAATTTTCTGTGACAGGAATACTGTCTTGTACGGCTCTATTCAATAAGGGCGTACACAAAAAGGCGAGCTTCAAAAGGGCGACCTCAATTGAGCGCGGCGAATAAAGGCGTTCGTAGATAATTTAGTTCAAATGGCTCTGGAATATGTGGAGAGCAACAAAGGTGCAGATCTTTATTTACGTGCGCCTTTATTCACTGCGCCCAATTGAGGTCGTCCTTTTGAGGCTCGCCTTTTTGTGCGCGCCCTTATTGAAGGATACCGTCTTGTATGTCGGTAATATGCCTTTAATCTCCTCTGACAGTAATACAGGCTTGTATGTGGCTGTAATATGCGCCACTGTATTGTGTACCTTTAATTTCCTCTCGCAGTAATACTGGTTAGTATTTCTGTAAAACTTTCTCTGACAGTAATATCGCGCATCGCACCGTGCCCCGCGCATGCGCACTTCACCAGAAGACACCCACATACGGACACCTGGACGCACATAGGGATTATATATATATATATATAGATATAAAACGAACATGTAATCCTGACTTGGGCCGAGCAAGTTAAAAAATGACTATATATGAGAAGTTGGTGTGAGAGATGTCTGACTCCATAGGCCCATATAACATGAGGTGCCTAGCATATCTTCCCAAATGTTAGACATCAGTTTGGATTCTCCTAACGTCCTTTTGTTATGATGTGAGGGTTTAAGGGTCAACATGCTGACTACCAACCAATTAGCCTAGGTATCAATTTTTCCTGAACTGGTTTGTTTGTAGCAAAAGTACTTAAAAACAACCATAACACTGTGATTTGGAAATGTAAGTAGAGCCCCACTCTGCTCCTTTCTCGTGGCTGTTTACCAATACACGGTCGACTCTTTGATAATTTTTTGTTTTGTTTTTGGTCTTTTGGTTTACAGGAAGCTGGAGCTGCCATCTGTGTCTGCGTCAGCTGAAGGAGAAGGCCTCGGCCTACATCACGCTTACCTAAGCCTCCACAGAGGGTCCGCTCTTGGCAAACGGCGGGCTTGGGAACGGAGTTTTTCCCTGCTGGCTCTGCTGGGTCTTACTGCTGGTTTATTTATTTTACCAGTTTGCTTGGAATTTTCTTTTATTTAACTGAATTTTTGAATGAATGACTTTTGGTTTACTTTCTTGTGCTGCCATAAGAACTGCTCCCCATCGCCCCCTACCTATTGTTAAAGCAACTAATATTTATTAATTTAAAAAAAAGATAGAGAAAAAGAAACATTTTTTGAATATTATACTGATACTTAACTATTAGCTAATAAATGTAGATTTAGGGAACGCGACAGAGCGCCTTCAGCTGTGCCTGTGACGTTTTCTTAGCAGAAATCAAAAGGAAGGAGGTGTAGTTTTGACAGATGACCAGTAAAGGATCAGCTTTTGTGAACACGCCGTGCGAATGCTGCCGGTCATCATGTGGCGCCTTTCTTAGCGATTGCTCAACCTGGTAATTGACAATTTTACTGAAATGAAAAGGAGTGATGGGCACGAGCTTAATTAAAAGTCCGTACAGCCGGGCTGCGCTCCTTACGCGGTTCACAACCCCAAAGAAAACGACCCGAGCACAGCTGAACGACCTTTCAGTTCCCCCCGTGTTTCTTATCTCGATAACATGCAGTACCGTTCTGAGAGAATGAGGCAGGGGTTTGGGGTAATGTGGTTCTAGCTTAGTTTGCACCTGTGTCCTTCTGGATGCTTCCAGATCTTGAAATTCTCATCATGGTGGTCATAACACGTTTTGTTTTTCTTTATTGTCATTTGGATTTGTTTCCTGATATGTTGTCTTGTGACCTTCACACTAGCAATCGAGCTGGCAAGCAGACATTCTGGCGTAGACGACAAAATGACATGAATAACGGGAATTGTCCGATTAAGGGAGTGAGGTCAGGGGCCTCGTCTGTGTTGAACTGCTCTGTAAAGCTTAGTATTGTATTTTTTTCCCCAACATTTTGAGCACACCGGTGCCCTCGGTAGGCCGTCTCTTATCTTCCTTTTGTTTTATTTTATTTTTTTGCTTTACGTTTTTCTTTTTTTTGCTCAAATTGATCCAAGCTTCCCACCTCCACCTGAATAGAATTTCGAAACCTCCGTCTGACGTGACGCGCTTGACACCTGCATTGTGATTACTTTGTTTAGCTGGCAAATGTGCAGCTGCTTACCTGTAAAGTTACCCGTCAGGAATGGGGCACCCGCTGAGCTTCTGTATGAGACGGGCCAGGGGCAACTGTCTGGGCAAAAGGCATGTAGCAAAACGCAAAAGTGTGGCTGTGGTGCCAGCCTCGCCACATGAGCCATGGCATCTGCCAGTACCACACTTGAAAACTATGAGCACAGGAATTCTGTGCCTGGATGGTACTTTGGGATGGGGTGGGCTATAAACAGGAGCTCAGCTCACCTGCTAGTGGCCCACTTATAAAAATATGGAGATGGCTCTGCTGAACCTGTGAAGCTCTTGGGCACAGAGTTTAGTGTTAACAGGTGCCAATGAGCCTTCTAGCTTCAGAATATTAACAAATTAAGACCATTGTTCAGTTTCACCCTGGTGCCCCACTTGAGAGATTCTAAGCGAGCCACATTGCCTGCCAGTGGCCTGCTTTCTAAAATACAGAAACAAGTATCCTGTTCCACTAAGGTGGGTAATAGTATTGTACAAATTCCCCCCACTGACCCACTTGCTGATTCCCAGTGGCCCATTTGTTAAAATATTTCAAATAACTACATTTTACCTGTGACAGTTCAGTATTAAAAGGCCCTCTAAGTTAGGAATATTAATAAAATAGGAAAATTGTAAATCCCCCACTTTACCTGCTGGTGGTCCACTTGCAACAGTATGGAAACAAATGGCCTGCTCCTCTGAAGCATTTCCATACAATGTTCAGTGATTTAATACACTAAGATATCTAACGAATGAATCATAGTTAATAAATAAATAAAAAAATGCTCTGTTTGCCCCCACTGACTCACTGGGTGACCCTAAGTGGGCTGCATCACCTACCAGTGATCTGCTTGCAAAAATAAGTGCCCAGCCCCTGTACAGGATGTTGTGTTTCAGCAACAACAAAACAGTAACAAAGCAAAAAGAAACGAAAAGCCACAGCTGACTGCACTAGGCCAGGGTCTCACCCCAGGCAGCCTAGCCCCAAACTCAAATAGCAGGTTCTCCAACCCAAAATAAAATCAGTTTTTTTTTTTTTTTTCTTCATATAGCCAAAAACTGACATTCAGGGGAGAGGATAACAGAAGAAAAAAAAACAAAAACAGTTCAGTATTAAAAGGTGCTAAGTTATCTTCTAAATTAAGATTATTGATAAATTAAGAATAGTGTTCAGGTTTCCCCAAGTAATTCATTTCGGTAACCCCTTAGCAAGTTGTGTCACCAGTCAGTAGTCCACTTGTAAAAATATCTCAATAATTAGAACAATTGTGACGACAACAGGCCATTCCGCCCACCAAGCCTATCCATCCTATTTGACAAGATTGTCCAAAATAACACCAAGTCGAAGGTTATCTTCTACTTCTGGAGCACATCTGGATTGGGCTCTCTACAAGAGTAACTGCACAACTTTAAAAAGCTTGTTCACTTCATCCTTCATTGGTGACCCACAGTGCAATTGGGGGAGTCATAAGTCTCCAACTCGGGCCATGAGTGGGTCGTGACCCTCCAAGAAGGACAGAGTTCACAAATTCAGTTGTGGTGAAAAGTATCCATCAATATAATGGACTTGTGTGTCAGGGCAGTACTCGGTCTTCAGTGATTTCTACAACTGTTCTTCTTCTGTGGCAGGATGATTGTACAATATACATCTTTATTACGAAAAAAGTCCAGAAGTATAATCACACAACTTTTCATTTATTGTGGGCTTTCTGAAACCAACACCGGGCCAAAGTCATACAACACATCTATTCTTTGGTAATTGTCCCTTAGCACATTTCACTTCCATCTGATGCTTCTGGCAGAATTCTAGTTGGATTTTTGGCCATCCTTCTTGGTGGAAACCAACTTTGATGGTTTCCAGGCTTGGACCTGACTTGTCAGCAGAGTCCACATATTTTCAGAAGGGCTGAGGTCAGGACTTTGAGAAGGCCATTCCAAATGCTTCATGTTAGCCTGCTTTATCCACTAAAAAATGGCTTTGATGTGTGTTTAGGGTCATTGACCTGTTGGAACACCCAGTTGTGTCCAAGTTTCAACCTTCTAGCTAATCTGAGGTTTTGCAGATGAATTCTATGGTAATCCACCTTCTTCATTATTCCATCCACATTGTGCCATGCCCAAGCTCCAATAGCAGCAATGCAGTCCCAGGGCATGATGGTACCACCACCACGCTTAGCAACTGGCACAGTGTTTTTGGGGTTGAATGCATCACTTTTAATCCCCCAAATATACCTATGCTCACTGTGGCCAAACAACACAATCTTCATCTCAGCTGACCATAAACCTGTCCTCCAGAAGGCTTTTCCTTTACCTGAAGCTGTTGATTATGAAGCAGGAGCTTCTTTCTTGGATGGTTATGGACAGTGACACTCTGGGCCAGCTTATGGGTATTTTACACCCCTGGGCAGACTCTGTTGTAAGCAGTCTAAAGAGACATCCAAATTAGAGGTCTTCATTAAGACCCACGTTTAACTCTGTAACAGAAATCGGCAAAGGGTGGGATCCCCATTAGAGATCGGCACCTTCACATTCGAATATGAAACCAATGAATGTTTATCCCTTGAAAATCTCCACCCTCACAATCGCATATGAAATCAACGAACGGTTACTCTTGGAGATGCTCCCTGTGAGCACACATGAAATCAGGTCTTGGTGACTTTTTACAAATCAGCATCCTCACAACTCGATATATGAAATCGACATTTGCTCCTTGAAGATCCATACCCTCATATGAAATTGGCTTGGGGGTGATGTTCCTTAGAGATTGGTGCCATCGCAGTATTTTTGACACCTCCTTGGCTGGTCCCTACTCGGCCTATGCCTAGAGCTGGCCCCTGTGTCAGTTATGTTCCAGCAGCTTCCAGTTCACATCAGACATGTTTCTTGGTGGTTTTTTGATTGTATTTGACCATCTGGCCATCATCTTTTCTCAGCTGTGGGTGACAATTTGGGTCTTCTTCCAGACCTTAGCAGAGTGGCTGCACCTACAAATAACTTTGTGGTCTGGAGGGGACACTCCAGCTCCCCAACACTCGACACAGACTGACGCTGGCACAAGTCTCTGCAAACAAAGACTTTTTATTCTGCTGTGGGAAACTCTTCCCAATCGTTTCTCACCACCAAATCACAGTACAGTCAATGCACACAGCACATCAACTCTTTCCACTCTTTTTGTCCTTCACTTCAGCACCTCTCTCTGCCTCCACTCCTCCCAGCAAGCGTTGTCTTCTCTCCACCAACTCCGCCTCCTGGAACTGCAGCAGTGGGCTTCTTTTTTGTGACACTTGGGAGTACTTCTGGTGGCCCGTTAGCATAGTCCAGAAGCACGTCTGGGTGAGGTGGGAACCCAACAAAGTAGGGCTCCCCAAGTCCCTGCAGCACCCCCTGGTGGCATCCCCAGAACCCAACAGGGCTGAGTCCACAAACCCCCCAGTCCCAGCAAGCTGTGTGGGAATCCGGAGTGCTGTAGCAACCCAGGGGGGCTGCCATCTAGTGATTCCGGGGGAGATAATGCCCAATGCATGCTCTCTCCCCAAGTCCTTCCGTTACGAGGGCGTCCCAGCTGGGTAAGGATGCCACAACTTGTTGTTTGAACTAATGATCCTGGAATCTGAAGCTGTTTAGAAGTGGCTCCAGGAGACCTCAGAGGACCTTTATTGACTTGGGTAAATCTGCTGTCCTCTTTCTCAAGTCTGCACTGAGCTCCTTGGACTTCCCCATTGTAATGAATG
This sequence comes from Erpetoichthys calabaricus, assembly GCF_900747795.2. Lineage (NCBI taxonomy): Eukaryota > Metazoa > Chordata > Cladistia > Polypteriformes > Polypteridae > Erpetoichthys > Erpetoichthys calabaricus. The sequence continues at coordinate 20,822,161 of NC_041394.2, read as the reverse complement.
TTGGTCAATCCAATGGGTGCCATCAAACGGGCAACACAGAGAAGCTACCAGCTGGAGTCAATCACGGTCACTAATGATGAAGTTAAAACACATTTTGGAACCTATGTTGGCCCCCGTATGTACGACTGTGACCCTATGATGGTTTCGGTAACCCCACAAAAAACTTGTGCGCTACACTTCTGATTTGTTTTTCTGTAACAATGATGTACAGTATGTTGTACAGTCATCCTACCACAGGGGAAGCACTGAAAAGCCAGCACTGCCCTGATGTACAAGTCCATTAAGCGAATGGATGGAAACTTTACAGCACTTCGGTATGTTAATCAACCAGCCTTTCATAAGGTTAGGGTTGAGCAAGCAAGTGCACAAAGTGACCAGTAAAATAAATCAGAATACTTTATTAATCCCAAAGGAAATTACTTAGGCTACAACTGCACGGATAAACAAAGGCACAAGTAACACAGACAGCAAATATTCAAATCAGTACATAAAGTAAAATAAAATCTAAATATCAAAATACACTACAATAAATCCTCATTCGCTATGCTCTACAGGTACGCGGTGAATTAAATATAAAAAATACGATACATCAGAGTCTCAGAACCAATTCCTTAGCTTACTAAACAGAACAGCACACCGAGTAGGAAGTAATATTGCGCATACAGATGAAATATCAAACATTTTAAGAAACAAAATACAAAAGACAGCTGCCTTCAACAGCCCACAGGAAGGAGGGCTTTACAGGGGTGGGGTGACATGGCAGCAGATGACAACTGTGCCACCACTCAGGAGTTCAGGCTGTACCCTGGTCCATGAGTGGGCCACAGTTCTTCATTCCAAGCCTTAAAATGGAACGGAGCCCCACAGGCCTCTAAGGGGGTCCTGGGCAAAGGACCATAACCTCAAACGTCCAGAACGGTGAGCTGGAGCCCCAGGTCTAGTATTGCGCCACACGCCCAGAGCCCGGCTCATAAGAGATGGCAGGAATGTAACTGGCTGCCCATCATTTCTACTGCTTGGCACAGGAAGCACAGGGTGGGAGGGGAGTCCATGTGTTTAGACTTCACCCTGTGGATCCTGCCAGTCACAAAGCTCAGTTTTAATTAATTTTTCAACTCAATAAATTTAAGATTACTGTAAAAATATGAAGAAAAGGTACCATTGTACCACTTCTACTGCTCCCTCAGCTTAGTCCAACAGTCCGTCAAGACCTGAGCCAAGCATGGAGGAAATCGGCAAAAATCCACATGTGAGGCTGACTGTGATCACAATTAATACAAACTCAATTTAAAAACAGCAGCTTCGTGTTTTTATGAAGTAATGAAAATCGATGTGAAAGTCGAGCTGTGTAGTAAAACTAGGTAGCCCAGGACATGACCCCGCCCCAGTCTAGCCCCGCCCCTGCACCACCGATGTGGGAGGAGCCTGAGCCTGACGGGCAGCACATCATTTACAAAAAAGAAAGTGAAAGCACACAGTTTGCACTCATTTACTTCTAGGCATTTGCTTTTTTATTTCTTTTAACAATTTCCGTATGTATGTGGCGACGTCTAAAGAAAATGCACTGATGCTCTAAGCTTGCATGGCCTCAATGCGTAAGGAGTGAAATAAAAACAAGAAAACAAAAAAGTACATTATAACACAGTGAGTGTGGCAGCAGCTTGTGCGAGCATAAAACCCACAAGAGTGGGCGCCATGACTTACCCGGCGAGGTGGACATGCGCTCCTGCAGTGATCCCCTCTCGAGCAGTAGTTACCTTTTGGGGCTGTGAAGGAAAGCCCCCCCACCTTGTTTCATGATGTCTGAGATTGTAAGCAGTCTTCCCATGAAGCCAGAGCCAGTGAATTCCTTCCTTAGCCCCCTGCCTTGTCCGCCGTTTCTTTCTCCTTTCTGTGGCCACTCACTCTGGGTGGCTGAGTCATCGTCCCGCGCACCAACTCATCTGTCATAAGTGTGCCCTCTCTGTTGCCTGCTGCCTTGCCCTGTCACTTGCAGCACCACAATGAAGGATGCAAAGGGGGTCTACACACATTCATAGAATGCGAAGGCTTGTGCTGCCTACAGAGGGGGCAGAGTTGCCCTGCTGTGCCAAGGGTACTGTCATGTGTTCAGGGTCAAATGACATTCAAAACACACACACATACACGCAAACCTTAGAACCCGTGGTGGGAGAAATAAATGTTCTACACATCGACATTTTGCGTATTTCCAAAACAGCTATGCCATGAAATTTAATCCAGACATTGGAAACAACTCGGTAAAATGACACAGCCAGAGAAATCGTAACATTCCAATCCATAAAGAAGTTATGTACAGGAAAGTGGAATGACACAGGAAGAAGCAGCCGATTCCACCGACGTGTTCTCCTACCTGTGCTGGGTCAGTCAGAACTTCCACTCTTTGGGAAAGGGTTACTCACCTCGGAATGAAAGATAACTAATCATTTGTTATCAAGCGTTCCTACAAGAAACATCTCATGATGGGTTGAGGCTAAGAGCTCTCCCAGGACCTTCACAAGGTTGTTGAGCAATGTGGCAATGGCACTGCTCACTGACAGAGTTCTTAACTCCTTTCAATGTTCCTAATGGCACTCCAGGGGCAGCACTTGGTAGGAACATCACTCACTCCACCATCAACTGGCCATGCACAGGAGCTCCTTGCAATATTTCCAACCAGCTAGTCAAACATTAGTCAGAATAGTAGCTCAAGAGCCAAGGAGACCTATCAGAAGGAGCCCCAGGGAGGCCTGGAAGCAGCAGGTACTGTCATCACAAAGATGACTATTGACATTGCTCTCCACCATCATGGTCTGCATGCACAATCACCCCAGAAGACTCCATTACTGAAGAAAAGACATGTTGATGCTCGTGTGAAGTTTGGAGAAGACTGTAGAACACTGACAGAATTTAGTGTGGCCAGACAGAACAAAAATTTTTGGCAGCAATGTAACACACCATGTTTGAAGAAAACACGGCTCTGCCTACGACCCTAAAAATACCAAATCTGCTGTGAAGTTCGGAGGGGGAAGCATCAAGGTGTGGGGCTGTTTCTCATCTCATGGTAACAGAGGAGTTCAATTTATCACAGGAAAGATGAATGGAGAAATTCAAGAGAAGACTCTGTTGCCATCCACCAAGACGATGAGGATGAGACGTGCAGGACAATGATCCTAAAGAGGCTGCAAAGGAGATGCTCGAGTGGTTCCTGAGGAAGAAGACAAAGCTGTCGGAACGGCCCAGGCAATCAGCAGACGTACATCTAAGAGAAAGAACATTTGAGGAAGGAACTGAAGATTAGGATTAACCAGCAGGCCCCGGAATCTTCAAAATGTAAGGACCGTCTGTGTAGAAGAATGGGACAAAATCCCACCAAAACGCTGTGAGAGACTCCTTCCTTCCATTTGAAGCTCTCATTGCAAACAAAGGTTTCTTCACTAATTTCAGTTAGCATGATCAACACTTTTTCCCTGTTTCGTTGCCATTTTATGTATTGGATTGTTACAAGATCTTTGCCTTATTCATTTGATTGATTTTGTAACAATGGCTGGATGTATGTTTAATGAGAAAAATGTTGATGTGTTGAATACTCATCTCCATCACTGTATGTGATGCCAGGCTGCTGCTTTGTGGTCTTCATTGCATACAGTTGTTTGGGCCTATAAGACAACCAAAGTGATAAGAGAAGAGCAAACAGAAAGGAAGCCAAGATGTAGTTGTAACCTAAAAAGCAAAGAAACAATAACACAATCGGAGCGTGAGCATGAGAAACAAAGAGAAGAGAAGGAACTTGATGAAGAAGAAGAGCACAAAGTCTGAGCAAGGGGGCTAACATGAACACAGCTGGCTTAAGACGGGCACATACCATGCAATTTTAAGCCCAATTTCTAGTCACGTTGTTTTACATCCATCCATCCATTTTCCAACCCGCTAAATCCGAACACAGGGTCACGGGGGTCTGCTGGAGCCAATCCCAGCCAACACAGGGCACAAGGCAGGAACCAATCCCGGGCAGGGTGCCAACCCACCGAAGCATTGCTTTACATGTGGTATGAAAGGAGATGCGACTCCTGATTGCATCTTATGATTGAGTTGTTATACAATCGGGAGAATTTCTGCCATGTTAGAAAGTTCAGTCGGCTGTCTTGTAGTGCGAGTCGTCTCACCTTCAAATTTCGTAAAGTTCAACGTGTAGCGACTGCAGCGAAAGTGCGTGTGGCAAGAATAAGAACAACAGGCATGGCAGGAGGAACACGTGCTGTGTGGACAGCAAGCATGGCGGCCTGATGTACCGAGCTCTAGCAGCAAAACTACTGCCTAAACAACGTATCGTGGCAGGACATTGCGCATTGGCCATTGCTGTTATCAAACTCTCTTCCACTTTTTTGATCTCAAAACGTTAACTATCACGTAGCAGCACACATTCAACTAAATGGCCAATGATAAAATGTTTCTTGGGAAACGCTTGTTGGAAGACCCCCAGACAAGCTCACCATTTGTAAATTAGATAGATTACCTCCAATTTGTACCTATGTAAAACAGTCCGTATTGTCCGTGCCTTGCCAGCCATCCGTGTGCCCAGTTCCCCTTTTTTTCAGTTTCAGAGCACAGTACGGCAGGAGGCAGTAATGCAGCTCTTTCCTTTGTTGACATTTTGAGACGTCTGTGGCCATATTGAATGGGCAAAGCTTTAAGTGCAAACTCTCAATGGGTAAAACTCTCCATATACACATATAGTCTGAGCAACAGCGCTGTGGTGTGTCATTCGGCCCAAGCGTGTTTGTACAGTTTGAGCAAACACCCAACTATCTTTCTGTATGTGTAATCGCTTGATCACAATTTCTAAAAACGCCCAGCCGTAACTATTCACTCATTGAGGTAAAGGGCTGATGGCGCTCCTAAGGCCCGTGAAGCATTGCCTGGCAACAAATGATACAACTTGTGACAAGAGTGAAAGTTACAGCAAATTAAAGCTCTATGTTCTTGGGGACAAGTTAATAGGCGGGACCATGAATAGCCAATCACAAGCCAGTACACACAGTTGGGACAGGGAGACTTGGAAAGGTTTTAACAAGAAAGGTCTTCACCGATTAAACTGTTGTAAAGGAAAATTGAAGTAGCAGCAAGACCCGAAAAAGAATCAAACAATTGAGAAGTGGGTGGCAGTTGACGCTTGAAAATCCTTTCTCAGTATGGGATATTCTGTTCTGTTGCAATAAGAAGAAACAGGCTGTGCATTTTTGTGGAGTTCACCAGTGATACCAGTCTGTCTTGTCATGGTAGCTCCTAGGGATGCCCGACAGGATGTTACTACATCTGTGAAGGCTGATTCTTCTTATGAGGGCTTGAGAGTGCTTCACATCTTCTCTAACATTATCCTTGGTGTATTTACAGCAAAATTCAGTGGAAATGGGCAGAAGTTTGGATGGGGGTGCATGCCCACAAGACAAAGATCTGCAGAGAGCCCCCTGAACCTAGAGAAGGATTCAGACTGGACAGGCTTCCCCTCACCTTTTTAAGGCCACCCTAGTATAAGTCCACCCCATGAAGTGCAGGGTGTCATGAATTCTCAGTCACCCAGTAACCCCATCAATCCACAATTTGTGCAGGTCCTAGTCTGCTGCAAGGAGCTTAACTGTGGGAAATCCTGTGAGTTGTGATCAGACATCCTGTCGGAGACTCATTAGCGTTCAGGGAGCCAAACTTCATGAGTCGCCATCAAATGATGAGAATAGGACTGATCCAATCAAATGGAGTAATATCAAAGTATCGAAGACGTGAAGTTGGTCACTGGTGAATGCGGACATTAGCACCATTAGGTGGAATGAGTCCCCATTGAAAGATGAGCGCACAACTGTTTCAAAAGAACGAGTCACTACTAGTCAGTGAAGAGGGTAGCCCTGTTTCCATATAATGTGTTCTTATCAAAGCACAAGTGTAGTCCTGTTCCTGTAGATTGTCACTACTCAATGGTGAAGGTAACACACTGTGGATGGTGGTACTGATCATATGAAATGAGTCTCTATCAAACCATCACTATCAAATGGTGGGACCTTTTCCATGGAACAAGTCACTATTGAATGATGAGGGTAGCACTGATCACATGAAATGAGGGACCATTGAAGAATGAGGGTAGGACTGCTTCAGTGGAACCAATGGGTTGCACTGCTCCCATATAAAGAATTGCTATCAGAAGATGAGGGTAATACTGGTCTAGCACAATGAATTGGTATTGAACGGTGAGGATAGCATTGACCCCATAGAAAGAGAAACCATTTAAAGGTGAGGGTAGGACTGTTTCAATGGTGTGAGTCATTATTCAGTAAAGAAGGCGACAAGGTTCCTGTAGAATGTGTTGCTCTTCAATGACGAGGAGTGGCAGTGCTCACGAGGAATGAGTCACCATCGAAACACGAGGGTAGTGTTAGTGGAACAAGTCAGTATTCAATAAAGTGGATAACATTGATCATGTAGAAAGAGTTGCTATCAAAAGATGAAGGTAGCATCGATAGCATGGAATGAGTCAATGTTAGTACTGACCATGTAGAGTAACTCCCCACCGAGTGTCGACAGTAGCACTGATCACATAGAGTGAGTGATTATCAAGAGATGGGAGTTGCACAGTTCCTGTAGAACGTATTGGTATTGAATGATGAGGATAGCACTTATCACCTGGAATGAGCCACCATGAAGTATTGAGGGTAGGATTGTGGGAATAGAACGAGTTACTATTCAGTACAGAGGGTAACACTGATCAGGTAGAATGAGACGTTATCAAACGATCAATAGCATCGATGACGTGAAAGGAGACAGCATCAAGTGCTGACGGTAGCAATGTTCCTGTAGAATGTACAGAAGGAGGAGGGTAGCATTGATGGTGTGCAATGAGTTGCCATTTAATCCTGAAGGTAGGGATGTGTCATCAATGAAGAGGGTAACTGATCATATACGTAGAGTGAGTTACTATCAAACAATGAAGGTAGCATTGATCATGTGGAGTGAATCACCTTCAAATATTGACATAAGTATGGAGCACATGACTGTGTCACCATCAAATGATGAAGTTAGCATTAATTCATTGGATTGAGTCACTATTCAATTAGACAGTAGCACTCCAGAAGGCGTAGCTATCAAACGATGAGACAAGAACAGGCCTTTTGGCCCAACAAAAGTCGCCAGTCCTATCCACTTAATTCTTCTAAAATAACATCAAGTTGAGTTTTGAAGGTCTCTAAAATCCGACTGTCTACCACTCTTTGCTTAGTCACTTATTTCATGTGTCTGTGGTTCTCGGTGTGAAGGGAAACGTCCTAACATTTGTGCGAAATTCACCCTACTGTGTCCCTGTGTTGGGACGCAAGGTGGCTTATGGAATGAGTCTCCTCTGAATGGCGAGGGTAGGACTATTTGAGTGGAATGAGATGTTACTTAAAGAAGTGGGTAGTACTGCTCACATGGAACAAGTCACCATCAAATGTGACCATATGGCAGGAGCCTCTATCAAATGACAAAGATAGGATTATGTCGATGGAACGAGTCACTGCTCAGTGAAGAGGGTGGCACTGATCCCATAGAATCAAACAATGAGGATTGCATTGACCACATGGAATGAATCTCCATCGAATGTCAGTGGTAGAAGAGACTGTGTAGAGTGAGTTGTTACCAGAAGGTCGGGGTAGCACTGTTTCCATGGAGCGAGTCGGAATTGTATGGTAAGAGTAGTACCGATCACGTGGAACGAATCGTAATCGAATGATAAGAGATCTGCCATTGAAAAAGGTCACCAGTGAACAATGACGGTAGCATGGATTTGGTAAAATGAACTGCCAGGGCATAGACAGAGATCCTCCTCAAAAGGAAACGGTTGCACCAATCCTGTCCAAAGCGAGCCAGAACTTTGCTTCCCTGAGTCACATTATTTATTTCCCCTAACCGGATTAATGTCCCCCTGGGACTGATCTCTTTCAGTTTTCCGCCCTGTCATAGTCATAGTGCCCCCTTCAGGACGCAGCAGGCAACACAGAGGAACTCATTTCATTTTGTCCAATCAGTTTGCTCTTTCCTGTCAATAAGACCCACTGCCGCTTTGAGATCATGCTGGAGACATGTCGCTGTATTACACATCCGTAACTCTGGTGCTTCCCCCATCCCGCTGCCCTTTCTCTGAGCTGATGAAAAATCTATCTACATATATAAATATTTATAGTTTGTATCGATACGTTTGTTTTTGGTTCTTTTTTTACATTTTGCACAAAGTACTGAGTACTGAAAGGTGCTGTAAAAATAAATAAATAAATGAATATCAAAAGTGAAAATGTTGAAGCAGCAGGCTCCAAAAAAAAAAACAGAAGGATTAGGAAACTTGCCGTTTGTGTGAAAAGTGTCCGTATGCGTGTGGAGTTTTTAAAACGTAGGAGTAGAGGCCACCGTCTTACGCCATATTTGCCAAATAGAAAACGCCCTCAGCCGATTTATTTATTTAATTTTTTCCATTGGAGCTTTAAGGCCGCTCGATCTACCTCTCCAGCAGTCCCACAGGAGCGTGGCCACGTCAGACATATGTTGGCCACAGCGATTCTGGACAGGTAGGTGTGATGCGAGCTTTAGGTGGCACCAGGGGGGCCGACGCTAGTTCTGTGGCTGGTGATTACGCCTGTAGTTTGTCTGTAGCCGTAGTGTCGAGGCATTTTTGGAGCCTGCTGTAGCAGTGATCGTCTGACTGCTGCGTGCGTGTTTGTGTGTTCAAGACTGGGAGGAATTATTGCGAGAGGTTGGACAAATCCACATGTGGGGGAAATCCTGCAAGGGTCCACCATGTCACACAGGTAACCCGGCTTCAGCCACGGCACTGTGCAAGAAGCCGCAGGACCAAATACGTTCTTCTTGATCCACCCCGTTCTCTCCTCTTGTTGTCCCAAGACTAGCGCCACTGCAGAATGGACACGGCCGGCCTTGGTGGTGTTTGATAGTCTGAGCTGCTGGATCTTCAGCTAACGATTCAGCACTGGGTCTACCAGACCAGCCACCTCAGCTCTGGCTAAGAATGTCATGGATCAGCCGTTAGAGGAAGTGACACACTCGGCTACAGCTACGGGAAAAATGTTAAGGACACATCCTGGGTACTCCTAGGAGAGACCTGTCACCCCAACGCCACCTACAATCATGAGTGGAAGCATCTGTAAGGAGAAGACGCAGCTCAGTTACACCAAGAGTCAGACGAGAAGAGAGAGGGACACACTCGGCTACAGATTGGAGGAATAAGTGGGGAAAATATCCAGACTGGTCAGCCCAACAATCATGAGAAGATACATCTGTGGGGTGAAGAATTAGCTCGACTGCAGCTAGAGGCCGGGGGTGAAGACAGAGTGACCAAAGTGGCTACAATTAGGAAGAATCCATTGTAGAAATATCAGAGATACTCCTAAGCTCGGTGACAGTGGTGATCAGCAGCTTCTTCATAAACAGCTCAACTACATCTCGGGGGGATCGTTATGGACACATCTCCCCCAATACTCCTAGGCCATGCTGACCAGCGTTCCTATGCCGAGGATCCCGTGCTTAGAGACATCTCCCGTAGACCCCAGTGGCTTGCGCCGCCATAAGAATGAACGACGTAACAGAGACCGCGGGATTACATCGGCCTGTGGCTCTGTTTGAGGAGATTTTCAGAACAATTAGCGACAACCTCTGGCAGAATCATGTGGAATAATCAGGGATGGAAATCTCTCCGCAGCAATAGCCGGGTCATGTGAAGCGAGACTGTGGGAAGCCATCTTGGATGTGATAATCCGCGGAGCTCAAACACGACTACACTCAGTTTTGGTTTTGCTACAGAATTCTGAACTTGTCAGCAGGCTCCACCTCACGATGGCTTTTCCAGCTTCAAAGACTATGCCATTGATTTTAAACAATTCTTACTGTTTACCTCAAAATAATCATCAGCATGTTAAAGGTTTTGTTTAATTTCTGTAAACAATTTCAGCATGAAATTTTCAAAATATGCAAAAATCATGCGGCTTAACACCCACAATGAAACCAGAAAATTTGTTTGGAGTTTTTATACACTTAATGAGTGGGTGGGAAACCCGACAGGACAAAGCGATGGCGGCGGCACAAGGACTACGACTAGAAAACGGGAGAAGGAACGGAGTGCCAGCCAAGCCATGAACCTTGTGAGGCGGCAGAGCCACCCGTCCACCTCCGGCTGAGACTTGGCATGTGTGGGCCGTGGGGTTTGCCCCCCGCGAGGTCAGAAATTCACGTTCAGTTAACGTATGGTGATTTACGGGGCCCTTACAGAATTTCTCCCATATAACTGAATGACGTGGATTTAGATGCGATTTTTAAAAAAAATAAACAAAATGCTTTTTCTTAACTACTCGGTCTCATTGCTCTGGGCCTGTGCGCGTGTTGCCCGCCATGTTTTTCACAATTTTTACAGTTCTTTCCTTTCATTCCTATTTAAATTTGATGAAGACTTCAGTCCTTCCTCTGCTGTTTTCATTTGGAGCTGCCCAACGACGGGCCGTGCTCCCTCAATCTTGCACATGAAGTCCAAAATGATCGAATATCGTGTCGTCTTTTCCTTGCCTGCGCTGTTCTTTTTGTAAATGTGTGTTGGAAAATGAAGTGAATCTGCTCAAGAGATCAAATCTCAAATTGTTCTTTCTGGAATGCTTTTTTTAAAAAATAAATAAAAGGAAAAAAAAAGGGAAAAAAAAAGAAAAGAAAAGAAAAGAAATTACCTTTCAAGTGAATGACATGGAAATCCGTTGAACTTTTAACATTAGGTCCTGAAATATTTTTTAGTTCATTTTTGGAAAAGAAATAAATGCTGTTACTCCCTTCAGCCTCTGTGTGTCTCATTGAGTCATCCGCAACTTCTTGGGATTCAGGGAAGGGACACAAGGAGATATGAAAGGCACTATATAAATGTAATGAATTATTATTATTATGTACGTATATCACAGAGACAGGGCAGATAGTAAAGGAGCTGGATAACCTGAAGACAGACAAGAAGGAGAGCTTAAGTGTATCAGAGGTAATGAAAGGCACTATAAAAGATGGCTGCATATGCATAGGCACTGAATAAGTGATCTGTGGATATGAAAGGCACTATATGATAGATAGATAGATAGATAGATAGATAGATAGATAGATAGATAGATAGATAGATAGATAGATAGATAGATGTGAAAGGCACTATATAATAGACAGACAGACAGACAGACAGACAGACAGACAGACAGATAGATAGATAGATAGATAGATAGATAGATAGATAGATATGAAAGGCACTATATTAGACAGACAGACAGACAGACAGACAGACAGACAGACAGACAGACAGACAGACAGATAGATAGATAGATAGATAGATAGATAGATAGATAGATAGATAGATAGATAGATGTGAAAGGCACTATATAATAGACAGACAGACAGACAGACAGACAGACAGACAGACAGACAGACAGACAGACAGACAGACAGACAGATAGATAGATAGATAGATAGATAGATAGATAGATAGATAGATAGATAGATGTGAAAGGCACTATATTAGATAGATAGATAGATAGATAGATAGATAGATAGATAGATAGACAGATAGATAGATAGATAGATAGATAAGGCACTATATTAGACAGACAGACAGACAGACAGACAGACAGACAGACAGATAGATAGATAGATAGATAGATAGATAGATAGATAAGGCACTATATTAGACAGACAGACAGACAGACAGACAGACAGACAGACAGACAGATAGATAGATAGATAGATAGATAGACAGATAGATATGAAAGGCACTATATTAGACAGACAGACAGACAGACAGACAGACAGACAGACAGACAGACAGACAGACAGACAGACAGATAGATAGATAGATAGATAGATAGATAGATAGACAGATAGATATGAAAGGCACTATATTAGACAGACAGACAGACAGACAGACAGACAGACAGATAGATAGATAGATATGAAAGGCACTATATTAGACAGACAGACAGACAGACAGACAGACAGATAGATAGATAGATAGATAGATAGATAGATAGATAGATAGATATGAAAGGCACTATATTAGACAGACAGACGGACGGACGGACGGACGGACGGACGGACGGACGGACGGACGGACAGACAGACAGATAGATACTTTATTAATTCCAACGGGAAACTCACTGGATTGTCTGGCCTTTTAACCTAAGTCCTACACGATTGAGGACCTCAGGGATATGCAGGTCCACTAGATGAAGGCAAGGAGGGGCAGCCTCAGGTGGTCCACAAGCCATTCCTGACCATGGATGTTATTTCCAGAAAAAAACTTGGAAGACTTCAGTGGCCTTAAAAGATGAGCGAGTGTGGAGAAAGAGTCGGGCAGGAGCTTTTATTACACTAAGACTGGCACATAAGGAGAGGCAGGAGGGTGGAGTGGGCACCATGCATGCCAAGCAGGGCACAGGCAAGGCCCAGTGGAACAGCCAGGTTTAAGTTTTCTTTCTTTTTGTGTTTTTTTTCCATCCTCCTTATTTTATCTACTTCCTTATGAATTTTATTTCGTTAATGAAACAATGTGTGTCGTTATCCCTGGTTTTAGTTACAAGCACCCCTTAATGGCCACAACGGGAGCGGAATTGAACCCAGGTGTCCCAGCACCACTAATCACCTTGCTTTTTCATGCTAAGGAAGAAAGACTGCGAACGCTCAGTCACATTATTGAAGTGGAGGGGCTGAGGGGCCGTGAAGCTGGAGGCCCACCAGAAGGCCGAAGTGCACTGTGATTGGCCCGTCATCTCACAGTTCACACTATGGCATGTGTGTCAGAGCTGAAAAACATGAGAGGTGAATGTAAGAAATGTCACACCTCCTGCACATACGAAATAAAAAAAAATAAATCAAACCAAATACATCAGAGATGCCCCCTTTGCCACAGGTTACCATGCTGCAGATACTCTGATGCCAACACTTCTGACGGAGAGCAAGTAAGAATAGAAGGAGGGCAGCAGAAACCTCACGTATGACCAGCAAAGTGGAAGGAGTCATTGATGTTTGTTCGTTCATTACAAAGTAATAATAATAATAATAATGATAAAAATACTAGCAACAATAATGATAATTATATAAATAATGATTATAAATAATTATTAATAACTATTTAAATGCAAATGTCAGCTTTTGGGACAGAACCTCAGATTTTCCGAGTCTGCCCTCTAGTGGCTTCATTGATTTAATGCCAAGTACAAAGCAATAAGTGCCATCCACACCATTAATTCAGCTGGCAGGTGTGACCAGTACACCAACATTATACATTGGTACATTTACAAATATATGATAGAGAAAATAAAATAAACTACCACGTCAAAAGTCACAAATTTGGAAAATATCAACCTCAAGGGCCCAAAATTGCCAAAACAAATGCAGGCCAGACTGACAATCCATCCAGGCAAAGCCCAAAGGCTCCAACTACAATACACCGAAATGACAGTAATATGCCCAGCGTAGCCTGGCACTAAGTCAAACAACGCGTGTGCTTCTGGTCGACTCACTTGTAAAAACAACGCTCAGGTGCAGTACCTGTGAACTATCCCGTAAAGGTACCATATGTGTGACTGAGGGGCGACACCCAATGTCCATTCATCCCTGACTCACCCCACTTGATTCTGGTAGCATTTGGCACAAGACAGGAACCACTCTGTCATGACTTAGTGACACAAACCAAGCCACAAAAGAGTCACAAGCCAGTCAGGACCTTGACTGGCTGGTCGACAGATAGACCTCACCCCAGGCAGCCTGACCCCAAACTTCACAGACGGCCTTTGGCCTACACAGACCCTAAAAGGGGGGGGTATAGGAAAGAGGCTTTGTAAGTTAAAAATACTTTATATGTCCCTAAATATAGAAAAATGTGAAATAAGTAAATGCAATATAAAAAACAAAAAACATACAGAAAAGTATTTAAAAATAAAAAGAAAATGGAAAATACAATCAAGCCAGTCAGAACCGTAAGAACGACGTACCCACTTATAAGGGAATGACCAGTTTTCCTCCGACATTCTGGTAGACCAGAGTGCCATCAAAAATAAATAAATAGATAAAATAATAAAAATAAAAAAAAACATACAAAGACATGAGGAGAACATGCGGACTCCACAGGGATACAGAGCCAGGATGGCAGCAGCACCATGCCAAAGTGGACTCCTGTGCCCCTCTGTTTGGGTGAGCTCCCCGCCTGCAGTTTTGGGCTCCTGTGCCTAAATGCAGAAGCACGTTTTGACCTCACATGTATTCTGGGGTCCTCCTACTACCACAGCTGGCCCAAGTGGAAGTGCTTACCTTCTCTACAAGTGCCAGTAGACTCCGTCCTGGACAGAGCAGCTGCTCTCAGGGTCGGCTCTGACAAACATACCCAAACAAGCCAGCCGGGAAAGCCGAGCTCATGGGGTGTCAACACACAGTCGGAGTGCACAGAAAATGGTGGGACTTCACAACTCGACTCTTTTGTTCTTTGACAAGTTTTGCTTTCGTTCTTTCAAGTGATGTTGAGCGGCGGTCCCAGCAGTAACAGCTGGCCAGTTGAAGGGGGCCTGAAGTGGGTACTCACCCCCATGGTCCAGACAACCCTGGAAGGAAGATTACAGTGCAGGCCTGGAGGAGCCCCTCCTCTGGTGGGCTCCCCTGCTGGGTCTTCACAATCAGAGAGCTGCAAAAAAAACAAATAAATAAACAAATAAATAAATAAATGTCAAGAGAAGAAATGAGAAGTCAGCCAGCAAATTAGAATGGCTCTCAGACAAGCCGGCACAGGGAGGCCAATCAGCACGGCCCGTCTGCAGGCTGGAGGCAGTTGCCGAGGCAACGCTGTGGTTAGGCAGTGTGAAGAAGGCAGAAATGATAGACGGAGCAAGAAAAGGGGAGAAAAACGAAGAGGACTTCCTGCGTTATGACTAATAACGGACCCACATCTCCATTAGCCTATAAGAGGGAGGCCCAAAAAGACCCCTTTCGACACGGCCAGATGCAAAGATTACAAAGCATGCGTTCCTGAAATCCATCCAGTTGTGAACAAAGAGCAAAACGACAAGAGTTTCAAACTCATTCATTACATGTTGATGTTCAGCAAACTCTGGGGAGACCCAGTAGTCAAGTGGTCTCAGTCGCAGTCTTCAGGAAAACTCACACACCGAGTTGTGTTTCCAGAACCCCAGTGTGCGACTCTTTTCACAATCCACTCCCAGTTTGTTTCTTCAACTCACATCCAGTTTTAAATACTTTGGTTTGAAATTCGTGGTTTGCCGTGTCCTGAGCTGAACTTCTTCCCTATGCCACTCCTGACCATTTGGGAATCTCGATATCTCTTTGGTGCTCGAGCACAATGCCTGCTTGTTGATCTTTGGTCTTGAGTTCAACCCGTAGTGGCTTCTGAAGAACTCCGTAAAGGACAAGTGAGGACTAATGGTAAAGAAAATAAGACACAGCCGGGGACGAGAAACAAGACCGTCACCAGTGGAAAATAAGAAATCGGGACAACGGGGTCCGACCAGGCGCCCCAGTTCATGAATGTGAAATCAACGAAAAAAAGGAAAGTATAACAAAATTCCTGGACAGGCTGTACTATCCGGCTCCTCCTGAGGTTCTGCCTCCTCAATTTGGAATTTCTCCCATCAGAGGTGCGGCCTTCTTGACGGTGGTTTTGTAAGTGAAAGCCAACTTCCATTGTTGTCAGCAGGTACTGAGACAGAGGAGGTGGGACGGCCAGGTGAACCCCAGCAGTTACTTCAGAATCATCTCTGGACTCACCCTCCAGTCTGCAGATGAAGAAGAAAGAGGCGCTGGTGGCCACAACCCCTCAGGCGCTTGAGATGGAGGCTTCACAAAAGTCAAAAAAATAAACCAAGAAAACTAAAGCCAAGCAACCAAAACTGAAACAATCACTAGGGCCCACTTGAAATATAAGCGAACTACACTAAGAGGGATCAGACGGGATACTGAAAAACCGCCGTGTGTTTATAGCGTTACCGTGGCGATGTCAGTGGTGTGACAGACGACAGTCATGTGACCCTGCACCTCGTCGTCAGTACTCTGGTCAGTTTGCCTCACTTGCCGTTGTTAACATATCCTCCACATCAGGCAGGTTGACAAACTTTCATTTTGTGGGCCGAGCTACTACACGCGGCGACGTTTTATTCATCACATCGCATGAAACCAGGAATGACTCTCCAAAACGAACACATTTCACAGCAAGCGGTCACAGACTTGGGCGTCAGACAGGCCCGGCTCTACACTGTAAAGAAGTAAAGTCAGTAAGTTTAACGGTAAAAATACTGTAAGGCAGGCATGTCAAACTCACTACCATTGGTGGGCCGCTTCGACTGCCATACGTGCGTCAGCGGGCCGTACTGTAACAAATACTATTATACTATTATACAAAGTTACTGTAGCATTCTTTCCAATACTGAAAACTTTAAAAAATGTACCACATAAAGTTTAAAGAAAAGCAATTTATTTCCATGCAGTCTCCATACAACAGTGTAGAATTAGAGTCTTAACCTCTTAGCTAGGTCCTTATTATATTACTAGGCTCACCGACCGACTTTTATCCTCAATTTGTGTGCACTCCATGTGTACATCAGGCATGTAAGTGTAGGGCATGAGAACATCAAAGTGCCCATTCATAACATCTCCCGAAAACCTACGTTTTTTTATCCCCTCGAGTGCCTGTCCAAACTTGGGAGTGTAGGACTCCATAATAATGTACTTGAAACTCATAGGGGAACAACTCTCCCGCTGCCATTAGCTCAGAAATGGTACCATAAGTTTGAGACTTTGACATTTCAGTGAGATACTGAAGCTCATTTGTATATGAGAATCCTGACGGCATCATTGTAAATGGCTGAAACCTTAATTACTTAAAACATGTCGTACAATGTCAGCCCGAATCTGTACCGCTAAAGACGGAGTTTCATGCACTAAATAAGCTATAGATGAGAATAAGCAAGCACCATCTCCCCTGATATTTACTACGCGGTGAGGCATTTGTACTCCATCAACATTAATTATTTCCAGAGACATAATTTTGTCTATTTTTCCAGTGCATCACGCACAAAAGCAAGGGAACGATGGGAGCACCAGAACTCTGCTCACATCGCGTCGCTTCGTACCGCAAGCCGCAAGTCGTAAGTCTGTGATAAGCGAATACCGCTACGCTTTGTACTCATGGGACGGAAGGACAATCCCGACTGCTTTTATATAGTGTCTTGATGATTGATATTCATTATATTATATTCATTGCTTATATAGGAGCCTTAGATAGATAGATAGATAGATAGATAGATAGATAGATAGATAGATAGATAGATAGATAGATAGATAGATAGATAGATAGATAGATAGATAGATAGATAGATAGATACTTTATTAATCCCAGGGGGAAATTCACATACTCCAGCAGCAAAAATATTAAATTAAAGAGTAATAAAAAATGCAGGTAAAAAACAGACAATAACTTGAATAATGTTCAACGTTTACCCCCTCTGGTGGAATTGAAGAGTCGCATAGTTTGGGGGAGGAATGATCTTCTCAGTCTGTCAGTGGAGCAGGATGGTGACAGCAGTCTGTCGCTGAAGCTGCTCCTCTGTCTGGAGATGACACTGTTTAATGGATGTAGTGGATTCTCCATAATTGATAGGAGCCTGCTGAGTGCCCGTTGCTCTGCTACGGATGTCAGACCGTCCAGCTCTATACCAACTATAGAGCCTGCCTTCCTCACCAGTTTGTCCAGGCGTGATGCATCCTTCTTCTTAATGCTGCCTCCCCAGCACACCACCACGTAGAAGAGGGCACTTGCCACAACCATCTGATAGAACATCTGCCGGCATCTTACTGCAGATGTTGAAGGATGCCAGTCTTTTAAGGAAGTATAGTCGGCTCTGTCCTTTCTTGCACAGAGAATCAGTATTGGCAGTCCAGTCCAATTTATCATCCAGCTGCACTCCCAGATATTTATAGATCTGCACCCTCTGCACACAGTCACCTCTGATAATCACAGGGTCCATGAGGGGCCTGGGTCTCCTAAAATCCACCACCAGCTCCTTGGGTTTGCTGGTGTTCAGTTGTAGGTGGTTTGAGTCGCACCATTTAACAAAGTCCTTGATGAGGTCCCTATACTCCTCCTCCAGCCCATTCCTGATGCAGCCCATGATAGCAGTGTCGTCAGCAAACTTTTGCACATGGCAGGACTCTGAGTTATATTGGAAGTCCGATGTATATAGGCTGAATAGGACCGGAGAAAGTACAGTCCTCTGCGGCGCTCCTGTGTTGCTGACCACAATGTCAGATCTGCAATTCCCGAGACGCACATACTGAGGTCTGTCTGTAAGATAGTCCTTACAGTGTGATATTTATTTCTTTTGTCCCGACACTTGGCATCTCTTGTTAGTAACCAGTTCGTCAATATCAGGCTTGAAATCTTCTGCAGCTGCAACTTTTATGAGGGATGAAAGGTGCTCGACGGTAAGTCTTGAGCGATGTGGGGTTTTGGTAGCTTTCATTAACAAAAACAATTGCTCACAAAGGTAAGTGCTTCCGAACATTGACAGTACTCTCGATGCCAACTTACGGATCTGCACATACGAGGGTGGCAGGTAAGCATACAAGCCTGGCACACCAACTTCATTGTATTTTGCCCTCAGAATAGAATCTGACTGCACTTCACTCAATTCTATTTGGATATTCTCAGGCGCATTCTCAACGTTGTAAGAGAACAGCGCAATGCCGTTTGTGTGAACTGAAATCACGAAAATGCTCACTGAATTCATTGCTCAGTAATTCAAGTTGGAAAACAAATCCTCCAAAAATCAAATTTTACTTTAGTAAGTTTACTTCAAAGTTTATATTGTAAAATAAGCCAATATGCAAAAAGCCACCTGACCTACAATAATTATACAAACTCA
Source organism: Erpetoichthys calabaricus (assembly GCF_900747795.2). Lineage (NCBI taxonomy): Eukaryota > Metazoa > Chordata > Cladistia > Polypteriformes > Polypteridae > Erpetoichthys > Erpetoichthys calabaricus. The sequence continues at coordinate 20,803,199 of NC_041394.2, read as the reverse complement.
AAATCACAAAAATATGTTAATATTAACAACTCACCAACTTCTCGCGTCCACTTCAGATCTTAAGCTGTACTCTGCACTAACTGTTCGTTACAATACTAGCACAAAATTACATGAAACTAGAGCAAAAAAAACGTGAAAATATGCGGGCTATTACTACTCGTGATGGTCAGTTCTGCCCAGTGGCCAGTCTCAGCAGCCCAGTCAGTAGTGTAGCCTTAGCAGGGGCGGCTCTAGGCACGTGGCGGCCCTGGGCAGAGAAAGAATCGGTGGCCCCTTCGTCTGGCAATGTCAATATGGTATCTTATGAAAGCGTTGCGGACACTGCATAGCCGCCTCGTGCTCATGACACACTTCTATATACGCGTGTCCGTAACTTGAAAACCAAGTGGCGGCCCATGATATTCTCATTACGGCAAAACATTATAATACTACATATAGCTTACTGCTCCGACTCTAGCGACATTTGTAAATACAGTGTACTAATTAACAAGAAACACAATGTTTTTCGGCCACATTGCCGTCAGCTGTGTCGTTATTTTCTCTTTCTGTTTTATATTCAATATATATTGGCGTGGCGGCCCCTGGGATTTGCCGGCACTGTGCAGGTGGACAGTTAGCACATGCCTAAGGCCACCCCTGCTGCAGCCTAGCACTTCAGTTTTGACGCTGCGGCTCATTAACTTTGGTCAAGGCTCGTGGCTATACTAGCAGATGACGTTTCTGGTACCGTAATGCCATGGGAAAATGTGCTTTTGTCAGAAGGCAGAAGTAAGAAAAGTCAATAAGTAACACCGAAGATGCAGAATGATTCAATCACAAATGATAGTAATCATTTTGTACAAGTTTAGTGCTAACTAGGATCTGTCATGCGGGCCGCACAGATTTCTGTTGAGGGCTGCATGCGGCCCGGGGCCCACGAGTTTGACATGCCTGCTGTAAATGGTGAAAGTAAAAGACCTTTTCTGAAAAAAAGGAAAGTTACCTTATGTTCTACTCAAAATGACCTCTATATCTTAAACAATACATTTCATTATTTTTTACAGCCAAGTTCTGTAAAATCGATATTTTTCTACCTTCAAAATATGCTAAATACCGTTTACCTGATGCATTACAATTACACTGCAAAAATCTGTTAATTTTACAGTGTAAAACTGTTACATAGCGAAGGTATAGATAGAAGGTAAAGATAGAAGGACCTCATGTTGTCCTTCTATCGTAGTATGATCCAGTCCGTGATCACTTTCAGTTTCATTGCCTGGTTTAATAGTCTGACAAACCAAAACTCAAAAAAGCTCCAGCAGATTACGAAGTATGCAGCTAAAGTTATTGGGGCTGATGGAGATGATTTGACTAGTGTGTGTCAGAGGGCAATGCTAAAGAAACTGGAAATCATCTCAACTGATGACAGACATCCATTACATGTAGAACTAAACTTCAGTAAATCAGGAAGGAGAGTCGCCACACAAATCGCTCCAGTAACTCCTTTCTTCCTAGTGCCATACGACTTTTCAATAAGAAATATCGGAGATAATGTTTAAGGTTTTGATATATATCCTGTAACTTTTTTTTTGGTGTAAATATGTTTTATCTAACTGCCTTACCTTAACCTTTCTTATTTCTATTTGTCTGTTTTATTTCATTCTGTCTGTTACCTGTTATTAGATTACCTGTTATTAGTCTTGTGTAAACATGACTAAATAAAAAAACCTAAACCTAAACTACCGTAAAATGTAAAGCGCTGTATCAGTAAAACGGAAGTTACAATATTTGCATAAGGACACGCCCCCTTTTTACCATATTGTTCCTGGTGGACCGCACACCTTTACATAGTAAGGAAAAAAACTTCAACCACTTAGCAGACGGATTTTACCCTGCGTGCTGAAGGTTTTTTGAGGTTATGGTGCTGCCTCAGCAGAGCAAAAAACCTCATCAAGGAGAGCTGCCACCCTGGCTCTGATCTGTTTGACCTGCTGCCCTCAGGGAGGCGCGACACGTGCATCACAACAAGGACTAACAGGACTAAAAGCCATAACCATTCTAAACTCACACATGCACTGACTACACAGTCTGACCCTAACCCTAACCCCTGGACTTCCTTCTATCCATCAACTGTGCAATATCCAATATCTAAATGGTACTGATAATAACTGTAATATCTGTATACTGTACAATATCATTACTCTCAGGTCCAATATCTACTACTCACTGCACATGATCATCATTATTGTGAATATTTAAATTATGTGCAATAACCCAATAGTGCAATAGTTATTTATTCTTTCCAGTATTTAAATAATGTGCAATAACTCGATTTAGTTATTATTCTTTCCATTTGTATATAGCGTCGCAGAACTTTTTTTTGCACCATTTCTTTATTTACTTGTTATGCTCTACATATATGTCTGCACTAAAGGAGCTGCTTTTAATCTCATTGTACATGAGTATAGTGACAATAAAAGGCATTCTAATTTAAGGTGGGTTGTATTCGAGGAGCTGCCACACCACCAGACACCACAAAAGCAAACTTTTCTTCCCCACCAGACAATGTGCTGTAGTTTCCTCAAACACTGAATTGTTTTTAATGTGTGTAATTAAATTGTATCTGTTTGCTATTGGTTGTTGTTACTTTACTGATGCAAGTTGTGTACTGGGGTTTGACCCTGACAGTACTTTCTAATGGTTTATTGATTGGCATATTTACTACACAACATGAATTTCTGGGTATGGTTAAACATTCCCTTCTGTTGGAATGTGTTGCAAAGAAAAAACAGTTTTTACTCCAAAGTTGTACCATAGACCTAAAAATATTGTCACCTTATTTATTACAGTAAAATTTTGGCAACCCATCTGCCAGTACTTTACCGTAAATGTAACTTTTTTTTTTTTTAAAGTGTACCGTAGACCTACAAATATTGTCACCTTCTTTTTTACAGTAAAATACTGGCAACCCAGCTGCCAGTATTTTACCATAAATGTAACATTATTTTTTTAACAGTGTAGAGGCGAAGCCGCCATCGTGCCATTTAATGTCAGCCGCCCCCTCACCCTATAATACCCTCACTCGTTTTCTAAACCAATGTATTTAAAAGTAAACATTTTCGCAATTTCCTTAATGTCAAAAAAAAAATTAAAGAAAATTTCTTCGTAGGTAGAAGAAAACTTGACTTACGCATTTAACGAATCGGCGACAAGTTTAATTAATTCATCAGTAAAATTCCGAATGTAAAGCGAGTGCCGATTATAGACTTGATTTTCTCAAAAAAGACGTCGCCTCATATTCTCACAAATACAAAATTTAGCAAAAGTCTGTTTCTTCACATCACACCTGTGAAAGATATTTATAGGAAAACAAAATATGAATATGCATATATAGTAAAACAATTTGAAAAGTAAGTGTTTATTATGAAATTACATGTATTATAATTATTCCACTAAATAAAATATTAAATTAAAATTGCACTCTCCTTGTTTTCTTACTTGCAAGTTCGTCAATAATGCCATCTAAGTTAATTTCTTCTGACAAATCTTTCTCTATTGCAATTAAAACTAAATTACTCAACCTCTCTTGGCACAGCGACGATCTTAGGTAAGATTTAATTATTTTTAGTTTAGAGAAACTTCTTTCGCCTCTTGTATCTGTGACTGGCAGGTTAAATATATTCTTAAGATTGACGTTTCGTTTTCCTTTCCGACATCTTCAAGCTAAAGTTAAGGAAAAATATTCTAAGTTAATTTAGATTAATACAGTCCCTTCACGCCAAACCGTATGAACTAGATGTGTAATACTTCAATATACAGTGCATCCGGAAAGTATTCACAGCGCATCACTTTTTCCACATTTTGTTATGTTACAGCCTTATTCCAAAATGGATTAAATTCATTTTTTTCCTCAGAATTCTACACACAACACCCCATAATGACAACGTGAAAAAAGTTTACTTGAGGTTGTTGCAAATTTATTAAAAATAAAAAAACTGAGAAAGCACATGTACATAAGTATTCACAGCCTTTGCCATGAAGCTCAAAATTGAGCTCAGGTGCATTCTGTTTCCCCTGATCATCCTTGAGATGTTTCTGCAGCTTCATTGGAGTCCACCTGTGGTAAATTCAGTTGAATGGACATGATTTGGAAAGGCACACACCTGTCTATATAAGGTCATACAGTTTACAGTTCATGTCAGAGCACAAACCAAGCATGAAGTCAAAGGAATTGTCTGTAGACCTCCAAGACAGGATTGGCTCGAGGCACAAATCTGGGGAAGGTTACAGAAAAGTTTCTGCTGCTTTGAAGGTCCCAATGAGGACAGTGGCCTCCATCATCCGTAAGTGGAAGAAGTTCGAAACCACCAGGACTCTTCCTAGAGCTGGCCGGCCATCTAAACTGAGCGATTGGGGGAGAAGGGCCTTAGTCAGGGAGGTGACCAAGAACCCAATGGTCACTCTGTCAGAGCTCCAGAGGTCCTCTGTGGTGAGAGGAGAACCTTCCAGAAGGACAACCATCTCTGCAGCAATCCACCAATCAGGCCTGTATGGTAGAGTGGCCAGACGGAAGCCACTCCTTAGTAAAAGGCACATGGCAGCCTGTCTGGAGTTTGCCAAAAGGCACCTGAAGGACTCTCAGACCATGAGAAAGAAAATTCTCTGGTCTGATGAGACAAAGATTGAACTCTTTGGTGTGAATGCCAGGTGTCACGTTTGGAGGAAACCAGGCACCCTCATCACCAGGCCAATACCATCCCTACAGTGAAGCATGGAGGTGGCAGCATCATGCTGTGGGGATGTTTTTCAGTGGCAGGAACTGGGAGACTAGTCAGGATAAAGGGAAAGATGACTGCAGCAATGTACAGAGACATCCTGGATGAAAACCTGCTCCAGAGCGCTCTTGACCTCAGACTGGGGCGACGGTTCATCTTTCAGCAGGACAACGACCCTAAGCACACAGCCAAGATATCAAAGGAGTGGCTTCAGGACAACTCTGTGAATGTCCTTGAGTGGCCCAGCCAGAGCCCAGACTTGAATCTGATTGAACATCTCTGGAGAGATCTTAAAATGGCTGTGCACCGACGCTTCCCATCCAACCTGATGGAGCTTGAGAGGTGCTGCAAAGAGGAATGGCCGAAACTGGCCAAGGATAGGTGTGCCAAGCTTGTGGCATCATATTCAACAAGACTTGAGGCTGGAATTGCTGCCAAAGGTGCATCGACAAAGTATTGAGCAAAGGCTGTGAATACTTATGTACATGGGATTTCTCAGTTTTTTTATTTTTAATAAATTTGCTAAAATCTCAAGTAAACTTTTTTCATGTTGTCATTATGGGGTGTTGTGTGTAGAATTCTGAGGAAAAAAATGAATTTAATCCATTTTGGAATAAGGCTGTAACATAACAAAATGTGGAAAAAGTGATGCGCTGTGAATACTTTCTGGATGCACTGTACTTTACCTCCCAATTTACAGGTAAAACGACTTCCAAAATGATATTTAAACTTGCGCTTTTAACAATAACAAAGATTGTAGAAACAAACACTGAACACTACAAAAGCTTTTGATTGATGTGCTGTGTACTTGAGCTGCCACAGTTCACGTGTTTCACTTGTGCGTTTTTCTTTGAAGCAAGTTACCGACATTCGATGGAAAAGATGAGCCCCGCGCCGAGCCTGCGTCTTGTTGAGGGTGGCCCTCTGTGTTCGGCCGCCTTCATGTACGCTTTGCACGACAAGCAGAACCGGGCCTGGCGTCAGACCAAAGTGGCACAAGGGAGAGGTGAAGCATCGGGAAAAATGAGACGCTGGGAGGGGCTAAAATGGCTTTGACCAATCACACAATTGCATGGCAGTTATTCTATTGAAAACTAGCAGGAATATTTTAATAGCAACTGGGAGAGGAGATTCTGAAAGAACCGATACAGTAGTCGAAAACCAGGAAGTAAGCTGCCCAGTTACCAAAGCCAAAACACTCGAAAAGGCTTTAGAAAAACGTTGTTTTGAAGAACACAATAACGATTGACAAGAACAGGAAATGTTTCCTTTGATGAGCGTTTAAACCCGTCCTGTTGATAACCAAAGGATATGAGCTCAGAGGAGACACTGCTGACAATGCCCAATGTTTTCTTAATGACAGGGAAAACAAAATGGCTGCAGTGAAATTAACCAAAATGGTGGCCCAAACAAATGAACAAAACCCGCCATAAAGCTCCAGTCAAAACAAAAAAAACTAACATCAGATACAGAATCACGGACCACAAAACGGGGGGCCAGACTTGTGAAAAGATTAAACACTTAATTAACCTTTAAACCGCCACATACTTGGGGGTTAATGCACCCCTGGATGCCAAATACTTTTTTGCTGCACTTTTTAAGGAAACGTCACAATTCACAAAGAAAATGTGAAATTTTAATGGAACACGTATTTTTTTTCATGCAAAGAGCATCACGATTCCTGCAACACTGATCATTTTACACGCTGCCAATGAACTGTAAAAACTATTAAAAAAACTACTGCAACAATCTATTATTATTATGTGTAGAAGGTGCAACTGACGCCATTGATGAAATTCAGTAAATCACCGAGCCAACTGCACTTGAACTGGGTGCACACAAACACACAGAGGCCAACGCTGATGCTGGCAGGCCAGTCTAGTGCAGCGGGTGAATCCCAGGCACAGTGACGCTGAGTCACTAGGGGGCGCCAGTGGTCATGAGCTGGCTGCTCAACGAATGTACGTTTGTGCTGGCAAATTGCTCTGGGAAGCGACTATAGCCGGTTGCAGAGTTCAATGAACGTACATCGCCGAATATACTCGGCTCTGGCGTGCTGGCAAATTGCATTGGGAACTGACTATCGCCGATTCCGGCGGTTTAAGGGTTAAAGAAACTAATCATAAAAATGGCCAAGAGCAATGGCTGCTGATGGCTTGTTAACGGTTCTTGACCTTCCCATGGTGGGGCCTTTTTGCATTGCAAGATAATCAGGGGCGGCTGGCACTTTACAATCTGTGTAAGATGGAAAAGTTGGGGGTCCCCCATGAAGTTTTCTGGCAACCAACCGCCTGGATTGGCTCAGGGTCACATGGAGTTCTCACGTAGTTGACAGACGTTTTCGGAACGCAGTACTGGAGGAAGACGGGCAAAGATTTCATGTCCACTTTGTTTTTTTTCTTGTCACATTTTGGATAACATTAATTTTCCACAAAAATGACTTGTATGTCTAGAACCAGAGCCACTTGAATATCTCTCAACGATTAGCGTCCCAGAACTACACTTGATTGCAATGAACTGTGTAAGATCTACCTTGGTAGACCCGGCCGAGATATCGCACAGCTGCTGTGCACAAAGAATTTTGTTTTCCATCAGCCAACTATGACAGTAACTCAAATAGATTTTTTTTTTTTTTAAATCGAGGAATTATATTATTTTGCTCACTAACAAAACTAATTTAATTCATACATTAAAATGACACCCTTATTTTACATGGGCATCTGGAAGAAAGTGACTAATTTCAGCTGTGGAAGTCAACGTGTTAACCTTGGAGCCTCTCTTGGGCTCAGAAATCAATTTCAAAAAGGGTTAACCCCGAGCGAAATTCGAGTTTTGTTGGCCTGCACACTGTTAAGCCCGAATAACACTCTGGAGTAGAGGTCACCAAGTCCAGTCCTGGAGGACCACCGTGGCTGCAGGTTTTCATTCTAACCCTTTTTTCAATGAGTGCCCAGTTTGTGCTGCTAATGAACTTCTTCTGAATTCATTTTAATTGACTTCTCTTTTAAGATTTGTTCCCCTGAATTTCTTCATCGTTCCTCTTATTTGCTTCATTTCTTTCCTTAAATGACACCCAAACAGAAATGAAATGTGAAGTGAGGGAGCCGACAGAAGACCAGCTAAGTGAGGGCCTCAAACTCCAACCAATTTCTCTCCAACCAGCTGCTTAATGAGGTGCTGAGTCTTGTCGTTCATTAAACTCGTTCTTTAATTCCGTGGCTTGTTGCTGCTCTCAGTGTGCAATAGCAGACATTTCTATAATTGTTGATTTTCTCTTTTCTAAGAGCACCGTTAAAATGTTTTGTGGACCTGAGCAGACCAACATTCCTCAGACCTTCATCTTTCTTTATTTTCAGATATTGTATGACAGACACCAGTTGTTTTGGCTCATTTTGTATCTCACTATTGTTTGGCTGCTAATTAAGGAAAAAGAAACAATGAAGGGGTCTGAGTATTCAAGAGCAAGTCAATTAAAATACATTCACAAGAAGTTAATTAGCAGCAAAAACAGGTCACACATTAAGAAATGGGTGAGAATGAAAACCTGCAGCCACTGCGGCTCTCCAGGACCGGACTTGGCGACCCAGGCTCTGGAGAGTATTGTGCTGCCATCTAGTGGATGAAATAACATCATGCTGTCAAAAAAAAAAAAATTCTCTCTGGTAACTCATTAATATTCATGAGTGGGGTGGAGCCGTCAAGTAAAAATAACAATATGGTGTCAACGAGAAGCTGTAGAGCCAATTTCTTAACAAACTGAAGCTGAAGTATTAGTTTCATTAAAAGATTGTGATGACAATGTGATCAACGTTGGGACTGAGAGTGACCAAACTGCCATTTGTTTACCGAGGACAACCTGACACTTGTATCAGCACACTCAAATTAGAATGTGAGAACACATATAACGCTTAACTTTACGTTTTGTTTACAAAAGTTTACATACAAGAAATCGTTTAAGCAGGTATAACCCAGGACTCTTAATGTTAACTGTGCTGGGACGTCACATGAGGTGGGCTTCTGGACTACAGTAATTACCTGTATGCTGATTGGTGTGTTTGTTAGTCGGTATATGTAAATGAACTCGGCTGATCAAAGGAAGTTATCTATTAGATTTCTTCAGTCTGCCATGTGGGACTCCACCTCTAAAGGATGTCGACACTCAGCCGCACCCAAGGAACTGGAGCACATCTTCTCACACAAAGCAACACCGGTCTTCATGCTGACGGAGCTGCTGAAGTGCACTACATACAAGATGTGTCTGTTACCAAACTTGTCACACATTCGCTTTTGCACTTTTCTTGTCTCTGTCTGCCAGTCTACTTCTTCAGAAATCGTCAAACTTAATCAACATGAGCTGGCAAGGTTACGTGAACAATCTGATGGCCGATGGCACATGTTCAGGACGTGGCGATTATCGGTTATGCAGCACTCAGCCGGTCTGTCTGGGCCAGTGTCGCAGATAAATTCTTTAACAAAATCACGCCTGAAGAAATTATTAAAAATTGGGAACTACAGGTCTGACATTGTGGTCAGCAACACAGGAGCGCCACAGGGGACTGTACTTTCTCCGGTCCTGTTCAGCCTATATACATCGGACTTCCAATACAACTCGGAGTCCTGCCACGTGCAAAAGTTCTCTGATGACACTGCTATCGTGGGCTGCATCAGGAATGGACAGGAGGAGGAGTATAGGGACCTAATCAAGGACTTTGTTAAATGGTGCGACTCAAACCACCTACACCTTAAAAACCAAATTGCTGGTGGTGGATTTTAGGAGGACCAGACCCTTCATGGACCCCGTGATCATCAGAGGTGACTGTGTGCAGAGGGTGCAGAGCTATAAATACCTGGGAGTGCAGCTGGATGATAAACTGGGCTGGACTGCCAATACTGATTCTCTGTGCAAGAGAGGACAGAGCCGACTATACTTCCTTAGAAGGCTGGCGTCCTTCAACATCTGCAATAAGATGCTGCAGATGTTCTATCAGACGATTGTGGCGAGCGCCCTCTTCTACGCAGTGGTGTGCTAGGGAGGCAGCATTAAGAAGAAGGACGCCTCACGCCTGGACAAACTGGTGAGGAAGGCAGGCTCTATTGTAGGCACGGAGCTGGACAGTTTAACATCTGTGGCAGAGCGACGGGCGCTGAGCAGACTCCTGTCAATCATGGAGAATCCACTGCATCCACTAAACAGGATCATCTCCAGACAGAGGAGCAGCTTCAGCGACAGACTGCTGTCACCGTCCTGCTCCACTGACCGACTGAGGAGATCGTTCCTCCACCAAACTATGCGACTCTTCAATCCACCCGGGGGGGTAAACATTAACATTATATAAAGTTATTGTCTGTTATACCTACATTGCTATCACTCTTTAATTTAATATTGTTTCTTTATCAGTATGTTGCTGCTGGAGTATGGGAATTTCCCCTTGGGATTAATAAAGCATCTATCTATCTATCATATAGTGCCTTCTATTTATCTATCTATTATATAGTGCTTTTCATATCTCTCTCTATCTATCTATCTATTATATAGTGTCTTTCATATCTCTCTATCTATCTATCTATCTATCTATTATATAGTGCCTTTCATATCTCTCTATCTATCTATTATATAGTGCCTTTCATATCTACCTATCTATCTATTATATAGTGCCTTTCATATCTATCTATCTATTATATAGTGCTTTTCATATCTATCTATCTATCTATCTATTATATAGTGCCTTTCATATCTATCTATCTATTATATAGTGCCTTTCATATCTACCTATCTATCTATTATATAGTGCCTTTCATATCTATCTATCTATTATATAGCGTCTTTCATATCTCTCTATCTATTATATAGTGCCTTTCATATCTCTCTATCTATCTATTATATAGTGCTTTTCATATCTATCTATCTATCTATTATATAGTGCTTTTCATATCTATCTATCTATCCATTATAAAGTGTCTTTCATATCTATCTACTATATAGTGCATTTCATATCTATCTATCTATCTATCTATTATATAGTGTCTTTCATATCTATCTACTATATAGTGCCTTTCATATCTATCTATTATATAGTGCCTTTCATATCTATCTATCATATAGTGTCTTTCATATATATCTATCTATCTATTATATAGTGTCTTTCATATCTATCTACTATATAGTGCCTTTCATATCTATCTATCTATCTACTATATAGTGCCTTTCATATCTATCTACTATATAGTGCCTTTCATATCTATCTATCTATCTACTATATAGTGCCTTTCATATCTATCTACTATATAGTGCCTTTCATATCTATCTATCTATCTATCTATCTATCTATCTATCTATCTATCTATCCAAAGCACTTCTTAACAAAGGTCGATCTGTCATGCTAATCCATGGCTTGCATCGGGTGGTCTACACTGCTCAGTACTTCAGGACAGTCTTTTTGTAGACACTATAGACTTGCGCACACAAAGTACAGATGGTCCCACTTTTAACATCTGTTTCGCCAAAGCTGGTCAAACTCTTGTTGCTGTAATGGGAATTGAAGGGGCCTCTGGAGGCCATTTGAACAAGAAGGTATTTGATATGAGAGACTCTATGATTTAGGCTAACTTTGGATTTTTGTTTCATAATCCCTACTGGACCAAGAGTGTGCCTTAAAATCCTCACAGATGGCGCAGTGGTACTGCTGCTGTTTTGCAGTAAGGAGATTGTGGGTTCGCGTCCCGGGTCCTCCCTGTGTGGAGAGCGCTTTGAGTAGTGAGAAAAGCCCTATATAAATGTAAAGAATTATTATTATTATTAAAATGACATCAGGAGGTTCTGTTCTACAGATTCTAGCACTTCAAAGTGCATCTGATTTTCCAGTCCACATGCAGAATCTTGTTTATTGGTTTGTTCTTTTGTGTTTCTTTTTCCTCCGTCCCCTATATATCAAAAGTACACCACAAATAAATGAAACAAGAAAATAAATAAATAAAATAAAATAAAGGATGTCCATGTTTGGCATTTGATGTCTCCAAGGTCTTCTTTATTTGCTGAGTATTTTCTGCCACTTCTGTGATATGCCAGGCAGTTTTGCTATGGTGAGACAGTAGCTGTGTGGCAGAAAGGCCCAATGACTGCGATCAAGAAGAAGGACAAGAAAGATGTCAGCCTCCCAAGCAGCGTTCACAGTAACGCAACTGTCTGTGTCAGGGAAACGTGGAAGTCACTAAGCCTAAAATAACACAAAGGGTGGCGGCGATGGTGTGGATCAGGTGCGGATGTTCTACCCTGTGTGGACGTTTCCTATCGCATTGATGGTGATGTTTGGATAATTACCTTTTTCTATTATAACATTTCTCCTTGTGTTTGGCTCGTTTTTTAAAGGTGTAAACATAACGCTAAGGAGGTTAAGAAGCTCTCAGCCACTCATCGACAAAGCCACCTGACAGACGGGGAGAAGGACCACCAACGAGCCAATGCCAGAGTGCCACTGGTGGTCGAGCTTTCCAGGACATTCTGGCTTCACCTTGCACAGGGGTCTCCGCTCCCAGACCACAATGAAGACGACTGCCCTAAGGGTTTGTGTTGTACGTGTGGCCTGACCAAAACCTCTGAAGCATTTTCTTTCCCTTCTTCTCATTAAATCCTGTCTTCACCATTTTTAAAAGCAAGCCAGGTAGATGTTTTGATGAACGCTTTCTATAAAAAAAAAAGCAGCCGAGCCCCGAGAACAACAAAAAAAGAAATAAAGAGAGTGACGGGCGGACCCCTCGGACCTCATGTGAGCTCAGCTCTCGGGGCCTTCATTTCATATCAGTAAATGTCGTTGTCTTTTCATTTCTGCTTCACGGTGCTGCGAGTCTCTGCAGAACGGTGTATTATGGTAACCTCAATAAGAAAACAAATCAATTTAATTCCATTTTTAATAAGCGTTTGGGTGAAATTCCCCCAGTGGCTTCTTAAAGATGAGATGCATGAGCTTTTAAATTTTTCATTGAGGTGTTGCTGCTCCTTTGATTGCCTTGTCGTCCACATAAGAGTCGGGCCAATGGCTGACACTCACAACAACTCAACTGGAAACCCACTTAATGAAATTCAGGGCTACATTGGGTCAGAGCCAAGCCGGGCAGCAGTGGGCATGAGTCTGCCATTCTGCATAAACACGGGGCATCAATTTAGAATCACAAATCCATCGAGTCTGCAAAGCCGTGGGAGGAAAACTCAAATGGGGACTTGGAGGGCATGCAGGCTACATGTGGACGAGGGTTCAAACTCAGGCACTGGCACTGTGAACACACACACCAAGCTAACGCCACACAGACGGGGCTCTTTAACAGCCCATAGAACCAGACTGACAGGACACAATGGCAGAAATGGCTCCTTTGGTTTGCGTGTTTCAGTGTTTTATATCCCCCTACTGCAGTTGTATAATTCAAATTGAAATAAAACATTTACTTTTGCAACAATATTTACAAGATGTGTTTAGCATTCAATGCATGGATCTATTCTTCTGAACCCACTTAATCCAGTTGAGAGCTTCAGGGGGCTGCAGACAACCCTCACAACACTGAGTGCAGGGCAGGACCCGCCTGAGAGTTGGCATGCCAGTTCACAGCTGGGCACGCCGTCTTCAATACACAATTGGAGCATTTTAATGAACACGTGTGGATTCAACCTAAAAATCAATTAAAACGCTAAGGCTCTGTCGTTACAACAAAAATAATTTATTTATTGTAAAGCCCAAAATCACACAAGAAAGGCCTCAATGGGTTTTAACGGGCCTTTTGTTTTGTTGACAGCCCGCCAGCCTCAACTCTCTAAGTCACAGCTGGTTTGTTGTCATACGTGTCGGCTCTACTTACATGAACGTTCGGTCCTGTTTCTTTGTTTCTTTGACTCCAAGTTACGACCTTGGCTTCTTTAACCTGACCACTCAATTCTAATTCCTTCAGTGATCTGCCATTGCGTGCCATTTCAGTACAACATCTATACTCACTGAGGACCACCATACTAATACTGGGTAGGACCTCCTTTTGCTCTCAGCTCTTTATGCCATGGATTCCACAAGATGTTCCTTTGAGATTCTGGCCCACACTGACACGATTGCATCACCCAATTTCTGCAGGTTTGTTAGCTGCACTTTCATGCTGTGAATCTCATGTTCTACCAAAGGTGTCCATTTGAACATTACAAAGATTTAGACCACAACAGGCCACTCAGCACAATAAAGATCGCCGGTCCTGTCCATTTAATTACAACATCAAGTCGAGTTCTGAAAGTCCCTGAAGTCCTCCTGTCCACCACACTCCTTGGTCACTTATTACAAGAGTGTTGTGGTTCTCCGTGTGATTTCCTAACCTCCTAATGTTTGTATGAAGTTTACCTTTATCAAGTTTCCAACTGTGTCCCCCATGTTCTTGATGAACTCATTTTAAAGTCACAGTCTTGATCCACTGGACTAATTCCCTTCATAATTTTAAACACTTCAGTCAGGTCTCCTCTTAATCTCCTTTGTCTTAAACTGTGAAGGCTCAGCTCTTTTAATCTTTCCTCATAATTCATCCCCTGTAGCCCTGAATCAGCCTCGTCGCTCTTCTCTGGACCTTCTCTAGTGCTGCTATGTCCTTTTTGTAGTCTGGAGACCAAAACTGCACCCAGTACTCCAGATGAGGCCTCACCAATGTGTTACAAAGCTTCAGCATCACCTCCTGTGACTTGTACTCCACACATCAAGGCGCTATATAACCTGACATTCTGTTAGCCTTCTTGATGACTTCTGAACACTGTCTGGCCATTAATGTCCTCCAAGGACTTTTATATTATATTTGATATTCCCAAATTCTCGCACACTACACCTCTGCTGCGGAACCTGCACTGGCTCCCTGTAGCTGCCCGCATCAGGTTCAAAACCCTAACACTTGCCTTTAAGGCCAAAACTGGAGCTGCACCACCTTACATATCAGCACTGGTCAAGCAGCGTGTCACTTCTCGCTGTCTCAGAACATCAAGCACTGCTCGTCTCGAACCACCCCTACTTAAAAGAAGAGGACAACATGCATCAAGACTCTTTGCAGTGTTGGCTCCTCAGTGGTGGAACGAACTTCCTCTTGCTGTACGAACAGCGGAGACCCTCACTGTCTTCAAACGTCGCCTGAAGACACACTTCTTTCAACAGCACTTGGACTAAAGTCCCCATACTCTTTTTTCTACCCTTTTTTTCAAAAAAAAAAAAAAAAAAAAAAATTTTGTACTAACTTACTATTTTCTTCTAGCAGGGTTTTGTATACAACTTGGTCAGCGGTAACTTGTTTAATGACAGTAGATTTAATCCTAGCCTTAAAGACTGAAGAACAGTCATAGACTACTAAGCACTGTTGTAAGTCGCTCTGGATAAGAGCGTCTGCTAAATGATGTAAATGTAAATGTAAATGTAAATTTGTAAATAGTGACGAGCGAATGTGTTTGAAAGTAAGCAATGTGAAGCAGCCATGTTTACTCTAAAAAAGAGAAGATAATCTGGCTGATGAAGGTCGAAACTTTACCACTGTGACCACAGACACACACCGTGTTGTCAACATGTACACGGGGAAAGCTGTACAGCCAACCCAAACAAAGTGATCACACAAAAGTGTCGATAATTATGGACTTTCCCTTGTACTATCGTGTGCCAAGGGTGTGCGGCTGCCCTCTCACTTTTTCATCCTAGGTCTTATGTTGGCGCATGTGAGCTGAGAAGCCTTCTTCTCGATTTTTGGGGCCAGGCTAATTTAGTTTCTGCTGCACCAAAACTCAAAAATTGAGAGTGGTCTCCCCTCGACTTTCTTGTATACTCAGATATATTGATGGATATTTGAGGAGTAAACCACAAGACAATAATTATATTATGTACATTAAAGAACCAACAACAACAAATCAAATTAATAATATATTGAACAATTATTATAAAAGTAAAGTTAAATAAATTGGACTCTGCAGCTGCATGAATAAAAGGGTAAAGTACCACTGCCAGTTAGTGGAAGTAGCCCAAAAGTTGATAGAAATTTACATTTTGTACCTAATACTTACATGCAAAATTTGGTTGACTTTAGTGAAACGTTCTCAAGTTATCGTGTTTACACACACAGAGAGAAATAATTCCAAAAATAGTATGTTCGGAGGTCTAAAAAGTCGAGATTCATCAAAATCTCAACATCGTATTTTTGGCCGATTACGACACTTTCCCTACGAGAAAGTAAAAATGAATGCAAGGCCTCTTAAAACCAAAAGCCTGCTCTGATCCCACTTGAGATCTACACCCAGGGAGCAGGTCTCACCACCACAGGCCCAAAAAGCGGAGTGCAGACTTTTATATCATAATAAGTTCCAGAAAATATCCAGAAAAGAGGAGAGGGAAACTGTAAAACCGCTCATTTCCAGGTTAACAAATCCAAAGTTCTTTATATGTTAATCATTTTTATTCAAAACAGAAAGGAGCACAACGAGGCAAGAAGAAACAAATTTTTGCCTGAAATGCATGCAAATTCAAGAATCAGAAGTCAGAAACAGAACCTTTTATGTGAAAGGAGGGTTTAAAACCAGGAAATCCAAAAAATTACAAAATCCCCAAAGACAGGAATCACAATCAAAAGTGCAATGGTGGAGCTCCACTATAAGTGAAGCCTCCCCTTAAATACTCAGTGGCCAGGACCCCAGATACATGACTGGGTGGACCTGCCTCCTTCGGCTCTACAGAAAGGGGACAGGGCAGACAACTGAATAAATCATTAGCAAAAACAAAACATACAATAATACATAAACACAACCAAAAACCGAAGTAGCAACAATTTTAAATTCTGCATGCTGGACAAGTCTTTAAAAGTCACTTACTGTTAATAATTCCCGTTCTTTATAAGTTAATAATGTCCTTAACGTGACACGTCCAGAGTCCAGCGAAATTCTTACTTGTATGTGCTAATCGACATGCGAGATGTTGTCACTCTCTGGCACCACTTCATTGTATGGCTTTGTCAGCACTCTCATTGTGCCAAGCTGGCACTAAACAAGAAGAAAAAAAAAATAAGAACACAGTTTTTATTTTTTTAATAGAATTATGACACGTGTATTCACATAAATTCAAATATTCGCAATGTTACCTTTTTTCAATGACCTGTCCCCCCATATCATCCCTAATGCATCAACTGGAATGACCAGTGACAAGTCCACCTCTGACTATCAGTGTGGACTGTCCATAACTGAAGACCTAGTAAGGAGACAACTGAGGAAGCTGGACATAGGAGAAGCTGCAGGACCAGATGGAGTCAGTCCTCAAGTTCTTAGGTGCTGACCACCTCTGTGGTGTCCTCTGTCACCTCTTCACACTGTTTATATTTTTTAACAGAATTATGACAGCTGTATTCACATAAATCCAAACATTCCAATTTCACAAAGCCAGTCTCCATTGCCAGGGTCCAGGCCATCCAGGTCTTTCAAAACTATGACTGCCACTGAACTGGCATCGCACCTGATCCTCACTCTTCTTCTTACAGGTGGTGAGCCCATAAGACAGCACCACATTGTCAGTTATGAGATTGACTGGGGTTTGTGGGTAGCCTGACCACCAGGTGCTTTCTGGCTAACACTATCCACAGGAGTAGGTCCCAGTAACCCTGTCTCAGGGAGGGTACACAACTGTTTAATTTGTACCGTCCCAAGTGTCATTGTGAACCGTTCTTCATCTGACCTTACAGTCCAAACCCGCTTGCCAATGCAGGAGCACAAAGCTCCAGATGACCTAACCCTGAGCATCAGCAGGGTGCACAAGGCCACCCCTATCATGTCAAGTGGTGGTCTAAAGACAAATCTCTTGGTTCATCACTTGATTCACATCTCTGTCCTCACCTCTGGTCATGAGCTGTACCGACCAGACTCATGAGATTGTGAGTACATGTGGCAAAAAGGAGGTTTCTTCACTGGGTGGCTGGGCCGTCACTCCATGACAGGCTTAGAAGTTCAACACACCAGGAGAGGCCTCAGTGTGGAGTCACTTAGTGAGGACCTAATCCAGGTCTTCACAAATCTCAAAGGCATTAATAAAGCTGATTAAGTAGAATTCTATGAACTTAACAGTCAATCATGTGCTCAAGGACGCCAGTGGAAATTATGGAGAAGAGCATTTAGGACTGAAGCCAAGAAGCACTTCTTTATGGAAAGAGTTGTGGGAGTTTGGAACAAACCACTGTGACATGGAGTTGAAGCAGAAACTTTAAGGAGCATCTGGATGAGATGTTTCCTACAGCTTAGCTATTAGCAAAATAAATGAGCTTGATGGACTTGATGGTCGCCCCTCATTTGTCAGATTTCTGATGTCATCATCTGGATCGAGAGGAGCCAGTTGACGTGGTTTCGGCTTTCCATAAAGATGTCCCCCCTAGAGCAGCCCTGGACATATTCCACTGTATGGAGACCCTACAGTAGACCCAGGATATACTGGCTGGGAATACTTTAGGAAGATCTTGAATTTGCAGTTGGGAACGACGAGGTCTGATCTGATCTGCTGCAGCTGTGGTGTTGTGGGTCCACAGCTCTCTCAGCAAAGGCCAGTTTTTAAATGAATAATCACCATGCTTGCGGAGTAATGAGGGGCGAGGTAGTGTGGCTGAAGCGGTTTCCGGGTGGATTCGTGCTGCAGGCGTTTCACAGGCGAGGGACGGTCTGCAGCGTAATTGTTCCCGGGAACTGTTGATTGCCACAGCTACCACGTCCATTATATATAGAGAAGCTCGAGACGGTTAGGGAGGATGAACAAGAAAATAATGAAACGGAGGTGGCAGAAAGAAGCAGGAAGTGAGCGAGTGAGAGAAAGTCGGTGCGGGAGAACAAGTGAGCGAGAGCAGGCAGCCTGGGTGTTTGGCTGACACCCGGGGGAGTAGTAGATGTGGTCACTCCGTAGAGATTACTTTTACGAAGGATGGGAATGACCGGAAGATGGGTGACTCTCTGCTTAAGGCCGCGGGAGTCGTCACTTGGGACGTGGTGTCCCCAGCATGAGAGCCTTGGTCGCTGGGGAGTCCCAAGTCGCTGTCCGGAGGATCCTACCGGAGCCAAGGATCAGAAAGGCGACTGACGGCAGAAGCAGTAGTGAAAGAAGGTCAGCTGCAGAGAGAGCGTCTCGCCTGCTGCAGGGCCCAAATGGGAGAAGCAGGTGAGACGCTAGTGTACAAGAAGCACCGGGCTTGGGCTTGTCATCGTTTTTAAAAAGGACTGCTTCCTGCATAAAGTTTTAACTTCAGCTTTTAAAGGATTGTTTTTTTCTATGATTTTTAACCTCCATAGTTTCACTTGCTTTTATTGGATTATTTATTTATTGAACTTTGAATGCACTGCACTCTTTATTTTGACCACCTTTGCTTTTGTTGTCGGATTTTAAATAAAAGCACTTTGCACATTTGCACCAACCTCTTGCTCTATTGTTATTGCCGCACTGTCTAGCTCATCGGTAACATTACCGACGGTGTTGGGTTCAAGGGCTCCTGAACAGCGGATGGGAGCATGGAACAGAACCCGCATCGTCACATGCCTCTGCAACCCTCTCCAGAAAAACAGTTTTGAGACGAAGATGAGATAAACACAAATGATATTCTTAACATTGACCCAGCTTAACAACGACCGCCACCAGTGCTGTTAGCCAACAGGGTGCTGGCGGAAATTGTGCTACTGTTGGCTGAAGGAGAAGAAGATGAGGGAGACATGAGGAGAGGAGGAAGGTAAAGAGAGTGGAACTGAGGGTAGGAACTTTGAATGTTGGCAGTATGACTGGTAAGGGGAGAGAGTTAGCAGATATGATGGAGAGAAGGAAGGTTGATATTTTGTGCGTGCAAGAGACTAAATGGAAGGGGAGTAAGGCCAGGTGGATCGGAGGTGGATTCAAATTCTTCTATCATGGTGTGGATGGGAGGAGAAATGGGGTAGGAGTTATTCTGAAGGAACAGTACGTCAAGAGTGTTTGGAGGTGAAAAGAGTGTCAGACAGAGTAATGATTATGAAGCTGGAAATTGGAGGTGTGATGATGAATGTTGTTAGTGCATATGCCCAGCAAGTTGGGTGTGCATTGGGTGAGAAAGAAGGTTTCTGGAACGAGTTGGATGAAGTGATGAACAGTGTACCCAAGGGACAGAAAGTGGTGATTGGAGTGGATTTCAATGGGCATGTTGGTGAAGGGAGCAGTGGAGACGAGGAGGTGATGGGTAGGTATGGTGTCAAGGAGAGGAATGAAGAAGGTCAGAGGATAGTGGATTTTGCCAAAAAGATGGACATGGCTGTGGTGAATATGTATTTTATGAAGAGGGAGGAACAAAGGGATACGTACAAGAGTGGAGGAAGTTGCCCACAGGTAGATTACATCCTATGCAGAAAGAGTTGATCTGAAGGAGATTGAAGACTGCAAAGTGGTAGCAGGGGAAAGTGTAGTTAAGCAGCATAGGATGGTGGTCTCTAGGATGATGTTGGAGATCAAGAAGAGGAAGACAGTGAGGGCAGAGCCAAGGATCAAATGGTGGAAGTTGAAAAAGGAAGACTGAAAGGTTGAGTTTAGGGAGGAGGTGAGACAGGCACAGGGTGGCAGTGAAGATTTACCAGAGAACTGGGAAACTACAGCAGATGTAGTAAAGGTGTGACAGCAAGAAGGGTGCTTGGCGTGACATCTGGACAGAGGAAGAAGGAAAAGGAAACCTGGAGGTGGAATGGGGAAATACATAAGAGTATACAGAGGAAGAGAATGGCAAAGAAGAAGTGGGATAGTCAGAGAGATGAAGAAAGAGTACAAGGAGATAAGGCGCAAGGTGAAGAGAGAGGTGGCGAAGGCTAAAGAAAAGGCGTATGATGAGTTGTATGAGAGGTTGGACACTAAGGAGGGAGAAAAGGACCAGTGGGCTAAACAGAGGGACCGAGCTGGGAAAGATGTGCAGCAGGTTAAGGTGATAAAGGATAAAGATGGAAACGTACTCACAAGTGAGGAGAGTGTGCTGAGCAGGTGGAAAGAGTACTTTGAGAGGCTGATGAATGAAGAGAATGAGAAAGAGAAGAGGTTGGATGATGTGGAGATAGTGAATCAGGAAGTGCAACATATTGGCAAGGAGGAAGTAAAGACAGCTGCGAAGAGGATGAAGAAGGGAAAGGCCATTGGTCCAGATGACATACCTATGGAAGCATGGAAGTGTTTAGGAGAGATGGCAGTGGAGTTTTTAACCAGATTGTTTAATGGAATCTTGGAAAGTGAGAGGATGCCTGAGGAGTGGAGAAGAAGTGGACTAGTGCCGATATTTAAGAATAAGGGGGATGTGCAGGACTGCAGTAACTACAGGGGAATAAAACTGATGAGCCACAGCATGAAGTTATGGGAAAGAGTAGTGGAAGCTAGGTTAAGAAGTGAGGTGATGATTAGTGAGCAGCAGTATGGTTTCATGCCAAGAAAGAGCACCACAGATTTGATGTTTGCTCTGAGGATGTTGATGGAGAAGTTTAGAGAAGGCCAGAAGGAGTTGCATTGCGTCTTTGTGTACCTGGAGAAAGCATATGACAGGGTGCCTTGAGAGGAGCTGTGGTATTGTATGAGGAAGTCGGAAGTGGCAGAGAAGTATGTAAGAGTTGTGCAGGATATGTACGAGGGAAGTGTGACAGTGGTGAGGTCTGCGGTAGGAGTGATGGATGCATTCAAGTTGGAGGTGGGATTACACCAGGGATTGGCTCTGAGCCCTTTCTTATTTGCAATGGTGATGGACAGGTTGACAGACGAGATTAGACAGGAGTTCCCTTGGACTATGATGTTTGCTGATGACATTGTGATCTGTAGAGATAGTAGGGAGCAGGTTGAGGAGACCCTGGAGAGGTGGAGATATGCTCCAGAGAGGAGAGGAATGAAGGTCAGTAGGAACAAAACAGAATACATGTGTGTGAATGAGAGGGAGGTCAGTGGAATGGTGAGGATGCAGGGAGTAGAGTTGGCGAAGGTGGATGAGTTTAAATACTTGGGATCAACAGCACAGAGTAATGGGGATTGTGGAAGAGAAGTGAAAAAGAGTGCAGGCAGGGTGGAATGGGTGGAGAAGAGTGTCAGGAGTGATTTGTGACAGACGGGTATCAGCAGGAGTGAAAGGGAAGGTCTACAGAACGATAGTGAGATCAGCTGTGTTATATGGGCTGGTGACGGTGGCACTGACCAGAAAGCAGGAGACAGAGCTGGAGGTGGCAGAGTTAAAGATGCTAAAATTTGCATTGGGTGTGACGAGGATGGACAGGATTAGAAATGAGTACATTAGAGGGCCAGCTCAGGTTGGACGGCTGGGAGACAAAGTCAGAGAGGTGAGATTGTGTTGGTTTGGACATGTGCAGAGGAGAGATGCTGGGTATATTGGGAGAAGGATGCTAAGGATAGAGCTGCCAGGGAAGAGGAAAAGAGGAAGGTCTAAGAGAAGGTTTATGGATGTGGTGAGAGAGGACATGCAGGTGATGGGTGTAATGGAGCAAGATGCAGAGGACAGGAAGATATGGAAGAAGATGATCTGCTGTGGCAACCCCTAACGGAAGTAGCCGAAAGAAGAAGATATTCTTAATATTGCATACTGGTTAGAGCACTGGGCTTCAGTTTCAGTCCTCACTTTTGACCCCCTGGACATTTAATGTACTGCAATGAAACCTCAGATAAAGGTATCACTGAGGACAGCACGGTGCAGACATAGATGCCTACGCAACAAAACACACAGTAAAGACCATACCAAACCACACATGAGCTCAGCCAGTGACGCTACTTCCTTAGAAATTTCTGCAGGACATTCTCCAATCGTCAACTCCTTTTCCCACCAGCCCAGTGAAGGTTACTTGTGAAGATATATTTTGTTAAAATCTGTGACATGTTAACACCTGGTTTGACTAAAGTGTCTGTGCCCAGTCTGCCCTACCACTCACATACCTTGGAGACCTTTTCCTTGACTATCCCGTGCTGTTCATTTTTACTTGCTTTGCTTTGATCGAGTATGAGAAACACATTTTCATGGTAAGAAATGTTTGAAAAGGAGGAACCCAGGAGGAGCAACTCCGAGTCAGCAGTTGGCCTTCACTCACCACACAAAGCAAAGCAAAGCACAACTGGGGAGCCAGAATATGTGCAAAGGGCTCCATCTAGTGGTCCATCTGAAAACCACTCTCCTTACAGGATTTGTCTTTCTTTACTTGTTTAAAAGAAAGAAAGAAAACTAACCTCCATTTTCTATCAGCCTTGAGTGTTTAAAAGGATAAACTGAGGACCCTCAACTTGCCTGCTGCCTTTTATACAGGTGAACGTGTATTTTTTATTAGACACCGTAATCCATCATTAGTTGGTGTATCAGCCTCCATGTGTTGAGGTTATTGTCAGGGATTGAGATTTGTCAGCCTTTAGGTCCACACTATGTCAGACATCAGCCTCTATTTTCCAAAAGACAAACTGGGAAATGACGAGATTGTCAAATGGAGACAAAATCAAGGGTCTCTGACACTGCATCACAGACTATGAACTTCTGTGTCAACACTATCAAAATTAAAAATACAGTGGCCAGCTTTCTAAACAACAAGCCCCGGATTACTAAGGAGCTGAGAAAAGGACTGAAGAAGGGCATACAGCAAGTGCTGAAGAAAAGGAAGCTTACTAAGCGAAAAATAGAAAACAAACTCATTCAGAATGACATGAAAGGTGTCTGGAATGGACTGAGCAGAATTACTGCACTTCAGCAATCCAAAGTTCAGGTGCTCAAAGTGAATGTGGACAAAGCTAACGCTATGAACCAACTTCTTAATTGATGTTCCCTTGCAATGTTACCTTTCTTCAGTGACCAGTCCCTCCACACCATCCCTAATGCATCAACTGGAATGGCAAGTAATGAGTCTACCTTTGACCATCAGTATAAGCCGTCCATAACTGAAGACCCAGTAAGAAGACAACTGAGGCAGCGACACACAGAAAAAGCTGCAGGACCAGATGGAGTCAGTCCTCAGATTCTTAAGGCCTGTGCTGACCAACTTTGTGGTGTCCTCTGTCACCTGTTCAGTTTGTTCCTGATGCTCCAAAAAGTGTCACTGATGTGGAAAACATCCTGCATTGTTCCTGTTCTAAAGAAGTCAGGTGCTTCTTCACCTAATGACTACAGACCAGTGGCTCTTAAGATAGATACTTTACTAATCCCAAGGGGAAATTCACAAAAGTCTCACATTACGAAGACCTTTGAGAGGTCGGTCCTGGCCTATATGAGTCCTCTTGTGGTAGACACCAGGACAAAGCTGCCACACCGTGAAGATGATGTGTTTTGATTTCTCAAGTGCCTTCAATACCATCCCGCCATCCCTGTTAACTCAGAGATGTGCAGGTAGGTGAGGCTGTGGTGTCCTGATAATGGACTATCTGTCTGGCAGACCTGCAGTTTGTGAGACTCAAGGACTGCATGAGCAACACTGGAGCACCACCATGAACAGTCTTGTCTGCTGTTCTCTTCTGACTACAAATATAATAGGTCATGTCACTTTCAGAAATGATTCTGCATTTATGGGGTGTTTTGATAATGGGGATGAGACAGAGGAGAGGAGTTAGGTAGAGGACTTTATTTCTTGGTGTAAAGAGAACTGTCAGCATCTTAACATCAACCAAACCAGAGAACTGGTTATTGTACCAAAGAGCCTGTATGTTTGGTCACTATTCAGGGAGTGGATATAGAGGGGGTCCACATTAATGATGGGCAGGACTGGTCTCATAACATAGTGGAGCAATGTAAGAAAGGGCAGAACAGGATCTTTTTCCTTTAATGTGAGAAGTGACATCCTTCACATCTTCTATAATTCAGTGATGGCCTGTGTGGTGTGCTGGGCTGCTGACATCACTTCAAGAGAAACCCACTGAATCAACAAGTTAATTAAAAGGGCAGACTCAGTTATATGACACACTCTGGACCCCATGGAGGTAGTAGAGAAGTGAATTAAAACAAAATTGAGTGCCATTATGAACAATGCTACACATCCTCTCTCTGATACAGCAACATTTTCAGACAACAAATTATTCAGGAGAAGTCGGTCAAGAAACACAACACAGGCTTCTTTATACCAACAGGAATACGTCTGGATAATGCAGCACAGGGACAGGGACTGCCAAGTTGGAAGCTTTCTTTATCATTTTCATTTTATTTTTAGTTATTCTCATTTGTATTTGTTGTTTGTCATAATATTTATTTAAAGATCTCCTGTAAAACAATCAAAAAGGAACTGAGCACCAAAAGGCATACAGTTAAACATATGCAAGATTAGTGTATTGTTTTTGTTTTATACAATTGTGCAGTGAAAAGAGAAAAAGAACACAATGCAAAAGTTTGGGCACCCCAAGGTATCTGAGGTCTAAGGCCTTCATTAGATCGTTAGCACTATGGCTTATTCACAGTCCTCGTTATAAAACCCCAGGTGATGTAAATGTCAAAGCTGTAGAAATGCTCTGACTTCTTAAACTTTGTCCCAACAATCAGCAGCCATCAACTCCTCTACGCAGTTGCCTGGCACACTGAGAAGTGAAAGATTTGATGCTCATAAAGCAGGAGGAGGTACAAGAAGATAGCAAAGCGTTTTCAGGTCGCTGTATCCTCACTTCATAATGTTAGTAAGAAACGGCAGTTAATAAGGAACAGTGAAGGTGAAGTGGAGGTCTGAAGACCAAGAAAACTTTCTGAAAGAACTACTTGTTGGAGTGCTAGAAAGACAAATAAAGACCCCTGTTTGACGGCAAAAGACCTTCAGGAAGATTTAGTAGACCCTGGAGTGGTGGTCCACTGTTCATCTCTGCAGCAACACCTCAGCAAATGTGACCATCATGCTAGAGTCAGCAGAAGAAAACATTTCCAGTGTCCTTACCACAAAATTCAGCATTTTGGAAACAAGTCATGTGGACTGATGAAGTCAAAATATAACTTTCTGACCAACATTTGCAAAAGTATGTTTGGAGAAAAAAGGGGGCTGAATTCCAGGAAAAGAACACATCTACAACTATTAAGCATGGCAGAGGATAAATCAGGCCTTGGGCTTGTGCTGCAGCTAGTGGCACAGGGAACACACCATTGGTAGAGGGAAGAAAGGATTCAAGTAAATACCAGCAAATTCTGGAAGCAAACATCACACCATCTGTAAAAAAAAAAGTTGAAGTTAAAAAGAGGAAGTGTCCTACAATAAGATAATGATCTGAAAACACACCTCATAACCAACAATGGAACACCTCAAGAGGTGCAAACTGACAGTTCTGCCAAGGCCCTCACAGCCCCCCAACCTAAACATCATTGAAGATCTGTGGAGAGATCACAAAAAAAGCAGTCCATGCAAGATGGCCCAAGAATCTTTCAGAATTAGAAGACTTTCACAAGGATGAATGGGTAGAAATACCCCAGGTAAGAACTGAAAGACTCTTAGCTGACTACAGAAGCATTTACAAGCTGTGATACTTGACAAAGGGGTGACCGTGTCAGGTGCCAAAACATTTGCTTCAGGCCCTTTAAATTTTTTTGGTACCTGTGAATGATGTATAATGTACTATTACATGTACACTTAACTATTCACAGTAACAGACATTTTAGCAAGGGTGCCCAAACTTTTGCCTGCCACTGTACAGTATAACACCCCCAACTCCAGCACACCACCCTTACTTTCATTTCACTTCTAACCTTACCAGGTGTACAAGCATTGAAAGTTTTTTGTCCATGCAAGCAAAAAAGGTTTTGGGGATTTGGACAGATGCAAGTTGTCAATGAACTGCTGGAAAAAGAAGAGCCATGTCTCAGCTTCTGGCAGAGGCAATCAAATTCTTTGCTAAGTGTATGACCTTGGTGGCATTATGGAGTGCCCCAGGACCACTGCAAGCAAATCAAGAAACTTGTATTCTGATTGGCTTGTGACTTTGGGTCTGCCAGATCTGTTCCTATCAGTTTCTTCCAGTTTCCAGATGCCTTTGGATTGTGTAGGACACCACTGGACTCAGTGACACTTTGATTTGTTTGGCAATTTCTCTAAAGGAAAGGCCTACACTTCTAAGGGTAATAACGGTCCGTCTCATTTCATTTGTTAATTGCCATTATCACTGGAATATTGTCCAAGTAGCACTTCAGAGGGTATTGTGACACAGTCTGTTTCAACTCTGCTTTAAGACAGACAGAGGGTTTTTAAGTAATCAACAGAAGTTGGGACACCTGTGTAAATTGTGTGCTTCAACTTGCAATGCTTCATTTACTTTAACTGCTACAGAATATCTGGAGGTTGTAACCTATTAGCTGTTCCCTGACGAAGGCCCATTTTTAAAATTCTGATATTTTCTTTTTTTAGTTTTTGCTAACCTAAACTTTACATTTAAACCTTTGGCAGTTTACTACTTACATTTCACCATGTTTGGTCATTCACTGCATTTCAACTGATTAAATTTTAAGAAAAACTGCAGTGTTCTAAATCTTTGACCGGTAGTGTACTTGGTTTTATAGCAGATATGTATGCATGCAAAGGAAAGCCAACTATTTATTCTCACAATTAAACACATTGTTGGGTATGCCGTGTCAGTGGAACCATGAGAAAGTTACTTTCCAGCAGTGTGATCTTCATATGCAGCTTGCTCCATCCACAATGTGCCACCTGGTGTGTAATGTCCTCAGCCAGCATTAAAGTGAGCAGCAAAGCCATCAGTTTACAAAGTACACAGCCAGCAACAATTTGACATGGGGAAAAGAATACATGAGATAGCACGTTACAGACAAAGTATGCATTGTGTAAAGAGTACACACTTAAAATACAAAGTACTCCGCATCAATTTAAAGGTGTGTGAAAAATCATTACATCTGCCATAAAACCATGTGTGTGTGAGATTCAATGTTTGCAAGTGTGTGTATGTGATTCAGTACACGCACCAACATTTTTATATAGCACTTCTCCATTTATTAATATTTTTTTTATTTAATATGCACCTCATTTGTAGTTAAGTACTACATTCATTGGTCCTTCCATGTCCACAATGGAAACTCACCATTCTTTCTTGCATTTGCATACATTGGTGGGTTTGCCATGTCTGGGGAAATGTTGCAATAGTCTCCTTTAAGCACTGTGCTCATTAAATGCAATTCACTCCATCCACAATGGACCACCTTGTCACTTTTATTATATGCACTGGAAAAAAATTAGTGACTGTAAGTGATATGTTTACTGTGACTAGCGTATGTTGTGTGGAGGACAGTAAGGTAGCAATTCACATTTGCAAAGCAACACACAGTATGGGTGAGTGTGTATATGTCTAATGGTGCATGCGCAAGCATTTCAGTAGCTGAAATCAATTTTTTTTTCTAAAAGGAACCTCATTCGTGGCCAAGTACCACATTACATTAGTTCCTCCATTTGCACAAAGAAAGAGCATTGTGCATTCATTTGCAAACATTGTCGGGTCTGCTGTGTCTGTGAAAACTCTGAAAGCAAGATGCTACACTCAGTTTCCTCCACCCACAATGTGCCATCTTGGGTATTCTTTCTCCTTTTTCCAAGTGTGTGAAAGCACTGCAATATAGTTTCAATTGAGTTAAGGTACTGTATGTTTTTTAGTTATCTGAAATAAATGAAGCACCAATTCTGCTTGGCCTTTACCTACATATTCCATTAAATATGTTAAGTGTGGATGTCATTTTTATTATCTATTCATACAGAAAAATATAAATTTTGGCACTGAAACTGAAATTGGTTTTGGCATTGAAATGTGAAGTTTTTTTTAATTATTTAAAAGTATGCTAATATCTGAAGTGAAACAAAAGGCAAAGATTATCTGTTGTTTGCTAAGAAATGATTGATGTTTACAAGCATTTACCCCCCCCCCCCCCCCCTTATTTTGACACCCACTGCATGCCCAACCAACCTGGAAAGTGGTCTATGTTTGAACTGCCATTTCCAAGGGTTCTTCCATTTTTTCCCTAAAAGGGTTTTTTGGGAGTCTTTCCTTGTCTTCTTAGAGAGTTAAGGCTATGGGGATGTCAAAAGATAGGGTCTATCAAAGCCTACTGTGGCACTCCTTGTGTGATTTTGTGCTATACAAAAATAAATGGTACTGTATTGTATTGTACATTCACTAAAGCAGTATTAGGCTATGCTATGTATGTTTTTTCAGGGCAGGGCAGCAGAGATGTGCTTATCATTATTTGGAGCTGATAGTGAGACACAGACACCACTCAATATGGCCTTAATGGTTTTAGTACTGATAAAATGAGTGGCGGTTGTATTGTTAATAGGCTTTGGTAAATCTTCTCATCTTAGTGAATACCTACTGCCCTGTATATTAACCCCTTGACACATTTCAGTTTCTAAATTAAATGGGAAGTAGTGCTTTTGCTGATGAGTAACAGAGAATTAGTGAGAGGCTGAGCTTTGCATTTTATATACAGAAGATTAAGAGAAAATCTAATGTGGCCTAATTACTCTTGTTGGAACTGTACCTTTGATTGTCCTCATTCCGAGTGCTTTATTACTGACGTCAACTTCATTACAGCAGAGGCAGTTGAGTCTAAGGAAGTGTGAAGGAGGTACAGAGTTTTTAATATACCTGGGATAGAAGGGACTGTAAAGAAGGTAACTGTATGAGGTGGCTGGATTGAAGTGGACAAACATTTTAAATCCTGGAATGCAGACAGAAAGACTAATATCTAAAAATGGTACAGTTGTGGTGGAAATGCGGACTGTAAAACTGAGAGATGGATAGAAACTAGTACAATCATCAATGAATTTCTGTAGTTGGCTTCTGGAGCAAGAGGCAGCATCAACACAATTATTGATATATCTCTTGTACAGGTCAGTAGAAAGGCTTGGCTGGAAGAAAAGAAACGTTTTCCCAACGAGCTGGCGAAGATGTTGGTATAACAAGGACACATTCTAATACCCACTGCAACTAAAAACGTTGCAGCAATGTTTGTTATTCTCAGTCTAACCTGGCTCCTACCTGCTTGTACATGTTTTCCACAGTCCAGGGATTTAATTATTTAATAAGCTATCAAATTTACTCATTTGTGACATGTACTTGTGAAAACACCAGGAAATACAAAATAGCAGCATTCATGGCTAACCCAGAAAGGAGTTACCACAATTATGGAATCGAATCATACACAACAAGTACAATTTCTCAACTCACAATAGCTAAGAAATCAACAGAGAGGTAGTATAGATCATAGATGAGACACTTGCATTTCAACCAGCAATGACTAAAAGGGTTAACATTTAAAAACATAAAAATATTTGCTTATTTAACCTTGACCCATTATTATACACATATATTTAGGCAGCGTCAGATATCATGGCACTTACTTTGAACTTAGAATTGTATAAGAAGGTGGAGATAATGTGAAATTATACTTCTACTTAGACAAATTCATGTGCCACTCCCATGGGTTAATAAAATCAACCTAAACCTAAATAGTAAGAAATTACTGTAAAGAGTGGGGGAAGAAAAAAAGAGTGAATTGAAAGCGTACCTCCATGAGGTTACAGCAAAATGACCCCTTTGGTCTTCTTGATGGTATCTTGGTGTCTTCAAGCAGATCTGCCCTAACACAAGGTAAACCTCAAAGTGGCATGCAACACACACAAAAACAAAGTAATCTATTTTGTAATCATGTTGTCCATTACTCAGCAATATTACCATTCGTTTTTTTTTTTTTTACCATGAATTAATCAAAAAGAAAAAAAAAAAACAAATATATATCACCATGATAATTAATTTTATAAAGCATAATTGATATTTTACACAAATCAATGTACAGAGTATTCAATTCAATATCACCCAAATAATTTGAAAAAAAGAGAAATTTGTGCTAAAATGGAACATACAAAGTACATTTATACAAATAATGAACAAGAAAATAAAATAAAAAAAAAATAAAACTTTATACAAAGAATTTATTTGAAAAAAAAAAATTAAGTGTTCAATGTTTTAAGCTGATATTTAATTAAATAAATTAAAATGTCCAGTATTGTTTTTTTAAATACATCTTAAAATTTAAATTTTTATGCAAGGCTAAAAAAAGTCAATTGTATTTTTCCCATGTCCAGTTAAGCCCATGAAGTGTTTATTCACAAGCAGAATTTTAGCTGTCATCTTTACACAAAGAGACAGAAGAGCAGTGAAAGAATTTGCTGTCTATGACTGGCCGATACGCATCATTTACCTCAGAGTTAACAAAGCATAAAAACATCATAATTAGTGAATGGAATTGCAGATTATTTGCAATCACAGCGATGAAGGTTCAATTTTAGAACACAGCAGCATACATTTCCCCAGTGTTTGGGTACAAAGAGACTATTTTTGCTGTAACATCATTTACAATTGCAGGGAAAGCATTGTTTGAAGCTACAAAGAAGTTAAATAAAAAAAACAGCTGTACTTTAACTGTAGTAAAAAAAAATATTTTGGCTTATGAAATGAAAAACAACAGAAAACAAAATCAGAATTAGCTTTAAATAAACTTTCCTCTGAAGGCCCGTGGCCAGTTTTTCAAGAATGACGACTTGCCTTCATGTCAAAAAATGGATGTGCCACTTCACGCATTCACTGCTAACCCCAGCTTATCATCAAGGACGACCCAACTATAACCACCCTCAGTGCCTTCAGTGCGCCTCGTACTGGTTTTTGTAATGGGATTCGGCAGTAGCTCACAGTGAAACAAGCCATTATTATACCAGGTGAAGGACATAATCCATACCATACTTAATGATATTTCACTTCTGTTTTCCATATAAACAAAGCACTGTTTTTAAATGAAGCACCACAAAAAACGCTGTATCATTAAATTCTACTTGAAAAATTACAATTTGATATTTTTACTTCATTATTTGGGAATGCAGATGGTGTATAACTTTATTAAAAATGAATTTACTACTGATTATTTTTACAAAATATTTTTTCTTTGGATAAAAGGGTAAAGTAAATTTTTTTCAGTTTAAGGTACAAGTTCAATAATAATATCAGTCAGTAGTAAGAGCAAAACAAATATTTAGTTGTGAGATAATGCACAGTTATCCTAGCACAGCCTTCTAACACCCTAATGATAAACCATTAAGTAACACTTAACAAAACAATTTGGAGTTGTGGGGGTCCAGGCCTTATTCCACAGGACCAAATAACAGGATGGAGTGTGCCAACGTAATACAAATGTTTTTTTACCAAAAAAAAAAATGCATTGATTATACAAGTCCAGTGAAGAGCTGTTAGAATTATTTTATTGCTAGGACTTTACTACTTAACATGGATATAATAAAGAATTCAGCAGATTGTAAGCGTTTGGATAATACCAAGAGGTTTTATTAAAATATGAATGTTTGGCTTTACTTTCTTGCTAACTGCTGAACTGAGCATTTTCAGACTCCTTTATTCCAATTCAGGGGTTTAGATTCTTGTGTACTTATTTCCGAAGCCTCTGTTTTAGCTTCTGTCATTATTATTTTAAGCTATTAATAAAATTATTGTGTTATTTATTTTTTTAAGCTATTAATAAAAAGATTGTGTTGTTTATTTATTTTTGGCCATTGACATTGAATTACTATTGTTATGATGGTACCAACTGCTACACAGCAAGTCTCTGGAAAGAACATAATTGATGTAACAATTTAAAAAGCAGCACCACCAGACACATCATTATCCAACTTTGTGGGTATCCTCAAAATAAATTCAGTCTCGCTAGCTTGTCTACTTAGTTGTGCTTTTCATTCCCTAGTTTGATTCTTTGTTTCGTCTTCTTACTACAATCCTTTCATTAGCATTTTGTTAGTGGTGAATGACTGTACAGATCTGATTTATCAGCTTTGGTTTTAATTTGCATTTCCTCTCCTAGACATTCCCATTTCTCAATCTGCCTTTCTTACAGTAAGGCTTAACATGGGGCCTAAACCACAAAAACAGGAACCAATTTAAAATCGGGCCCACTCACACCAAAAATCACCTATTAACCCTACATGAGCCCAATGAAATGTTGACGTTATACTCTCTTATTTTGAAGTGGAGTAACTGCGCATGGAACAGCATTTCAGATCTTTTATCAAAAACATTTACAAATCAGAAACTGATTAAAATTTATACTGAGGGTTAAAATTGAATAAGTTTCAGGCACAACATGGCATGATATGGTGCTCTGTGTATCATTTATGGAAGCTAAATTATCTTTTTAAAGGGCTTCTAAAAAAGCCAAAATTCCCCCAGGGACAAATAAAGTTGTATCAATCAAATCAATCAATCAAAAAAGATACGCAAAATATTCTGGAAAGCGGTTTCTTTTTTTAAACCTCAACTGAAACAAGTCTGTCAGATAACAATTTGATTTCCATTCATTTACACTTGGAAACCCAAGGCAGTGAGGGGATTAACGTTAACACTACGGAGCTTTCGTTCAACTGACTTTCCAACACACTTTTAAAAGCCAACACACATTCCTGGTCCTTTCCAACTATAGAAATTGGGATGTTTTGATATGGGTGTCATCATTGGGTCCGTTCTCTGTTCATTTCAGTGAGTGGGTTGAAGGTTATGTTCCAAATACAGGAATGTGCCCATGGTGTACTGGGTTTGGGGTGGTGGGGGGTTTGTTAAAATTGGATGAACAAAGTTAACAGAAGCAGTGTGTCCAACTAGCTAAGGCACTGGAATTTAAACTGCAAGCTAGTTTAAACTCCAACTGCGATTCCCCATGTTAACCTGAGCAAGCTGCTTTACAGTTTCGATAAATAACTAAATTAGCAACCGTACCATAATTAGCTTAGAGCAAAGGTGCTGTATAATATAAAGGCATGTTTAAAAACAGTGTAATGTTACATGAAAAATTATTGCATGGCAAATTTTTTTTCTTCTTCTGGGAAAAATATAAATAATATATAAAAAATAAATTTATGCCACAGTAAACCCTTTGCTCACTGATGCCCACATTTGTACTTAGTTAGATATATACACACACACACATAAAAACACAAGCATCGATCTTAAATTTATATCATTTTCTTAAAAAACTACTTTTAATTACAGTTAATTATAATACACTTTTTTCATTATAGAGTTGCATTTGAAAAATAATTATTTTATGCATCCACATTATCATTATCTTTGGGAAATAAAAACAGTCAGACATATGGCTAAACACTTTCAAAAAACGGCAGCAGATAACAGCAATAAAATTACCTGGAACAGTCGGTTATGAACTGCATGATGTGAAAAAAAGTTGTTAGCTATCTGGGTTTCCACTGTCAAGACACGCAACATGACTTGAATAACCCTAAATACAGAGAGGATGGGGAAAACAGCACCCAGTTCGACTTGGACAAAATGATAAATAGCAACAAACCGAAGAACAACTACATCAAAAAGAACCCTCCCACCCAAAAGGGATATTTTTATGTTACTAAGCTCATGTTGTTTGTAGAGAATGCAGAGAAAAATTTTAATCTCATGTTTTCATGGAGAAGAGAGATCACAAAGTTTTTGATACAAAGGGCTACAATACAGAACAGCAGCAAACAATATTAAAATGTAAATGAACAAATCTCAAGTTACTTGTGTTACAAAATTCACGTCAGTTATCACAGGCAGTTTTTACTAAAATATAAATCCAAGTAGTGCACAAACAGGAAGGGTAATTAGGTTTTAGACAGAAAACAGTAATCTTGACTAGTGAACTGGGGGATCTTCAATTCAAAAGAATTAACTGAACAATATTTTAGCAAAAAAAAAAAGAATCTTGTGTTTTGTATGTTGTAAACTGGATAACTGACATGTGGATTATGCAACAAGAGTAACATGAGATTCTTACATGGAGGTTTTGACATTGTTTGCCATTGCCACCTGCAGGGCACCATTGCGTCATAAGACCAATGACCTCCATTCAACATGGAAATAGGAGTTCAAATATTTTCAAACAATACAGTGTAATTAACAGATAAAATAAAAAATGAACTTTTGGGTGGAGTATTCCTTTACAATTTTTAAAAATGCAAGCAGATCAGAAGTTTCATAAATAACTAGCTATAAAAGTATAAATAGAAGAAAGCAGACGTGATCATGTCAAGTTAATAATTCTTCTATCCTTTGCTTCACACCTCCCACCAGCAGTTAAGTTCTTTCATTTCTCACCTCTCTTCATTTATTTGACTCAAATCTCAGCAGAAGCTTTTGCTCAGTGATAGCTACTGATCCGTTAAACAGCAGTTAAGAAGCAGTGTGATCAGTTACAAAAGCAATCCATGTGTTTTAATATCAATATACAATGGAGAGGTACAAACGTGCAAACACAGCACAGACATGTTTATACTGGCATGCTTTCCTCTTGTTTACCATGCAAAGAGAAGAAAAGTAATGTGGCCTTGGCCGTGACGGTTGACTCGTTTCCAGTCCGTATCTGTACACCATTTGTAATCTACTCTTCTCCAGTTTATACTTGAGGACAATGAATGCTTTTCTTGTCAACTGTCACAGGGACTTAAGAACAAGACAGAAAATTTAAAACTAGTCATTCAGACAGATCTATTTTTTTGCAAAAATTACAGTGCTGTGGTCTTAATGGTCATCATTAAAACACTCTGTAGGTTTTCTCCATTACTAACATTATGTCCTGTACTCTACCTAATCTATAATAAATCAGCATGGAGGAATCATATAGACTACCAAAAAGCAGGCTCTGAAAACTCCAGAAGGTCATCAAAGAAAATTGCTTAACAGGCACATGTCCATCAATATCCACCTGCCAAGGACTAGTGTCTCCTCCACAACTGGTTACTGCCATGTGTCTGATGCTACTTGCATAGCCACTGGCTCCCTGTGACTGAGATTTGGATTAAGTAGATCCGAGACAAAATTATGATGAGAAAGTATATCTCCTAGTCATGGGGTTATCAGATTTGCTGATTGCAGTGCTGATCTCATTGTCACACAAATGACTGAAAATCGCTGGACATGTCTAATTTACTAACTGCCTGACGACTTTCCAGCACAGTCCTGCTCAACCCTCTATCTGAGAGCACATACTGTGTTTCCTGACGTAGCTGGCACTGTCCAAAGAGTTAACAGCTATAGTGACTTTAGCCGCAGCATCAGCCCTGTTCTTCTGTTTTACTTTCTGTTGTGGTATGTAAAACATGAGGCATCAGACAGGCAAGCTTCTCTTCTTTTTGTGAGGTACAAAATACACACATTTCTTACTCCTTGTTGCATCCTATGCATTGCACTTCCAGATGAGCATTCATTGGCTGTCGGCACTCATGAACACAGAACCCGGCACCTACAACTAAAAGACAAAATCCTTGTCGGAGCAAGTCATGGACTGAGTTGCTTAGCATGTCAGATTATGTGACTAGCTTCATGGGAGAGTGCTAATCTGATTGAACACTTCTCATTCCCGAGCTGGAGCATCAGCATTGACTTGCAAGACAGAAACCAACATTCACCAAAAGGAGCACTTGCCTACAGAACAACAACAAAAAAAACAAAAAAAAACATTTTTGAACCTGTTTTGTTCAGTACAGGGCACTGAATACCAAACCTGAAATACACTGAGAATTGAAGAGTTGATGAAAAGAGGATTTGCAAATAAAACACCAACCTAACACTAACCTGCATGTCTCATGCAAACACAGACATTGACTAGCCTGCAATTTGAACTCAGGACCTGTGAGGCAACAACCCTAACCACTGCAATACCATGCTGCCTGCCTGAAGAATTCTTAAAGAAGAAAAACTGAAAAACTGCATGTGTTGAAACAAACGTATGAACCATACAAACAGAACAATTACCCAAACAGCTATGGTTCAATATATTTACTGCCATTTCAATAGACGGCATTAAACATATACATATTTACCAATTTTATTAAAGAAGAACAAACTTGTTTAGTCATGTTAATCACGCATTTTACTCTTACTAGTTTCATTCGTCTCAGCCTAAACATGACACATTTTTCTAAATGACAGCACAAGCGGTATTAAAAAATGATAAGATGTCACAAGGTGTCTATGACATTGTTGATTAAAGGCTTCAGACAGAACCAAAATTTTAGATTCTACAGGCTATACAGTAAAATGTCACTATCTTAAAGACAATGTTCCCTCAGCCTTGAGCAGAATGAGGCCTTCCTTCACAGCTTGCTTGGTCTTATTTTTGCATTATCAAAGTTTACAATCCCAAGACCCCCATTAAAAGAAATTGAAACATCAAAAGTTTAATTACTTTTTTCTTTTACAAATATAGATTTTTTTATAAAGCACATTTACATTTACACATTTGTTTTAATGCTATATTTAGTATTATTAAACCTACCTTCCTGAGCCATTCAAAACTAATGACAGAGTTTTTGAAAACAACTGAAAAGTGCCAAATTCTGACCAGTTTAATATTTTTTGGTAAATTTAACCACAGCCTTTCGATGTTAAAAGAAAATGTTGCTCTACAGTGTAAGCAAAAAGAAAAAAAGATTCAGATCATTGAAGTATGATCATTGTGTTTATGCAGTAATATGCTTTTAGTGCATTTCTTCTATTATTGCAAAGCCAGTCCTATTAAATCCTGTGCTTGGCTTCTATTTAAGACTACTCACTTCTATAACCTCTCCTTTGCTTTAGTGTTTGGTTCTCCAAATCCCCAGCAGATGGCAGTATTGTAGCAAAGGACTGTATACAATGCATCTTTTGGTTCTATTCAACTGAGATAGAGAGACCCAAACTCTAAATCAGGGGTGTGCAAAGTCATTCCTGGAGGGCCGCAGTGGCCGCGGGTTTTTATTCCAACCCAGTTGTTTAATTAGAAAACAATCCTTGCCAATAATTACATTTTATGGCTTGTTAGTGCTTTAACTCTGCTATGTCAAGTCATTCTCAAATCCTAGGTTTTTTTTTTCCATTCTAAAGATATCCAAATATTTTGAAGTGTAAAACGGATGGGTAATTCTCAATCCTTGACTTTTTTGTCTTCTCTTTCCTTCCAAGTATTTAATTAAACCAAATAGTGCATGATAAATACACACAGGCGTAAAGGGTAACAAGCAAAATGGATAACTGCTGGTTTCTTTTGTCATTTGCATCTTATTGCTAATAAGGAGCAATTAAAAACCAAGAATGCAGCTGTTTAAGACTTAAATAAGCAATAAGGGTTCAAAATCTTAACGAGGGAGATAACTAAAATAAAGCAGAAGTGTTTCTAGAGCAATTAGTGCTTCTTATTAAGCAATTGGGCTGGAACAAAAGCCTGCAGCCACTGCGGCCCTCCAGGAATGACTTTGCACATCCCTGCTCTAAATGATCCGTGGACAAGCAACTCGGAATAAGCTGCTTTCCTATCAAAAGTTTGCCTTATAAAAGGCAGCGGCAGATTAAAACGTTGCACTTTATGCTTAGTGAAGAGGAGTATTTTTTCAGCGTATTTTAATGGTTTCTATAAGAGTAATCCCACTCATCTAAAACATGCATGCACTTCATAGTAACTCTATATGTCTAAAGTGAAAGTTTTTTTTTTTTTAAACAAGGCTTGATCAAATCTATCTATTCCAAATATGTGCAGCATATTTTATATTTCATATGAATAAATATTTCAGATTTTTTAAGTGTCAATCTCCGCTGATGGATGGTCAATGGAAAACAGGCATGGCGGCTGTAATGTGTGCAAAGTGAAGAGAAAAGCTGGTGTGTTTATGTGGTGCTGTCTGCCAACACACTAACTGGCACAGTGTTTTGTTTTTTAGCGCGTTTACCCTGACTGTTACAAATAAACCTAGACTGCTTTTGCCTGAGCACAATGGCTGTTCTATTTTCTTAAATAATAAATAATTTTAAAAGCCTAAATTTAAATTAACTAAAAGACTAATGAATCAAGGCTTTTACTATCTGCATGGAAGGCAAAGAATAAAGTTTACATATAGCTTGAGAGAAGAAAAAAACAAAAAAAAACAAAAACTAAGTATACTTTGCTGTATTCTTCTCCTGAGAATGAGATATGGTCCCAAAAATTATCAGCTATATGAATATACCTTAATGCTGGGAAGACAATAAAAAAAGTCATCCTCACAAGCAATCTGTTTAAACCCCAACATTTAAGTGCTGTTTCAGAAACTAGCTGTATCAAAATAAAATTGCCACACAGAACAACTTCAAGTGATTGTTTTTGTGAAAAGGCTGTTGACCGAATTCTTAGGCCTCATATAAAGAATGTAGTACCTCATTACTTTGGCAAGAAGAGAAACAACAACAACAGCAAAAGAAAATCGATGCCAGCTAGTGTCTTTAAATGTTTCTGCTTTAAACAAAAAAAGATAATAATCTAAGTGTCACTCTTTCTGATATTTTTTCCTTTAACTTGCCAGTTATTTTTTCATATTCAAAGTCTGAAATTGCAAAATCACAAAGACACTCTTCACAAGAAGCCATTCTGAACAAAATAACGCCAGTTTTTGAAGTCTGAATGATGGACTGGTCAATTAGTGTTTCAGATCAAATATACAAAAACAGCCAACTCTGGGCTTTTTAATAGAATAACAATAGTCTTGGTGTCTGATTCTCACCAAACTGGCTCAGAGTTTCAAAAGTCTGGGTTGAATTTGTCTTCAGATATCAAATGGTATTGAGTACTCCAGCTGATTCTTTTCCAGTGTGGTTATTCCTACATATTGCGCTCCATCATCGGTCCTTGGGAGTGACTTTTTTTTTTCCCTTCCTGGAGGAATATTGAGAACATCACAGACACATCACATCACTGTTTGTAGTGAAATCTGTTGATAACTGTTACTCAGCTATTACTTTATATAAAGTTCACTCAATCCAGGAAGGAAAAACTCTATTATTTAGCTGCACCAAAAAAGTGGTTTAAATGTTTGATTTCAAGCTTTTTACATGTATCTTCAATGAACATTTCCTTTCTGGAAATAGGCCAGATATTCGAACCTGTTCAAATCTGGGTCATGTCTACTTCCTTTCTACAGAGTTGGAGAAAATCTGGCTGAACTTCTTTAGCTGCTCACTAGCTGTCAGAGACTCCTCTTGAAGCCGGTGGTTATTTTCTCTTAAACAGGCTACTTCAGCTAGCAATGCAACCTTGTCTTTCTTTTCCTGGAAACAAAGAAAGCAGTATTAATTTACAATTACCCACTTATCAAAAAAAGTGATAATTTTATATTTACACGGCTGCTGTAAATACTGCACCAGTATGTGATTAATCAACAACAGAGGCAATGCTAAGGAAAGATGAAGAAAAAAATCATTAATATGCATACATACATACAGTACCTACAAAAAGTATTCATACTCTAAGATGTTGATGATGAAAATCTCAGTGGTTTAGTACCGTCCACAGTTGTATGACACAAATTACAGACGTTCAGTTTTGAATATTCATACTGTAATGCATTCAGATGGTTTCAAGATTTGATCTACAAATTAGTGTTTCTTTTCTTGTGACTATTTCTTTAACAATTTGTAAAGCTCTTTGTGCTACATCCTGTGTATGAAAATGTGCTGTAGAAATAAATTATTTTCATTAAAAGATCCCATTATAAACAGTGCCTATAAAACATATTCACCCCTTATGGAGAGAGAGAGAAAGACAGATGGACGGACAGAACTTTATTTGTACCCTGGGGGAAATTGGGCTTTTTACAGAAGCTCCTTAAACAAATAAATACATAAATAGGTAGATAGGTAAATATGTAAATAAACAAATATACACATAAAAGAATGACTATAAAGAAACAAAACTTCTTACTTGGCTGTCACAGTCCCAGTAAGA
The DNA here is from genome assembly GCF_900747795.2 of Erpetoichthys calabaricus. Lineage (NCBI taxonomy): Eukaryota > Metazoa > Chordata > Cladistia > Polypteriformes > Polypteridae > Erpetoichthys > Erpetoichthys calabaricus. Next base: position 20,762,682 of record NC_041394.2, on the reverse strand, counting down.
CATATTGCTATTGGTATAAAGCAGCCCCAGTCACGTTTCTCGACATACTTCTGCGGAGTAATTTGTTGGCTGAAAATCTTGTTAGTGTATCAGAGAGACGATGTGCAACATTGCTAATAATGTCACTCAATTTGGTTTTAATTTTTTTCATTCGGTACAACCTCCAGGGGTCCATAGTGTGTCCTATAACTGAGCTTGTCTTATAATGTGCTGGTTGATTCGATGGGCCTCTCTGGAACTGATGTTACAAAGCCAGCACATCACAGAGTAGAAAATCGCACAGGACCACTCCATCCTGCCATTAACATGGACCCCAAAAAGTACTTGTAAGAGTCGTGATGTTAAAATTCATAGTGTTTCAGTGCCATCTAGTTAGTGTTTCTCAACCACTGGAATTGTTACATATGTGTGGTTGCAGGCCGTTGTTGGTAAGTTGCTATTGTTTATAATTATAGTGGGTTGCACTGAGACTCGCAAATGGGTTGTGTAGTGAGTTGCTGCTCTGACAATCACGCTTGATCCCTCCCTAAGCTGTGACGATTGCACTCAAATCTCCAAGAGGGTTTCAACTGTGACGAGCACACTCGATACACCAAAGCAGACCAAAAGTGGGTTGCAACACTAAAAACGTTGCGAAACACTGCACAGTTATATGACACAGATCACAGATGTTCAGTTTTGAAAATTCACAATGTAATGAATTCAGATGGTTTCAAAATTTGAATATGAATTGAAAAAAACCCCATTATAAACAGTGCTTATAAAATGTGCTCAACCCATTTTATGGTTATAAAACATTGAATCACAGTGGAAAGAATTTGCTTAATTAATGTCAAAATGAAAGCAGATCTCAATATAAAATAATTGCAAATATGAAACAACAAATTTAATGGTGTAAACAGAAGAAGTTTTTATTCGATTCAAGTCAGTATTTAGCAGATGGCAGCCTTGAGTCTGTGTGCATAGGTCTCCCTCTATTAGTTTGTATATTTCCACAGAGCCATTTCTTCCTTTCTTCTTTGTAAAACTGCTTAAGCTTTGTTATGCAGTGTTGTAGTGCTGGGCGGTATAGCGGTTGATACCAAAAACCGTTTTTTATTTTTGTTATGATATGGATTTTTCTTATACTGCAACACCAGTTTAAATAGCCTAAGCAATGTTCGGAATGTGGCGCAGCGGAAAACTGTTTAAGGGGGGACCTTTTAGACTGCTGCACCACTAAACACACATTCAACGGAGTACATGCGTTAGTGGAGGTAATGAACGGTGAAAATGGACAGAGAACATTCTTAAACTGAAGCTGTAGCAGACGATAAAGTTGAACATGATGACACAGAAGAACTTTTGCCGAAAAAAGGAGCCATGTCTGTTGTCTGAAGATACTTTGGTTTTAAAAGTTTGGATGTGGACCATTATGTTCAAATGTGTGAATACTGTTTCTATACTACTGGATAACACTGCAAGCCAAGTTGTACTTGTTTTATTTTTTTTTTTTCAATACTGTGTAATGTACTTGGGTACTGTGTAATAGTGTGACGACATTTTGACTTTATTCTCGACATTTCCACTTTAATCTCGACGCTTAAGACGAGAATAAAGTCAACATGTTGACTTTATTCACGACATTTCTACTTTAATGAGAAATTATGAGTATGGCGAGAATAAAGTAGAACATCGTAAACTAAACATCTTAAAATGAATATTTAATTTACTAGATTTTCTCAAACCCCATCATAAGTAATGTAGCACATTAAATGCTTTGTGTTAAGTGTTCTCCGAGCCATGTTAATCGCTATGTGCTTCTTAAACTGACTTCCTCTTGCACTAAGAGGAGGCGCAGGCAGCGATCACCATACAGAATACAATAATTTCATGATATTCCTGCTCTCTGAACATTTAGAATGCTAAGATAAATATTTGATATCATTTTCATGATGAAATGCATTAAAGCATGTATTAATCATGTGGGGGCACGGTGACGTGGAGGTTGCACTGCTGCCTCGCAGCAAGGGGGTCCCGGGTGTTCTCTGCCTTGAAGTTGCATGTTTTTCTGATGGGTTTACTTGGCGTGCTTCAGTTTCCTTTCAAAGTAATGTAGGATGTGGGTTTTGTTATGCTATATTGACCCCAGTGTATGTATTGCTCGTATTCACCCTGCGATGTGCTAGCACCCTGTTCAGGATTTGCTCCTGCCTCGCACACAATGCTTGCTGGGATGGGTGCAACCTGAATGGATGGCATAATTAAACATGTACAGGGTGAGGCAGAAAGGATGGACACTTTTTACAAAATCACAAAATTGTTAATTTTTTCTTACAAAGAAATTTATTGAAAGATTTGAGTTCATATTGAAATAGCATTTGACAAAATCAAGTATGGAAAACAACATCTCCCATGTGGTGTCCGTTATCACTGATGCATTTCTGAAGGCGTTCATGGAAGTTGGCCTCCACTCTTTTCAACATCGCTCTGTCGATTTGGGCAACTTCCACGCGAATGGCTTCCTTCAGTTCCTCCAATGTACGGGGCTTATGCTCGTATACATGTGTCTTGAGGTGACCCCACAAGAAATAATCGCACGTGGATAAGTCAGAGGACCGAGGAGGCCAATGAATGTCACCAAACATGGAAATGAGGTGACCAGGGAAGAGAGGGCGAATAACATCCATTGATGCTCTAGCTGTGTGAGCTGTCGCCCCATCCTGTTGAAACCACACACGCCGAATGGGAATACATTCTCATCGTAATTCAGGTAAAAAGAAGTTGTTTATCATCTCGATATAGCGCTCCGAATGATTACTGAGGCCAAGTACAGAAGAATGCTTCCGAGCAGATCGACTTGGACTACGCAGCAGGGCTAGTCGTATGCTTTCCACATTTTCAGGGGTACGTGCCGTTTGTGTAGCCCCCGGCGGTCTTTTGTTCATTAGTGTACCTCGTGTACGAAGTGCTTTAACTCAACGTAGGATTGTGTTACGAGCGGGAACAGCTTTATTTCTGTGGATATTGAAATGGCAACGAAACTCACACTGAACTGCGGTAATAGATTGGTTGTTCTTGACAAAACAGTCATACGCAAAAACGCGGTGTTCTATCGTCCACAGATCCATGGCTTCAACTAAAAAGAAAATAAAAAAATGCTGACTTCGCGAACCTAACGCCACCTACCGCACATCTGTCACTCCACCTAGTGGTGAGTTCTAGACATTTCAAAGACGTCCGTCCTTTCTGCCTCACCCTGTATAACGAAGGTTTTGAATGAAGTTCTGAACAGTTTATAACTAGTTTTAATTTCACAAAGACGTTTATCGTGTGGTGATTGGTTATGTGGATAAAGAAAAAGGAAGGATAGGAACTGGGGGTTTGGTACATCAGACAGAGACAGCATGCATGCAATAAAGAAAGCCAGTTCAGAAGAACATACATTGAATTCTGTGTTCGTGTCTCCGACCACCAGATCACAAACCCAACATTCACACAATATTTAAGTTAAACCTGTGCGATACCCATTCATACATCCAGTTTTTTGGAGCCTCGTCACACCTGCCATAAAGTTCTCTACACTGAACGTACACCTGGGGACCCCTTACTGCGAGGAAGCAGCACTACTGTGCATATTTAATACCGGCTTTAATGCATTTCATCATGAAAATGATATCAAGTATTTATCTTAGCATTGTACATTTTCAGAGAGAAGGAATATCATGAAGTGAATGTATTCTGTGCGGCGACAGCTGCCTGCGCCTCCTCTTAGTGCAGAGGAAGTCAGTTTAAGAAGCGCGTAGTGATTAACAACTAGGTCAGGGAACACTTAATACAAAGCATTTAATGTGCTACATTAACTTATGACGGGGTTTGAGAATATCTAGTAAATTAAACATTGATTTTATGATGAAGTTTAGTTTACAACATTCTACTTAATGACAAAATAAACTATGAGAATAAAGTGGAAATGTCGAGAATAAAGTCAACATGTCGACTTTATTCTCGACATATAGTTTATTTTTCTTCACTGTGTCTGTATTTTTTCTTCTTCACCGTGGCCCTAATACGCTTCTGTAGGGCTATATCACAAATAGCATTATAAATGCAAGTTGCAGTTTTATTATTTATGTATATAGCTTAGCTTGAAGCAAGGTCCATATTAATGCAATTTGCCTTAATGATGGTTCAGTTGGTAAAGATGTCATCACCAAGTTGCACTTGTTTTATCTTATTTTTATTTGGTGAATACTGTGTAATGCACCTGGTCTTGAAGTGTTGAAGTAATAGTATTATTACTGGAAGTTGCACTATTATCTTCTATATATATAATTCACTAAGGCAAGACAACCATGGAAAGCACGCCGGAAGGGGCGTGGATTCACTAAGCCGCTGACAAGTAAAACACCCATGGCGCACGCAGGAAGGAGCCACGCCCACCAACTCTAAGACAATTGGATACGACGACAACTCGCAGAGCCACGCCCACCAACTTGGACGCGACGACACAGAAAAAACGCCGTCATTTATATTCGTCTTTCGTAGAGGCCACATGCACCTCCGAGCCACGTTGACTGTTCATAGAGGCATTTTTCTCGCGGAGGTGAATCGCCTTATGCAGCGTGTAAAGCGGTTTGCGAGGGGTATCCCATGGGATCCTTAAAACAATCCTTTACAACTGAGGTTAAAACAAAATGAAGTAAGCAGTCTTTAAAAACCAATACGCCCTGTGCCTCTGTTTCATTAGCGTCGGTGGTCCTCCAATTGTAAGTCACTGACAATTGTATGTTTCCCTCTCAAAACACAATGAAGGAAGCAGTCTTTAAAAATCAATAAGCCCTGTGCCTCTGTTTCATTAGCGTCTCACCTGCTTCATCCAATGCAGGCCCTGCAACAGTTGAGACGCTCTCTCAGCAGATGACCTTCTACACAAGCTGTGTCTGTGTGTGTGGGTGGGTGTTAGTTAGTTAATTAGTTACTCGAAGGATTTCAAGATTTAATGTGCACAAGCGGTAACACTGTACTTACTGAAAGCAGCGTTACGGATTTTGCAAATGTTCATTTTTTTCCCTCCTTTTAGACAACTGTCTTTCCGGAAGTGTTCAGCCATCAATATATTATTTTTGCGGCGGTTGCCTGCAGGACCACGTGCAGCGAGCGAGCGAGAGCGTGTGACTGACACACACACACACACATACACATACAGGCGCGCGCGCGAGAGAGAGCGTGCTGGACACATAGGAATAATAATACTTCGTTACATTGATATAGCGGTTTTCTCAGTATTCAAAGCGCTATTCCACACAAGAAGGAACCGGGAAGCGAACACACAATCTTCCAGAGTCTCCTTACTGCAAAGAAGCAACACTACTACAGCGCCACAAGGCAGTTAAAAAATACACCGCGCTCAAATTTGTTTTCACTTCTGTAGATAGCATTGTTGCAATTTTACTTTTCTTGGTGGCTTATTACATTACGGATGTTTCACATGTTCATTGTTTCCCCTGTGCTTAAAAGACATTAAAAAAGTGTTTCTCAACAGTGACTAGAAGTACTGACAACTGTGTCATTCAGGAAGTGGTCACCCATCAATACATAATTATGCGGCGCGGGTTGGCTAGTTTATTTTATTGTTATTATTTATTAGTTTAAATATTATGCAGTTTAATGATGGTAAAGTTGTTTAAAAAGTCACTTTAACGTGTCAGTGGACAGAGATAGATAACTAACAGAAAGTGTACAATACAATACAGTTTATTTTTGTATAGCCCAAAATCACACAGGAAGTGCCGCAATGGGCTTTAACAGGCCCTGCCTCTTGACAGCCCCCCAGCCTTGACTCTCTAAGAAGACAAGGAAAAACTCCCAAAAAAAACCTAGTATGGAAAAATGGAAGAAACCTTGGGAAAGGCAGTTCAAAGAGAGACCTCTTTCCAGGTAGGTTGGGCATGCAGTGGGTGTCAAAAGAAGGAGGTCAATACAATACAATACACAGAAGAGAACAAATCCTCAATAAAAAATTAAAAATTTTTTAGAAGTACGGAGCAGAATTTAACAGTAGATGATATTTAACAGTAGATGATACTGATGAAAGTGTAGTTGGTTTACAAAAAATATTTTCTATTTATTCCTTTTGTAAGACATGCTCAGTGCAATACAACTTTTGACAAGCACCTCTGGATATTTTACTAAGTCTAAATGCCTCTGTGGATGGTTGAAAATATGTTCTCAAAATTTTAGTTTAAGTTGTTTGCAAAATTTGTTCAATAAAAAGGTTCTATATTTTGACTGCAACTGTCATGCAATGTGATTCCTTCTCTTCATTAGTGCCACCCCCTTGAAAACTATCACTTTATGGGGCCATGCAAACCTGTATTAATACTTGTGTGCATGTTAAAATATTTTTTTGTACAATTTACAATTCTCCTGACAGTGGAATATGTTATTCTTAGCCAGTCTACTGCAGTAATTGCAGTGGAAAATGTGGTTAACATCCACTCATGCAAGGGAAAAAAAATACCTTTGGATACTGTGAAACAGGTATAATTTTGAAAAATTTATTTTTGTCATACCGCCCAGCACTACAGTGTTGGGATTGTAAGTGAATAGATCTTTTTTAAGTCCAGCCACAAAATCTCAACTGGACTGAGATATGCACGCTGACTCGACCACTCCAGGGCATTCACATAGTTGGTTTTAGCATCTCCTAACTGTCTGTTATCATGGATTTTTACTCAAAACCTTTTCATTGGTTTAACGAGAATGGTGGAAAAAGCAAAAAAACTAACAGTTACAGGTGACCCTATAGACAAAAACAGATGGGTCCAGAAGCACGGCAGGAAATGCACAAGTAAATAGACTTGTCAAAACCAGGCAAACCTCATATAATGAAATTAATTACTGGTGTGCAGAATGTCATGTCAGACTTTGACTCAATAGGCTACAATAGTGGATGACCAATCAGGTGCCAATTATTATCAGTGAAAAACAAGAAAACTCATTTACCTGAAACATCAGTTCTGAGAGTACTGTATAATATTGCTATTGACCTTTAAAAAACCAGAATAGCTCCTGATGAGTAAGAAAAAGAAATGATGATACAGACCTTAATTTAATTTGACAAGTGTAAAAAACACAATAGAAGGGAATCTGTCAATATGTGGTATTATTAGGAGTACAATCTCATTCAAAGACTCAATGATTGCACTTTATCTAAACAAAGAGTACCCACAATTTGCCAGCTTTGAATATTCTATACATAAACACAACTCTTACCTTCTCCAGGTCATTGTGGAGTTGCTTCAGCATGACCTCTAAATGGTATAATCTGCCAGTAAGGTCAGGGGGAACTTCCTCACTGAAACAAAGAAAAATAAAAACACTTGTATTGCCGGACTTCTACTGTATATCAGTGGTTCTTAAGTGCAGTTCTGGTTGGAGGCCACTGTTCTCAAAGTTTTCACAATCAGCGAGACATTATTACCTTTAATTGATCTCATTATTTAATTAGCTTTCAGTTTTCTATTTACTCTCCTATTTTACATTCAGCAAAGTGTATTCATGGTAGATTTAAGACATATTTGCATTTTTTGCCATATCATTTGAAACTAAAAAGTAGAAAAGAATTCCTTTACTTTGTTTAAATTTCTGTTTCGTTCAGTAAACGTTTAGCATACCCATTTGATAACTAACAGCTAGAATGCTTAATTAACATCAGTGTCCAATAAAAAGAAGACATTGGCTGGGATGAAAACCTACAAAGACAGGGGGCCCCCTCCAGGACAGAACTTGATGACTACTGCAATATACTGTGTAAAGAAAACACAAAAGATTATAAAAGAAAGTCTAGCTTATACTTCTGGTCAAAAGGTGAACAGTATGTTGTAACAGAGTTTTTTAAAGTATAATTTATACTTGACCACACACTTGCTCCCCAAAAAAATGGAAAATAACATTTCATACAAATGCACAAAAACCTCTGATACTCATATTTTGTTCTCTTCTTTCACCTTGCCAACACCCGCCAAGTCTGAGCACAACCTTGAGATTGTGGTTGATGACCAGTTGTCCTTCACTGTAACAGTCTCCCATACTTGTAGATTCATTCAATACAACATCTGCAAGATCAGGCCGTTATCTAATGGACTATGCAACACAACTCCTGGTCTAGGCTTTGGTCTTGTCATGTCATTTCTCTTTTTAGATCATGCACTGCCTTCCTGTAGCAGCACATATTGAGTACATTATCTAGCATAATAACCCTACACCCCATGGGGTTATCAGTGCACATGTGTGCACCAATGGAACCCATGGTCGTCACACACCAGGTGGTTCAGCCGCTTGCAATGCTACAGCTCTATTATGTCACACTGGCTTTGCAAATCATCATGGGGTGCAGGAGATAAAATTGATTGCCTGCCAGCCAGCCACATGGTGAATTTTCAGGGAAAAAAAAATCGAAAGAGGTCACTGGCTACCCAGCAAATTCAATGCAAAAGCTACTCTTCAGTTAAAACTGAATCAAGCTCATACACATACCTGCTTCTTACTAGGACTCGGGTAAATTTAATTGGCTTACCTTATAGTGGGCGTTGTTCTTGGAGTATTTTGTCTGTCATTGCCTGTGTGGGTGTGACCTGGGCTCTGCACTGGTCTGATGTCCGGGCTCACAGTGGAGTCATTGAGAGAGAAGAGAGATACAGCTCTCTGCACTGCAATGGAGAAAAGACAGACACTTGAAAAAAATCAGGCAATTCTCGGATAACAACTGGGACTGGTGTGTTTATGGTAATACACAAAATTAGGGCAACACACAGTTATCAAAAGAAGCGGGGCTCCTTGCATATACACTTATTTCTTTCATTAATTTACACAGTACTTTACCTGCCCTTTAAATGTCTCTCCTAAACTTTGAAATATGAACTCCTTTCACTACAGCTGTGTAGTTCAGCTTGCAATTAAGTAAAAAATATACTTGTTTAAAACAAGCTGCTGTAATTACCAAAGCAGCCTTAATTAGGAGTTAAATACTGTATATTGCCCTCCAGTGAGAGGAATAAACTCTTCAAAACAGTAGGGAAGCTACATTGTGGCTGTGCAGAGTAAACAGTCTATGAAATATGATTCTCTAGCCTCATTCTAAAATAAAGCATAACAATAAAAACACTAATAAAAATATGTCTGTGTGTTCGTCTGTGTTCTATATGCACACCATTTCTTCAGCTCATTGTTTAGCATTATAGTTAACAAACTAATCTTTTGTAGCTATAACTACTTTACTACAACTATTTTGAGCATTTTAATTCAAGTGCTTTTAAAAGTAGGGAGAAGTGCATATACTATATTTTATAAATCCTCAGTCCCACAATCACTCTGCCCTGGATTCCTGCCTGACTCTCCCTGTACTTTGCACTGTATTGTACTGGATACAGAAGGACTTGTCTTGGATGACAGACTCCCATGCGTGTCAAATGCTTCTCCTGAGAGAACACTCTGTGCTTGCAGACAATGGATTATTTTAAATTCAGTTTCTAAGAGACTGTCACTTAACACCTACAATGATAGGGAATGGCTTGTTACAAAAAAACGTTAACATGGGAGCTTAAATCATAAAAAGAGTCAAGACTGCTAAAAAGTGTTTGATGTTGTGGAAAATATTATGGATGTATTATCAGACAGGAAGGAAGACAACTTTCAGACATTTAAATATTACCTGTATAATATTTTAAATACTACTCTAGCTGTTTGGTACTCACACTGATACATGATTTAATTACTATTTTGATATTCCTAAAATTCACCCTCTACCCTTTCAAGTAATCGACAGATGCAGAACTAATTACAGATGGTTGATGTAAATAAGATGGTTATTAAAATAATAAAAACAGCGGACTTGGTAGAGTTTACAAAAAAAATGGAGGAAATTAATTTAAGGAATTTGGAAGGAAAAGCAGATGAGCTCTCTCATTTGTGGTCTAATTAAACAGAGTCACAGTTGTTATTGTTCCAGAATGCACTGCACTCTGTTTGACACTAACAGAGAGTACAGAAGATTGTAGTGAAAGCCAGCTGAAGCCACATTATGGAGTGACATTCATTAACCAGATATTTAGAACAAATGGGCAGCTGAAAAGAGGAGGATAAGTGGCATGAATTCCACAGACCTTAGAATGCTGAAGACACTCCAAGGTGTCTACAGCTGCAAAGTTAAAGGATAGCAGGAGGTCATTTTTCCATGTTGATGGGGACAGAAACTGGAGCAACTGATTTATTATTCGTTATAATATAGAGTGGTTAAAGTATTCACCCCTTGGTAGTTTTCACATTTTATTATTATAAAACATTGCATCATAGTGTATTTAATTAGGCATTCTACACACTGATCAACACAAAAAGACTAATGTTAAAGTGAAAACAGATCTCTGCAAAGTGGGATAAATTAATGATTAATAGAAAACACAAAATAACTGATCACATGATCATTCATCCTCTTCAATCCCTGTTGCATCAAATCCTCAGTGGTGCAGCCAATTATATTTAGAAGTCACATAATTAGTTTAATGAAATCAATCCTGTCTGGGATTTCAACTGATTGTAGTCTAAATACCATCGTATGTAGAAGGGTCAACTTGTAGGTGAGTCAGGGTGGTGGTCTAAACTACTCAATGAAGACAAAAGAACATTCTAATACCTCAGTGAAAAGGTGCCAGACAAGAACATATCTAAGTCACTGAATATCTCTTGGAGTTCAGTCAAAGCATGCATGAAGAAATGATGCGGCTTTAATCTGTCTAGAACAGGCTGTCAACAAAAACTGAGCGATCACAAAGAAGATGGCTAGTAAGCGATGCCACCAAGACACCTATGAGAACTATGAAGGAATTACAAGCTACAGGTGCTAAGATTGGAGGGACTGTGCAGACAACAATTATTGCATGGGTGCTCCACCAATCACAGCTTTACGTGCAAGTGTCGAAGAGAAAAAACACACAAGACATCTCTACTAGAAAGCAAACTGGAAAGCATAAAGGAAGATGGAAGAAGGTTGTATGGTCTGATTAGACTAAAAATGAGCTTTTTGGTCATTAGAATAAACACTATATTTGGCATAAGCTATACACTTTACATTATGAGGGAAAACCCAACCCCACTGTGAAGTATGGTTGTGGCAGCTTTTATTCTGTGGGGATGTTTCTCAGCAGCAGGCTCTAGAAGACCCTAGATGGCTAGTGGAAAACCTGATTCAGTCTGCAAGAAACCTGCACCTTGTCAGAAGATGTTCAAGTGCAAAACAATTGGGTTACTGAAAGCGGTTCACATGTGCTGAATGGTGCATTTGACATTGAAACTAAAAGGCAATTGGAGGAGGTTCTCTATGGTCAAAATGACTGCTTGCCCCTTTCCATTACTTACCTTCATAAGCCTTGGCAGCACTAACTAGACTTGACCACTCTAATCCTGAGGTAGTGTCAGGCAAGGGCATCATTCCAGGATCAAGTCTTCTCAGTGAGTTCTTGTCACGTGCTTCTGATAAAGACAGCTCAGAAGCAGAAACCATTGCTGCAGAGAAAATACAAAGAAGAATATACTCCAATGCTGCAATGGCAGATTATTGCAATTTTTTTCTCTGTTAATAATGGCAAATTTATTTATTTATTTGTGCCTTACTTCCAACTGACGGAAGTGGCTTATGTGAAGTTAAGGCTGCCCTTGTTTAAACTAATAATTACACCTTTGGAATGGACCATTGTAACATTTTACTTACACTTCTTCTCTGGCAGGTTGGCGCTGCTCTGAGGCTGGTACTGTTTGCGGGTTGGCAAAGTGCTGGTAAACAGGAGATCATTATGTAAATCTGTGTCATAGAGCTGGCTGTTAGCATAGCTTGAGTCTCGTCGACCACTACAAATGCTCTCATCCGAAAATGTTCTTTGCAATGTTTTCCTTGGAGACTTTTGAAAAGTAACACAAAACAGAAAAACATTATCAAGAATGTCAGAAACTTTAAAGGGCACTAATTCTTTAAAGGTGGTATTTAACAATAAATACAACTAATAAATATAAAAATGTGGAAGGAGAATTAAACCCTACCCCATCCTTCTCTTGCTCTGAATCTTTGTCCATGATGATTAACTTCTTTAGGTCATCCTCAATGGTTGATTTGTAACTTTTTCTGGGTGATCTCAGATCTCTCAGGGAAGCTCTTAGTCTAGGTTGTCCAAAGACATTTTTAGAATTGTCAGGCTGCCTGAAATCAGGATAAGACAATTTTTTTGAACTGCAAAATATGAACATTGGGGATGTTACATAGATACAATGTAAATCTGATTTTGCAGATGAGTCCCAAACTCCTCTACAGAATATAGCTAAAGAGTGTCAATTTAAGTCCACACAACATAGATATTGATACAAAAATTCTTATCCACAATCTGAAAAATAAAAGTAAGTAATGCCACCTACATTATTTTATAAGAAAGCATTGTATTAAACCAATACATTTTTTCAACAATGCATGTTTAATGCCAGAAAGACAATTAACCAAACAAACTCTTGGTTAAGGCCTTGTTACATGGCATTACATGAATCACAGATGCATTTTTGTAGTACCTAAACAAACATTTTACTGAGAACTCTGTACTGATCAGCTTCAATTACATTGAGTCCTTGTTGTACTGATCATACTGGAGCACACAAAGTGAAATTCTGTTCATTAAGGTGATGGGCTATAAATCAATGGATGCATCTTATTCAAACTAACATGGTAATGTGTGTCAATATAAACCACATACATACAATGAGCAGCAAAATTACTAGGACAAGTTAATATAAGTTATGTTTGTTGTACTGTATATTCAAAAATATGTATTCTAGGTGAAAAGATGAATATAATTGCCAGCTTCCATTTCTGGGAAATGTTTTACATATATCAAACAATACTGGAAAAATGACTGTTATGTTTAGTAACCCAGAAGTACTGGGACAGATGAATGCCAGGTTATTCTAATTGCTTGGGTGTTTACTTAATTATCAATACATATAAGAGCTCTGAGTGTGTAGGGTTGGTTGTAGCCACTGGAAGTCTGGCATTGACATCAAAAATAAAAAAAAAAAACAAGACGGAAAACTAGAGAACTACCTATAGTAGAAATGCAAGTGATTTTGAAAATGAAATTAAAGCAAATACCAATCAGAATCATCGGTGAACAACTGAGTATTCCAAAATCAACAATATGAAATATTTTGAAAAAGAAATAAAGCTCTAGTGGTGCAAATAATTTGCAATAAGCAAGCCATTTCAAGAAACCCACAGCAATTGGATGACAGGAGTATCATTAGAGCTGTGAAGAGAAAGTCAAAAACAACATCCAAAAAATAAGACAGCCTACATGGTGCACAGGGTGACTGTGTCAATGTTCACCATTCTGATAAGCATGATAAAGAGTTCATTCTCTAAAATAAAAATTCAAAGGGCACCAAAATCATATGAAAAGCCTTTAAAACCTAAAAAGTAATCATAGAAAGTGGCTGTACTGTAAAGCATGGGCTCTCATAGCTTCCTCATGATCCATAGGGAGGCTAGCAGGACTCCAGACATGACCATACACTCTTCACAACATGGGCTCCTGAATCAAGAAGCAGGCTGGGAAGGAAAAATTGGCACTGTGCTGACTCTGAATACAACAGTCACTTTCAAAATGGTATCAGAATGTGCATTAATCTCTAGACTTCCCTGACACCTAAACATGTTATATGAAATCTGTTTACATTTACATCAATTGTGTATTGAAATAGGTCAGTATAATTAGAAATGTCGAACAAAATACTGTCATGTCTTTGAACCAGGAAAACACCTTTTACAAATTATTCACACCAGATACTTCGACAAGTCATGTACTGAATGTTTGTTTGAACAAGCCAGTAAAATTAAATAAGATAGATAGATAGATAGATAGATAGATAGATAGATAGATAGATAGATAGATAGATAGATAGATAGATAGATAGATAGATAGATAGATAGATAGATAGATAGATAGATAGATAGATAGATAGATAGATAGATAGATAGATAGATCCACAAAAATGTTAGTAGGTTTATGAAATTTTATGCCAGCAATTAAACTTTGCATATGTTTATATTTAATCAATTAGGGAAAAAAGTAAAAACCAAAAATATATACAAAGATACTTGATCAACAAATCCTACAATGACATTTTGTTCTTTGCACTGAAAGTCAAATTCATTTTTTCAAATTAAAATGTGTTATGTTAGAAAGAAATGGTTGTCTAGTTTACATAAGTAAAGTTTATTCTAGTGACAAACAAATTCCTTGTGAGGACCCAGCTACCTAAAAGCTAGGCTCCACCAGCTGTAACAAAGTAAAATGAACAACATTGCAATAACATTCGAGACAAAATACCGTATATGCTTTCGGATAAGTTCTCCTGCGGATAAGTCGGGACTTGATTTTACCATATAATTTCCGGTATTTTATAATGTCGGTCGTATAAGTCGAATGTGGAAAACTTGCACTATTGGTACATGAGATTATGATATGCTATGATGGAGCGTTCGGTCAGAGGAAAATATGAAGCTGGTTTTAAATTAAACGTTGCTGAAGTAGTGAAAGAAATTGGTAACTGCGCTGCTGCAACAAAATTCGACACGTCTGAGAAACTGATGTGAGATTGGAGGAGGAAAGAAGATGTAAAAAAATAAATAAATAAATAAAATAAAAAAAAATTAAGTGTTACATTTTTGAACGGGCATATAAATCGGGGTCTGATTTTATCGATTTTTCAGGTTTCAAGACCTGACTTATACATGAGTATATATGGTAATACAAATTCATATATTAGGTAAAGGGCACAAAACAATATTGAAGTAGTTAGATATCCCAGTGCACACTACTGGTTCAACTATGAGGAAGTAAAAGCTACATTCAAACATCAAGATAGTGCCCAGAAAACGTTTGCCCTCCAGAGGCTTGAAGGAGTTACAGAGTAAAAGTGTATTAGTCCACCATATAGGAACTCTGCATAACACTGTCCTGTATGAGAGGGCACCACAAAAGATGCTATTAGAGGTTGGCTCTTGCTATTCGCTGGTTCACGATTTGCAGATCCGCTTCTTCCCGGGTTTGTCATCAGTAATTAAATGGAAATTATTTTACGACTTTAGCAAATTATGGAATTATGCAAATTGTGGAAAATCACAGATGACAATGTAGCAGTGCTATTTAAATGGACTGCAAATCACAGCAGCCCTGAGTACTGCTCCATTGGACAGCTTTGGCTATTGCCATGTGGGCTGCTGGGTTAAACAAGATGAAGTGCAACTTTTAAAAGGGAGCCATAAGATCATCGGCCATCTTATTGTTTCTACGTTTCACTACACAACTGCATTACACTTTCACCCATCAGATTACTATTTTCTCTGGATTTACAGTATGCTATTGACTTGTGCCCACTTGTTCCTGTGATTTCATCAGGTTTGGAAAATGTCTTCGTCTGGGAAGCACTCCAAAACTCTATAAATTCTCACTTACATTGGCATCACTGTAGGACAAAGCTTTACATAAATTTCAGGGGTCTGTTCAGGGGGGATTTCATTTTAAAACTACTCCATCATCATCTACATCTGTGAAACTGGACTGTGACGTTGTGTTTATCATTTTGTGCTTACTGTTTTTTTTGGATTTCTTTTGAATCTGTAATATTAATCATTTTTTTAATTTACTACCATAAATATACACACAAATTTATTATAAGGTAAATTCTGTAAAACATTACAATTCACTAAAGAAATGAGGAACTGTGCACTTTGTCTTGGGGACACCACGCTTCTTCGTCTCGGCAGCCAGCCTGACACACTGGATTTGCTTGCACAGTGATCGTTCTATCTCATGTTTCTCACAACTTTTTTCGTCTTACTGAATGCAATAAACTCAGAATACTATATAATAATCGACCAAAAATGCTTTTAAGTATGCGAAGCACCGCGGCACAAAGCTGTTGAAGGCGGCAGCTCAAACCCCCTCCGTCAGGAGCAGAGAGAGAGAGAGAGAGAGAGAGAGAGACAGAGAAAAACAAAGAAGCACAAATCAATACGTGCCCTTCGAGCTTTTAAGTATGCAAAGCACCTGCAGCATGTCGCTTCAGGAAGCAGCTGCACAGAAGGTAGCAACGTGAAGATAATCTTTCAGCATTTTTAGACGAGCGTCCGTATCGTCTAGGTTTGCGAACAGCCCCCCTGCTCAATCCCCCTACGTCAGGATCAGAGAAAGTCAGCGCAAGAGAGAGAGGGAGAAAAGTAAGTTGGGTAGCTTCTCAGCATCTGCCAATAGCGTCCCTTGTATGAAATCAACTGGGCAAACCAAACTGAGGAAGCATGTACCAGAAATTAAAAGACCCATTGTCCGCAGAAATCCGCGAACCAGCAAAAAATCCGCGATATATATTTAAATATGCTTTACATATAAAATCCGCGATGGAGTGAAGCCGCGAAAGGCGAAAGCGCGATATAGCGAGGGATTACTGTATAGAGTTATTAATGTAAAGAGGGCTATACAAAAATAAGTCATAATATGCTATTGTTACATGTACAGAGTTTAGTGAAATACTAGCTTGCATGTGCTAATGAAAATGCAACACGTCACCACCCTGCGGCACCATGATTAGAAAATCTGTAAGTTTAAACAGAGTAGAAATATTGTGGAAACATGTCTGAAGTTAATCAGAAAGCATAAGAATGACCCCAGCTTAGGTGTGGGAAACAATTCTTGGTCTAAGTAAAAAGTAATTTGTGTCACAAAAGTAACACTGCCTGCATATCAAAATACCACAACATTTACAATGAAGTATGGTAGTGGTAGCATTATATAACAAACAGGGACTGGGCATCTGATTAAAATGGAAGTAAGAATGAGTACTGGAAAATACAAGCAAATACCTGTTGAAGTTTACTAGGAAACTCAAGCTTAGGTGAAAGATCATCTTTGAATAGGAGTCACACACAGTCAAAGCAAACCTGAGGTGGCTCAAAGGGCAAAAAATGACAAATTGGCACAAGTCAAAGCAATCTGACTGAGAATCTTTGGTACTCTTTCAAAATAATGGTGTACATGCATTATTTGAGTAACTACCTAAAGCAAAACTTTCTGTATGAGTGGGCTAAACTCAATGACTTGGATGTTATTTTTGATCTATGCCAAAAGACTTAAAGCTGTTATGGCTGCAAAATATAAAATTGTGGAGATCGAAGTCTTAACGCATATAGCACAGTTACTTTTTTCTTACCATTTTTTCCCAACATAAAACTAATGTTGGTAAAAAATTGTGGTTTTACAGTACGTTAAATATGACTCATAATATTTAATGTGTGTGTTTTATTTTAAGGGGTTTATTATTTTAGGATTATTTAGATAAAGCTTTCTTAGTATGTATGCAGAGCTCACAAGGGAAATCTGGCATTGTCTCTATTGCGAGATCATAATGCTCTGTAACTGGAACAGCAGGCAGGTGCAGATGCTCATTAGATCAGAAGGACCAATAATTCATATGTGTGCAGTTTTTATTTTTTTAAAGAAAAAATAAAATACTTCTCAGAAAAAGTGTATTCAAAGAGTGTTGAATTCTACATTACATAAAAATTCTGTGAAGTATACCAACAGCCAAGGAAAGAGAGAGGACAACTTGGAGAAATTGTGCTTCTTCTTTGCTGCTCCAATGGTCCCAAAGCATCATGTCTGGCTTAAGACAATGACAGCAACTACAAAAGCTATAGCCACCATCTCATACGAAGCTTGGCATTCAGAAAAATTAGTCAATTTGCAAGGAACTATGTATATGCTGGACAAAACAAATAAAAAAATGCTTTACAAGCTAAGATGTAAAACAAAAATAAAAAGGTCAGGAAACCAAGAAAGATCTACATGGTAGTATATTAAAAAATCCAGCCCTTGTGAATTTTGTATCACTGTACAGATCTAGCAAATATGAGTGCCACTGAAGAATTCAGATTCACCTTGAATCTGATTCACTTTGTCTATCTATTATAAAAAGAAATACTGTCCTGGAAAGCAAAAAACAAGTCTACGATACGTGATCTTCTCGTGAGACATTTTAAAGACCCAGGAGACCAAAGACACGCCCTACTTACAATCTATCAAATAGGACAATAGGCAGCAAAACATTCAGTCTTGTGAAGGATTTGAGCACACACAGATCCAGGGCTCTCAGCGCATATAAAGCGTATAAGGACAGTACAGTACGTTATAAATTAAATGTCGACATCTAAGCGAAGAAGAAAGCAGCGCGGAGAAAAGAGACTCAAACGCGTTGGACAGAAAAAAGAGCAAAAAAGAATAATCGAGGTGCAAATTCAGAAAATAAGGAAAGTAATTATCAGCCCGGAACAAGTGGAATTGAAAAAAAGCACATCCAATCCGGCTCAGAATTAAAAGACAATGAGTAAAAGAAAGTAGAACTTCATAAAGACGTTTACAAACGTTGGCGATAAACACATGCAGAGCAGGTTAGAGACTATGAAACCAGGGAAATTAGAAAGGCTCAAAAAAAAAAAAAAAAAAAGGCGCTATACACATGTGGAGAAAGTTAAGGATATGAAAGTAAGAAAATTAGAAAATATAAAAAAAGAAAGTAAAGATCGCAGTAGCGCAAACAAACAAACTGCCTCATTTAACTATGCACCAGTCTAACTTTGGTTTTGCACAAGAACTACACTATTGCACCTTAACACTTAATTCTACTTTATTCACATAATTGTACTTATTTATTATGTTCTACTATACTGTTTCCTTTCAATCTATGACTTTTTGTTAATCTAACTGATATTCTTCTAACTTTGCATAGTTTTTGATAAGCGGATCAGGATGCATTTCACTGCATGTTGTCCTGTATAACTATGCATGTGGCAAATAAAGAATCTTGAGTATTTCAAAAACGGAGTTTACCACACATGCATTTATTGGTTACTTTGTTCATGTATATATATTTATCTGTCTGCTTATTTAAAAAGCTACATTTACCCCAGGAATCAAAAACGTTCTGTCTAGCCCTTGTAGAAAAACCTAGACAAAAACTGGGGTATCACCTTGGTAACCCCATGGACTTTTGGAACAGTGAGAGGAAAATAGCACGACTTTACAGACAGGAGTCCAATGCAGAACTCTACTTACTTTTTTACTTTGTAAAAAAAAATTATTAACTGCTGATGATGTAGATCATTTTGTCTGTGCTGAAATTCCAAACAGAGAAACCTATCCTGACCTCATTAAAAAGATTCAGCATATTGGGACTCGCAAGATTACAAATATTGTTTTTACAGAAGTTCTGAAATAAAAGTGAAACTAATGAAATAGCAACAATTCAAAGAAAAAAAAATCTTCAAAGTGTGTATCCGGAAAACCAAACACGGGGGTTGGCGAGCAAAGCAAGCCCCCTAGTTTTAATAAACACTGTACACTTTCTCAAACAAATTTCTATAATGAATGAATAAAAATATCACATCTGCATTGACCTTTAGCAATGAAAATGAATATGAGCACCGTCAAAAAGCCATTAAATGAATACGGAGATGAAGAGAAGTTTGAGAGCACTGCTGTGTATTAGACTATGTGACTAAAAGTATGTGGACACCCCTACAAAGCATTGCATTCAGATTTTTTTATTGTTAACAGGGGCATCAAATCAAACATATCATGAAGAAATCTCCATTGGCAAACATTTGCATTAGAATGGATTGTACTGAAGAGCACCGTGACTAAATGTGGCACTGTCACAGGACCACCTTTGCAAAAAGTCGGTACGTGAAATGTATGCTCTGCTAGATTTTCCTTAGTCAAATGTTAAGTGCTGTTACTGTGAAGTGGAAGGAACAATAACAGCTCAGTCATGAAGTGGTTGACCACGCAAACGCACAGAGAAGGGCTGCCAAGTGATGAAGTGCACAGTGTGTAAAAATGGCCTGTCCTTTGAGATATAACACACAACAGAGTTCCAAATTGCATCTGGTAGTAACATCAGCACTAGAACTGCACATCGAAAGCTTCATGGCTTTTAATGGCTGAGCAACCACGTGTAATGCTAAGTGCTGGCTGGAGTGGTGTAAAGCACCACTCTGGAGAAGTAGGAAACACATTCTCTAGAGTGATGAATCACGCTTCCCTATCTGTCAATCTGATGGACAAATCTGGCTTTGGAGGATGCCAGGAGAATGCTACCATCGTGACTGCAAAGTGACTAATGTAAAGTTTGGTGGAAGAGAGCTAATTGGCTGGGTCTGTTTTTCTTGCTTTGGGCTGGGCCCATTGGTTCCAGTGGAGGGTCCCGCTAATGCTACAACATATGAGGACATTTTAGACAAATGTGCACTTCCAACTTTGCAGCAACAGTTTGAGGATGGACCTTTTATGTCTGAGTCGCTTTGCACAAAGCCAGTTCCATAAAGGTGGAGGAACTTGAGTGGCCTGCACAGAGTCCTGGCCTTAACCCTACCGAACACCTTTGGAATAAATTGGAGCACAGATTGCAAGCCTGGTCTTTTTGTTCAACATTAGTACCTGATCTCAGCGAATGTTCTTTTGGATGAATGGGCTCAAACTCACAGGCACACTCCAAAATCTTGTGGAAAGAATAGTGGAGGCTGTTTCAGTTAAAAATGGGATTACTAATTCATATTAATGTCCATGGTTTTGGTTGTCTAACAAGTTCATCTAGGTGTGATGGTCATGTGTCCACCATATATAGTGTATATGGCAGAAATTGTTTTTATGTCCTGAACTTTCCTACTTGGAAACCTAATTTCTTGAATGAATATAAGAGATCGCACAATTAGCAACCCAGCAGTACAACAAAATAAATCATGACAATTTGCATTACACTTAATTAATTAAATAGTTATGCTGTGAAAAATGTAAGAAATGCAAAATTTAAGGATTTATAAATTTTTCTTTTTCCTTAGATGTAATCTCATCAATGAAATCAGTAGGTGCCACTGTATCATCTATAGCCATCATGAGACTTAAACAGGTGGCAGATTTGCACAGTGGTTCAAACTGCTGCCACATAGATCCCAGGTTCTGAGTTTGAATCCCACACTCCGTCGTCATTTTTGTGGAGTATAAATATTTTCTCCATGTCTGTGTGAGTTTTCTTCTTCAATCCTCAAAGATGTTCACATAAGGTTGGGGCACACTAGCTGACTTCTATTCAGAGAGTACCTCAAAGTTAACAGATGTAGTTGGCGGATCACTTTGCCTTGAGGATGCCATATTACATGGTTATGATTAGCAGAGGATGGCAGACTACACAACTGCCTCAGAACTTGACAGTCTTGTTTAAATCTTCCAAAGTTATCCTAAGCTTATCGCAGCCCGACTGCTAATTCATGTGCCGCCTAATGCTGCAGGTGCTTTTCATCTCAGTCACAGTATCGATCTAATCCTTGTATACATTCTGTTATGGCACAACAAACATGAGATGTCAGACAGACAAGCCTCTAATGTGTTTCCAACATTCAAAACACCTTTTCTCTTCCATTCCTTGTGGCTGCATTGTGTGCACTGTACTTCCAGGTTAATGTATACTGGATATCAGCTCTTGAACATATGTGAGCACTCTCTTACAACTTAAGGAAAGTTACTGGGTATGACAAACTGTATGAGTGGTGGTCACAGGAGTCTGTGGTGACTTCCTTCAACTCACTAGGATTATATAGATAAAGTCTAGAAATTAATATCACTGGAGAAGTTGTGTAGTGTGGCGGGGGCTTTAGGCTAATCTGTAACTGTAAATTAGCTCCAGTGTGAGTGTAATTGTGGTGTTCCATCTAGAATAGCTTTGTGACTTGAATTCAGTGATGGTAGGATACACAGAAAATGCTTTGGCCCCCAGGACCCTGAACTGGTTTTAGCTGGTTTGAGATTATGCTTGAGTAATACTTACAAAATTATCAAGATATCTACTATCATTACTCATGCACTGAGGATTTGTTTAAAACATTTCTACAGTTTTTGTATGTTGTCAAGCCATAATTACTAAAGAATTTTATTGTAACTTCACATTTCTTCTCATTCTTGCCAGAATAGGAAAGTGAAACAAGTAGAATTCTTAAACTTTATTTTGCTTGCTCATATCCACATCAGGCAAGTCCACTCTTTATTTGATCTAACACATAAACCCTTGGTGACTTTCTCAGGACAGCTTCCTTCCTTAGATTACAGACCAAAGGAAACCTTGGCCTTTAGACTAAAAGATTAGGGAAGTGTGGTGTTATATACTCACTTCCTCAGGAACTGTTTATCATTCTCGTTTCCCCAGGAGGGCATTCCTAGACTGCTGACCATCCCAAGGCATTGTGTCAAAATTTGTATCTTTTTTTTTAAACTTTGCTGCTTGTATGCCTGCCCCAGCCTTCCTCCACCAGTCACTGAACTTATTAAAGTGATGTGAAGCAATGTCTTGAAGTCTGCCATATAATGATAATGTTAAACACACTGCGCACCACAGTAGAGAACACAAAAGGAAAAGGTGGTTATTTTCTTTACATGAAATCAAATTCAAATGAACACAAAAAACAGAGTAAAGGGTAGTAGAAAGGCTTCAGGTAAAGTAACAAATAGCTGATAAGTAAAGAATTGACAACAGAAGAATTTCCACATGAAAAGGAGGAAGAAAACAGCCACTAAAGCTGATGTCATATTATGCAACTTCTATTCATTGGGTATGTCAGACTTGTCGTTCGCAGTTGCTGATCTCGTCCATGGACGTCAGTTTAAAAGGCAGAAAACTGCTGGACATGTCTACTTAACTGACTACATACCAAACAACCAGGACAGTTGGTCTCTCTGCCATTTTGTGATAGCCAATAATGTGCTGAACGACAGAGCCAGTACTGTATAAATTGTTAACAGCTACTGCAAGTTCAGCCACAACCTCTTCTCTTTTTTTATCCATTTTCCATTTTGTAATGATACTGTACATTACACAAGAGACATCACACAGAGGAGCTTCTCTTCTGTTTATGAAGTCCAAAGCCCGTGTGTTCTTTATTCCTTGTTGCTACATTATATGGAAAGTACTGCCAAGTGAGCATTCATTGGTTCTCATCTTTCATGCACATAAAGTCCGCCTCCATGACTGAAATAAAAATCAAACCTGTTAATTTTGTCCTGCGGTGGGTTGGCACCCTGCCCAGGATTGGTTCCTGCCTTGTGCCCTGTGTTGGCTGGGATTGGCTCCAGCAGACCCCCGTGACCCTGTAATTAGGATTCAGCGGGTTGGAAAATGGATGGATGGATGTTAATTTTGTTGAGGAGAATCATGGACTACGTAGTTGCAGTAGGTTGCTGAGCATGTCACACTATATGATTGACAGTCACAAGGACACGCTGCCATCTGCCTCAAACTTGCTAAGATTATTTAAACGAAAGCTATGATTGAAAATCGCTGAAAAAGTTGTCTAATGTGACCTAGCCTTAAGCTGATGGTAGTACCCACAAAGAACTATTTCATTTGTGGATTGTTACCAGAATGCACTTACTGTAATTAGGAAACTTAGCTCCAAAATGGAGGTGGTGTACAGAGCAATAAATTAAAAGCATGGAAAGAAAACAAAGAAGTACAAGTATTTCCTTCAAACAAAGCACTTCTCAAATTGTTTATTTCCCACTGCATTTATAAAAAACGGGCAATCAGCTTCATTAAAACAAAATGCATCACCGAAGAGATGCAGCTCGAGGAAAATAGTGCTATAAACAGTCAATAGTTACATACTGTATGTCATTGCGAAACAAAGCATAAAGCAGCTGATGCTTAGAACAACTAGTTTTATTGCTGGATGAATATTTTGATGATAGTGATTAAGACAGTGACAATCAACTGGATGATGAGAACACATAGGCTCTGGTACTGGTGCGAATACCTGCCCCAAAGGTGCTTCTTCATCACAAAACATCCAATTTGTCACAACTGTCAGGACAGAGCTACACAGACATTCTGCCACCCACCGAGCACAAAACAGTTATCATCCATCCATTTTCCAACCCGCTGAATCTGAACACAGGGTCACGGGGGTCTGCTGGAGCCAATCCTAGCCAACACAGGGCACAAGGCAGGAACCAATTCCAGGCAGGGTGCCAACCCACCGCAGGACACACACACACACACACACACACACACACACACACACACACACACACACACACCCACCAAGCACACACTAGGGACAATTTAGAATTGCCAATGCACCTAACCTGCATGTCTTTGGACTGTGGGAGGAAACCGGAGCACTGTGGAGCACCCACGCAGACACGGGGAGAACATGCAAACTCCATGCAGGGAGGACCCGGGAAGCGAACCCAGGTCTCCTTACAGCGAAGCAGCAGCGCTACCACTGTGCCACCGTGCCGCCCTACAAAACAGTTACCAACTATCAAATGTGTTGTGTGTAACAAGCGTAGACAGCACAAAGAAACTTGTTATATATGCGAGATATGTTTGTCTCTGCATGGTGTCATCCTTCTAGGACTCTCATTCAAATGAGTTGGTGGTCAAAATATAGTAATTAATAATAATAATAATAATAATACATTTTATTTATATGGCGCCTTTCCCATGCTCAAGGCACTTAAATTAACAGATTCTTTACATTTTTGACAGAGTTACTGTTGATAATAAAATACATTTCTTTACATTTTGTATGAGTTTTGATAGAGTTAGTTATTTATCATACACATATAGACCCTACATTGCAGGATCCTGGTAATAAAAGGTCCAGCACTCAATGTGTTAAGCAAGCCATTTTTTACAGATTGCACTCGTGGGCAGCCTTCCAAACCCCCAAAGAAATACCAAGGAGGCAAAAATAAACAACAAAGGCACCACCACTAAAACAAAAATAAGCACAAGCAGAAAACAAAGTGGATAACAAACAGAAAAAAAACAAGAAACTTGCCCATTGCCATACCATACCAATGAGCTCTTTCTGTCTCTTCCCAGATGAGTGTTCACTGAACTCTCCCCCCAACTATTCACTGAATTAGTTATTGGCATCTCTTAGAAATAGTCTAGTTTAGAAATAACCTCCAAGTAAAAAGGCAGCTGAATAATATACTCCTGCATCACTGGGCCTCCAGTTGTCCTTAAGCAAGTATATTACAGGCAGTCACCATTCTGCCAAGGATGCAGTATACCTGCAAGTATCAAAAAGACAGTGACATTTCCGGTGTTTTCTTCTTAGCTTTACTAGGGTTTTGCTGATTGGCGATATCACTGGCGACTGACAACTGAATACTCACATTCTCAATGGACTTCATGATTTGTACTATTTCATTAAACATGTCACAAATACTGTTTCAATTACCCACTTGTATATCAATTTTACACAAACAGATTGAAACTGCATTTTGTATACACCAGAGATTTTAAATCCTTCTTTACTTAGAAAGATACAAATTTGATTACATTGTCCCTCACAATTTCAAATTAGAAATCTAACCACTTGCTCTGTTGATGGTAGAAGTGATGACATGGTAGGCGTGATGTTTTGTAAGCTATACACTTTTACTAATAATGAAGATTTGAAGAAGGAGGAGTTTGTGGCATATTATTAAGTGAAGACAACAGAGGCAGACTATGTTCAATAATGTTGCAAGTGTCTGAGCTGTTTGCAAAGCACCATGTGTGCTATGGACAGCCTGGATGTGTGAAGGAAATCAAGACTGGCAAGATAAAATCCTGCTTGGATTGTTCAATGACCACTACTGGCTGCCCAGTCTCTCTGCATGTGTTTCCTTACATTGTTCTTTATTAGTGAAAGACTGCTACCTCAGGCTGCTGAGAAGAAAAGGCATGAGACTTTATATATAAAAATATATACCTAAAAAGCAGCCAGTGGTATGGTACCTTGTTACTGGTGCTGGCTGTAACATCATATTTATTTATTTATCTCTGGAATAAGCAGACCATCAGTGAGCAGCTCTGCAGGCTCCCAATTAATGGGTCCCATTTCTTGTCAGGACCACAAAACAGTTTGACAGGGATTATTACAACTGAAAGAAATACCTGACACATTTTTTGTACAGGTATGCCATTTTGGAGAAGTTGAAGGCTGACATACAATATGTGGCTTAGCAAGAAAAATAAATATCATGATTTAAAACAGCACGGTGAAGAGAATGCATAAAGCTGGGCTACTCAACACGTGGCCCAGAATTTAAATCCCTGCTCCAAACAAGCACATTCCATTTCCTCTCAAAAGGGGGCACACTAGGGTTTTATACTGCTTTTCAGTGCTAGCAAAGTAACTTTCTTTCTGTATTACAACGCAAAGTAGACAAAACGTTTAGAGAGCTACTGGTGGCAACAACAAGAAAATGGCAAAACAACAAACCTCTATGTCTGCTTTGTCAGAGAAGTATAGTGGTACCAAAACGCGTAAATATCCTGTTGTCACCAGGAAAGCTGTCATGCTGACTTTAGAAAATTGTATCCCTGTCAGACCAATTTAAGAAATGATAAAATTCACTCACTTCTAGACAGCCTAAATGGCCAGCAAAATTTACTGATGCAAAATAAAATAGAGTGATTCCATCAAAAAAAGCATCATATACAATAGCATGGAAAATCATAAAGAGTCTCAGGCCTTTTACTGAAGGCGAGCTTATTAAGAAATGTTTGTTGGAGTGTTGTGAATCTCTTTTAACTTATTTTAAAACCAAAGACAATATCGTAGGTCAGATATCCAAATTGCAACTATAAAATACTACACTGTCCCGAAGAGTTAAAACAATTACTGATAATCTTTTTCAAAAGCTTATAAAAGACCTAAGTAATGCTGAACATTTTAGTCTGGCCATCGACGAGTCAACTGATATATCAGACATGGCCCAGGTCATGGCGCGGGTGCGAGTTATACTTGAAAGTAACTGCAGAGCACATTTTTCACAAAAGAATCAGATGTATATAATTAATCATAACTGAATTTTCATCAAGTAAAATATTTTTATTTGACATGTTATTGGTTTTACAGTTGTTTAATTGTTTAAAGCAGACAAGAGGGAATGGTAATAAGCATCCTGATTGTATTAGTTTGTATTTATGGTGGGGCATGGCAGTATTCACATGTAACTTACAAATTTTCCTTATATGAAGGCATTTAAAGGAACAAAAGTAGACTGGCCGATAAAATGTTAATAGATTTAAATCACAGTTTCAAACAGCTTTCATGTTTATTGTAACATGTATTTTCACTTTGCTCCCATTTTCAGAGAATTATTATTTAATTAAAATCGTTCTTATTTAGTGATATGTTATATGATTACAACAAGAGAAGTCTTATCTTAGCTCATCTTTAAATAAAGTGCTAATTGGTATATTTATTATTCTTTTGAAGGAATGTTTATTAAACTCACTCCCAAATGCAAAGAAAATGTGTTAAGTAGATTTGCTAGTTTGAAACATTCTAACTTAAATCTTTAGGAAACAACTAATACCAAAAATGTCACAAAATGTTAACTTATTTTACACTGTGGACCTTCAGTCGGGCTAATTCCTAGTTTTTTCCCGTGAAGTATATGAAGTTGAGTAGCACTGGCATAAATCAAAAATAATTATATTCACATAAATAATGTGGAATGGCTGTGGTACTGCCCAGCTAATATTTTGTACTTTTCCATATTGAAAAGCACCAAGAATTGATTGTTGGTGAAATGAGCCATCAGTGCTTGTCCTAGCTGCATTGCCTAAACTTGCACAGTCAGTTGAATGGTGTATGTGCAAAATGATTAGGCAAATTTGTCCTTGTAAATCTCTCAACAACAACTTTGGATACGTGATTTAACTCAGTGTTGCCAAATAGGCGTGGCTGATTTCTTCTTAGTCACCAATTTGATCCTTCGATGATCTTCTGTATTAAATGAGGAACTTTTGTACCGTGTTACACTGCATGCCTATAAGCAACCCTAACCCTGTTGCCAAACTGAAAATTACAGGGAATTACAAAAAAGCAAGGTTAGCATACCACTTAAAACATGATGCCCTAAACCCTGTCTATAATGTCAATCTTCAATTTGTAGGGGGATGATTTATCAAGCAGAGAATGTTATAAATCAAGGCTTCAACATTTCTCTCGACAAGTGTGTAGGCGTAACATCACACAAGTATAGGAATTCTGAGTCAGTGCAACAAACAGCATCCACAAGGGTAGTTGTGTTGTGTGTGGATATAGTGCTGTTCGAGCTTCTTAAAGTTTTTTTTGAGATGAACAATAAAAGTGAGAAATGGCATCAGTTTACGCTGAAAGAAAAATTAACAATCCTGGAATGAAAAAAAATGACGTGGTGAAAGCATTTTGGAATCACGCTTTCATCTTCATCTAACAACTCACTTTCATTCTGCATTTTTATACCTGAATTTCTATTAAAAAATACAGTAATCCCTCACCTATCGCGGGGGTTACGTTCCAGAGCCCCCCGCGATAAGTGAAAATCCACGAAGTAGCGACCTATATTTATTTTATTATTTATACATATTTTAAGGCTTTATAAACCCTTCCCACACTCTTATAAACCTTTCTCACTCTCTTGTTAATCTTTCCCACGCTCTTATAAACACTTCCTATGCTCTTAAACACTTTCTACATTCTTAAACACCTCAGACCAACACTGCACACTGCACGCAGCGATCAGACGTCAATGTGTCTGCACTCGCTTTGTGAAGGGGGGCAGCTGAACTCACGCAGGGCAGAAATGGACTTTGTGCTGCTTCTGCCAAAATGCCTGCTTGTCGCTCTGCACGTTCGGAAGGAGGAGGAGGAGTGTGTGTGTGAGGGGGTGTGAGGGCTGAACGCACCTTCGCTCAAACCCCCCCTCCCCGGAAGCGCAGTACGCTCCTGCCACTTCGCATTGTCAAGGGGGTTGGGAGCTGAATGAACTCTAAGGAGAACTTTGTGCTGCTTGTACATTACCAATTTTCCTGTCTCACGGTCTTGTCTTGCGTGAAGTTAAAATGTTTTATAATAGTGAGATGTTACTCATATCCTTAGCCTGACATCCACATATCATATGTGTTAACAAAGTGTGTTTTATAAGTTTACATGTGTTTAAAGCATGTGGGATGGGTATTTTAAGGCTTAAACTATAAAAATGTTTATTTATATGGTCTTTCTATATCGCGGATTTTCTCCTGTTGCTGATGGGTCTGGAACATAACTTCCGCGATAGGCGGGCAATCACTTGTATTTAAAAATCCGCGAAGTCGTGAATCCGCAAAAAGTGAACCGCGAAGTAGCGAGGGATTACTGTACATCTAACATTTCATTTCTATTCTTTATTCATAGCAGTATTTACATAAAAAAAAATTACATCTAATATGAATTTCCCCTTGGGATTAATAATCTATCTATCTATCTATCTATCTATCTATCTATCTATCTATCTATCTATCTATCGTCTCGTTTTCATTCAGTATTTTCATACCTGTATTTTTATAAAATAAAAGTTACATCTAACATCTCATTTTTAGTTTAAGAAGCGTGTTTTTTTATAAAGTTACTGTCAAGCGTGGGTCACAGAGTTGCACGAGATACAGGAAGAAGCAGCAGATACTTTATTACTGTATAGAAAATAATAATAATAATAATTCATTACATTTATATAGCGCTTTTCTCAGTACTCAAAGAGCTACCCACACAGGGAGGAACCGGGAAGCGAACACACAATCTTCCACAGTCTCCTTACTGCAAAGCAGCAGCACTACCACTGTGCCACCTGTGAGAAAAGGCAGGTACAGTTTCATGACTTTATTCAGAATAGGAGCTGTTAGGAGCTGCGACTTCGGGGCAGTTGTCCTGTTTTAGCTCCCCCCTTTAGATTAGAAGAACACCAGCAGCTCAGAATCACCACTGTGACAGACGCAGTCTGGAGATGAGAGATCAGGAGAGTGAGAGAGAGAGCAGATCAAAGCTCGGTGTTAAATGTTAAACATTGTGCAACAAGCACAGCATGCGGTAATGCTGATCCTGGAGAAGGCAACGGATTGCTTTGCCCTTCGTTTACTGTTTACCAAACACTGTAGAGCAGCTCCAGAGCTGCCGTTAGACATGGCAAATTGCCGGTGGTCCCAATCTTTATACTATACGTATTTTCTCCACACTCGTTATAATGAAATTTCTACTATAAGAAAATATTTTTATGGTCCAGTGAATTTCATTATAATGGGATTCCACCTGTATATGTTCATAGGTTTAAAGGGTCATTACTGTCATGTCTACTGAGTACTGTGAAATTCTAGGAGAAGACACTTCCTGACTAGACAAACAGAAACCTCACTTTATATAGTGCCTTTTAATACTAAACACCTCTAGATGATCATGTTTGTATATTGGGCAGTAGAAGACAAGGATTCACTGAGTGTCACAAAATTTATAGCAGTATGGATATAAATGGTAAACAAGGGTTTACATCGACATATCTAATGCATTGATATGAAATGCACTATATCACACAGAAAGAGAGACAGGAAATCGACAGTCAGTCTCATTATTGTTTTGTGTACAGAGTACATTGAAATTCTCACTGGCATGTGTTAATCAACTTGCAACAATTTGCCACCTTCCAGAGCCATGATTAGAAGGTATCAAATTTTACACAGTGCAGGCAGAAATATTGTTGGCTCTGTATGCTATTGTTCAATATTTGTTAGCCTGTGCACGCACCTCAAGTTTCCTTTCTGTTCGAAGATGTATGCAAAAATAAGCAGAACTAAACATTCACTGTCTAAGGTGGATGAGAGTTTCTTATTGACATTTAACTTTAAAACTATACATTAGTCAAATTATATAGCAACCCATCTGCTACTTTCTCAAATAAATTCAAAATTTAAATCTGAACTGTATAATGCATAACATTAATATAAAGTTAAAAAGGCACAGTCTAGTTAAAAATTGTAGTAGTATTAGTATTTCTTTTTAATTTTCAGCTAAGAGTTCTTAAGAGATTCTTAGGGATGGATTACTTTAGGATTAAAAGTTTAAAAAGGCATAACTTTTTAAATTTAACTAACTTCTAACACATTAATTCTGCATATGTAAAATGGTAATCTTACTTCTTATGCTCAGCGAAAGTGCCAGGGTGGGTAGAGGTTTCCTCAGTTTTCTTCCAGGAAGTAAGGTGTTTGCTCTTGGAATAGAAGGACTTGGGTACGGAGGTAGAAAGCTGGTGTGACCCAGGTTGGGACCCCTTTGTAGATTTAGGTTTCTCGTGCCCTGGTGTTTTGTAGCCTTGTGGTGTATACCCAGCTCTGTAAATTAACGGAAAGTTCTTGTTATAACCTTCCACTTCATCATCTCCTGCACATGGGTATAACAGCAGTCTGCCTACATGTTACCTTGTCTGTCTGAACACATCGCTGTTGCCAGAATTTGCTCCAGGAGTAGTATTGCTGTTGACAATGCTGCCAAAGGATTTTGTCCGGTATCCTTTCTCCTGACTAGAGATGTTGATTGCTGGGGATGACTCTCGCCTCCTGTCTCTCTCAGCTGTGCGGCTGGTGTATTCCTGCAAGCCGCTGTAGGTAGCTGAACCCTGGATAGTCTTCTGGGGTTTATCTCGCTGGGTCAGAGTAAGGGGTGCAGTACGACTTGGCTTTACTGCAGTGGAATTAGGGCTAGGTGTGTACAAAGTAGAAGCATCAATTCCACTATCACTGGATCCTCCTTTACCCATTGGGTCCTGATCAGCCTCTACAGCTTCCACGGAGTCAAACCAGCGCTCATCACTGTGACTGCTGGATGCATTACTAGACAATGTGTTACTGCTGGAATGGCTGGAGTAGTGAACTTCACCCTGTGCAAAAACACAATAAAAAAAAGAAAAAAAAAAGATGGTTATGGAAGTACTAAAATTGCTGTATTTTATTTTCCATAGGGTGCATAATCCATCAGTAGTAACTGTGTTACTTCAACCTCTTTTAAAAATGTTTTATTCCAATTATGAAATAGGCCTGCATAACAGTTACCCAAGACTGCTCAAAAAAGTATGTAAATGTAAATGTGCATTTTCCCATAAGGTAATGTGTTCTAAGCCCTAAAACTTGGAAGCCAACAAAATGTCATACATTTACAAAGCAGAGGCTACTGTCCGGCCACTCTGTCATAAATCCCAGATTGGAGGAGTGTTGAAGTGATAGTTGTCCTCCTGGAAGTTCTTCCCATCTCCTCTTAGGTTCTCTGGAGCTCAGCCAGAGATACTTTTGGGTTCTTGGTCACGTCTCTTACCCTTCTCCTACGAATGCTGAGTTTAGTCAGGTGGCCAGCTCTAAGAAGAGTCATAGTTATTACAAACTTCTTCCATTTAAGAATCATGGAGGCCACGGTACTCTGCGACCCTTCAACGCTGCAGGAATTTTTTTTTTTTGTAGCTTTCTCCAGAACTGTACCTTGATACAATTCTGTCTCTATACTCTACAGGCAATTCCCTTAACCTCATGGCTCGCTTATTTGCTCCGATGCAAATTGTTAGCTGTGAAACCTTCTATAGACAGGTGTGTGTCTTTCCTAATTACCGTATATACTCATGTACAAGTCGGGTCTTGAAACCTGAAAAATCGATCATAAAATCAGACCCCGACTTATATGTCTGTTCAATAATGTGACACTTAATTTTTTTTTTTTTTTTTTTACATCTTCTTGCCTTCTCCAATCTCACACCAGTTTCTCAGATGCATTTTTTTGCAGCAGTGCAGTTACCAATTTCTTTCGCTACTTTAATGACGTTTAATTTAAAACCATCTTCATATTTTCTTCTGATGGAACACTCCATCGTAGATATGGAATGCTCTTGCGATAAAGGTGTATGAGGGTGTGAAATACAAAAAACACAAATCAGTGCAAACTCGGAATAGTTTGGGTATTACCGTATGGTCACGTAGGCACAATACGTAGAAAAAAAAAAAGGCAGTGTGCTCCGTGGTTACTCTCTCACACGGGCGTTAGCAAATCATAATCTCTTGGACCAATAGCATGAGTTTTCCGCATTCAACTTATACGACCGACATTATAAAATACCAAAAATTATATGGTAAAATCAAGTCCTGACCTATCCGCGGGAGAACTTATCCACAAGTATATACAGTATTTCCAGATAATTGAATTGACCACAGGTCAATGTCCTGGGTATGACAAATTGCATCTGGAAAAAATAGGGGTTGGTGGCAGGATTGGCACTCCAGCCAACGTAAAAAAAACTTCACACAGGACTCATTTATACTCTCCGCGGGAGTAGCTCTTCTGCAGCTGCCCATAGAAAGCCTGCTTGCATTATGATTGCTGAATGCCCTAGGGAGCCAATTCTCCAGAAAAGTCAAAACCATTGTCGAGGCAGTGGGGTCAGGCCTGTTGGGGATTGCTGTGGTGCTGAGGTGCTACCCGCTGCACGGCAGTACTTGGGTCCCAATTTGATGCAGCTCATCAGTGAAGTTATGTGGAATGTCTTGTCTTTCCGGCATGATGATCATCTTGTAAAGAACTGAGATTACACAGGTGGTGAATCAGCTGAGGGTAGGGAAGGCTGCAGGGATCTGTGGTATCCGGGGTGAATGTCTCCATGATGGTGGTACGGCTGTCCTCCTGGCATTGCAAGCACTCTTTGTTTCCATTTGAGAGATGGGTGTCATCCCAACTGACTGGAAAATGGGACTTGTCATTCCTATCTGGAAAGGGAATGTTGATCGCCTGGATTGCAATAACTACAGGGGGATAACACTGCTTTCAATGCTTGGTAAGGTCCTTTCTAGGGTCATCGTCAATAGGATCCGTGATCACTTGCTCACCTACCAGCAACCGGAGTAAAAGTCTACCATCGACTGCATCCTACAACTGAGGGTCTCAGGGAGCACAAGCGCGAATATCAGAAGAATTTCTTTGCAGCCTTTGTCATCTTCCATAAAGCGTTCGACTCATTTGATCAAGCTGCCATGTGGGACATCTTGAGACTTTGCGGGATCCCCTCAAAGTGCTGGATATCATGGCTGGCCTGTTCACTGGAACTGTGAGTACTGTGCAGAGTGGAGGCAGAACCTCTGTTTTTCCCAGTAGTTTCTGGGGTTCATCAGGGGTGTATTCTTGCTCCTACTCTGTTCAATGCTTGCACGGACTGGGTGTTGGGCAGTGTTGTGGGATCCAGTGGCTGTGGGGCACCTGTTGATGAAAAGATATTTACTGATCTTGACTTTGCTGACGATGCTGTGATCTTCGCAGAGTTAATGGAGTCTCTGATCAGGGTTCTTGACAGACTGCAGCAGAAAGGTGGTCATTTCTAGGGAGGGTGGGACTGGACCATGTGTCTGCCTGGGGGGTTGCCAACCAGGATCCTGAACTGTTTCGTCATGTGTTGGGTGCGGCAATGTGCTGTACCAGTACATGCTCCGCAACCTGACCTGACCTGACAATAGAGTGGGATGCACTTGAGCCAAGTTTCAAGTATCAGAAGCAAAAGGCTTGCGATACGTTTGTCAATATGATACTTCCAAAATTGAAAAGTTTGTAAAATCCTGTTTTCGCTTTGTTATTCTGCTGTATATTGTGTTTTTTGATTAGGGAAAAAAATAAACGTACATGATTTTTGCATTAGGCTGCCATATAACAAAATGTGAAAAAATGAAGTGGTTTGAATACTTTCTGAAGACAGTATTTATAGTCCATTTACCTTAAGATGTATCACTAAACTAATGGAAGATATTATTAAAGGGAATACAGGGAAAAATGTACCAGGAAGAATTGTATTAGTGAAAACTTAAAAACGGGCTTTAGATGGGATGATTGTGCTTTACTAATATGCTTGGGGAAACTTTTTTCAACAGATAAATTCGAGAAAAAACACACCAATTGACAAGATAGTCATTAAAGAACTACATGAATTCATAACGTAGTGAGTAGAAGGGTCCAAAATTGTCTCAAATAGATTATACAGCTGAGATACAGATAACCTATTAGATCCATTATGTTAAGAGTGAATTCTCATGAGAATTGGTGGCTGCTTTTACCAATGAACTTAAATAAAAATTTAACAGCCAACCTTGTTAAACCAGCGGATGATCCTAAAGTGGAATGGAATGATAAAAACTGATGTAAATTGACCTGGACAGAACATTACAAATGATCTTTTACACTTAGAATATTAAAATATTAGACATAAATTCACAGTAGACTGAAGTCTATTTATTGTCAACAACCATTAAATTAAGAATTCTAACTCGATGTTGGATTACTTACAAGATGTGCCACAAGTCAATGAAGATAGCACTTAAAGAATATAAAACACATATAAACTCACATTTGGGCAGTACTGGTCTTTGCATCTCACAAAGGACACATCAATGACACAAGTCCAAAGAACTATTACTAAATTAATTTAAGAAGTGTGAGCAATTCTCATTAAGACTGAAAGATTTATTATTTTTTTTATTTGGTAAACTGAGATTGATTGAATAAATAAGTTTAGGTAGAGATACTTTCTCTGGTATAGACTATGGGGAAAAGTACAAATTCACATTTGAAAACGTGTCCCTCCTGAAAAATACACAGCACAAACAGAAGCATATTAAAGGTAAATTACACAAAATGTAACTAATATTTCATCACAGGAAGACTGATAGATAACATGGAGTAAACTACCTACTACCAGCACTCTTGAAAGTATTACAAGTGAAAGTTGAGCAGAAGCTGATGAGCATAAGAGATATTCCTGTATTTTTATAGGATAACAGAATAGCAAGCAATTAATTCCAAAAAGATTTGTTTCTTTTCAACAGAGACTGGTTGAAAAGGTCAGGTCAGGTAAAGAAAGGAAACAGGATGGAGAAAAATAAATAAGACAACAGAAATTAGGAAGACGGTTTACATTTCACCATGACAAAGGCAGTAAGCAAAAAGCCAAAGTAAAAGTGAAAGAGATAAGGCAAAAAATATATATATCCCAAAGATAACGGCAGCCTTACATTTTTAGTATACAACAGAAAATCTGTGGAGTAACCTGAAAAGCGAGCTCCAGCAAGAAACAAACATTACACACTCACCCTGGAATGTCTGTTTGGAGATTCCTTCCTGAGCAGTTCTTGTCTGTTGCTTCTTTTTGGGACACAGCCCCCTGACACAACCATCCTTGACTGTGTTGGTACATGCCACATTGGTTCTACGGGACATATATATATTTATATATAAAAAAAAAGGTCAATACTTCAAAGGCATAACGTTTACCTTGTTGCATTCCATGTTCTTATACTTTACATAACCTATGGAGAGAAATGTGTGGTGTCAGAGGTCTGAGTGTTTGCATGTTATGTGATGGTCAAGCATCCAGATAAGAACTTCACCGTACTCTGTGCATGTGGAAATACAGTTGTGCTTGAAAATTTGTGAACCCTTTAGAATTTTCTATATTTCTACATAAATATGACCTAAAACATCATCAGTTTTTCACTCAAGTCCTAAAAGTAGATAAACAGAAACCAGTTAAACAAATGAGACAAAAATATTGTACTTGGTCATTTATTTATTAAGGAAAATGATCGAATATTACATATTTGTGAGTGGCAAAAGTATGTGAACCTTTGCTTTCAGTATCTGGTGTGATCCCCCTTTGCAGCAATAACTGCAACTAAACATTTCCGGTAACTGTTGATCAGTTCTGCACACTGGCTTGGAGGAATTTTAGCCCATTCCTCCATATAGAACAGTTTCAACTCTGGGATGTTGGTGGGTTTCCTCACATTAACTGCTTGCTTCAGGTCCT
Organism: Erpetoichthys calabaricus; assembly: GCF_900747795.2. Taxonomy (NCBI): domain Eukaryota; kingdom Metazoa; phylum Chordata; class Cladistia; order Polypteriformes; family Polypteridae; genus Erpetoichthys; species Erpetoichthys calabaricus. The sequence goes on along the minus strand of NC_041394.2, from coordinate 20,725,891 downwards.
AGCACAACATTTTGATTGGATTAAGGTCAGGACTTTGACTTGGCCATTCCAAAACATTAACTTTATTCTTCTTTAACCATTCTTTGGTAGAACGACTTGTGTGCTTAGGGTCGTTGTCTTGCTGCATGACACACCTTCTCTTGAGATTCAGTTCATGGGCAGATGTTCTGACATTTTCCTTTAGAATTCTTGGATATAATTCAGAATTCATTGTTCCATCAATGAAGGCAAGCCGTCCTGGCCCAGATGCAGCAAAACAGGCCCAAACCATTATACTACCACCACCATGTTTCACAGATGGGATAAGGTTCTTATGCTGGAATGCAGTGTTTTCCATTCTCCAAACATAACGCTTTTCATTTAAACCAAAAAGTTCTATTTTGGTCTCGTCCATCCACAAAACATTCTTCCAATAGCCTTCTGGTTTGTCGACGTTTTAACAAACTGCAGACGAGCAGCAATGTTTTTTTTTGGAGAGCAGTGGCTTTCTCCTTGCAACCCTGCCATGCACACCATTGTTGTTCAGTGTTCTGATGGTGGACTCATGAACATGAACATTAGCCAATGTGAGAGAGGCCTTCAGTTGCTTAGAAGTTACCCTGGGGTCCTTTGTGACCTTGCCAACTATTACATGCCTTGCTCTTGGAGTGATCTTTGTTGGTCGACCACTCCTGGGGAGGGTAACAATGGTCTTGAATTTCCTCCATTTGTACACAATCTGTCTGACTGTGAATTGGTGGAGTCCAAACTCTTTAGAGATGGTTTCGTAACCTTTTCCAGCCTGATGAGCATCAACAACTCTTTTTCTGAGGTCCTCAGAAATCTTTGTTCGTGCCATGATACACTTCCACAAACATGTGTTGTGAAGAGCAGACTTTGATAGATCCCTGTTCTTTAAATAACACAGGGTGCCCACTCGCACTTGATTGTCATCCCATTGATTGAAATCACCTGACTCGAATTTCACCTTCAAACTAACTGCTAATCCTAGATGTTCACATACTTTTGCCACTCACAAATACATAATATTCGATCATTTTCCTCAATAACTAAATGACCAAAGTATAATATTTTTGTCTCATTTGTTTAACTGGTTTCTGTTTATCTACTTTTAGGACTTGAGTGAAAATCTGATGATGTTTTAGGTCATATTTATGCATAAATATAGAAAATTCTAAAGGATTCACAAACTTTCAAGCACAACTGTAAATCTCAGCAGACTATACTATATTAAAAAAGAGCCACTGGCGTGTTGTTACTAAGTTAACAATATTGACAACACCCTGAGTTACATACATTTTAAAATGATTTTTAATCATCTTTATAAAATTACTAAATACACTACAAAAGGGGGTGGCATGGTGGCGCAGTGGTAGCGCTGCTGCCTCGCAGTAAGGAGACCTGGGTTCACTTCCCGGGTCTTCCCTACGTGGAGTTTGCATGTTCTCCCTGTGTCTGCGTGGGTTTCCTCCGGGTGTTCCAGTTTCCTCCCACAGTTCAAAGACATGCAGGTTAGGTGCACTGGCGATCTTAAATTGTTCCTAATGTGTGCTTGGTGTGTGGTTGTGTGTGCCCTACGGTGGGCTGGCACCCTGCCCGGGGATTTATTCCTATCTTGTGCCCTGTGCTGGCTGGGATTGGCTCCAGCAGACCCCCATGACCCTGTGCTAGGATATAGCGGGTTGGAAGATGACTGAATGACTGACAATACAAAAGTTTTATGATTTTGAACTGGCTGAAGAATGTAGAAATTTGGAGAAACCTGAAATTACTGTTTATTGAATTGTGTATTTAATCACTTAATTATGCTAAAACACACTTCATTAGTGCAACTGAGCTTAAAATGCTGCCGATTTGTTTTTGACTTCTTTGCCATGAAACAGGTATGCTTTCTCTTCAGGCACTCACTGTCATACTTTTGTGCCAAGTGAGTTCACATTTTCTTAGAAGATGTCAGGATAAAGTGCTTCTACACTTGAGATGACTTTGGTTAAGTATGTCACTTCACTGAACCTACTTCAATCCTGATGTTGTTTCAGATGTGTTTTCCTTTTGTTAATGAAGTGACACAGGTGTGAATGTGTCATATTAACCAATTAAGCAATGATAAACTTTCTTGCCACCAACATTTTTATTACTAATGTACCTGATGACATCATTTAGTAGATGTAGCTCGAATTGTACTTTATAGTGTGTATTGATAAAATTGACCATGCCAGTCAGATGCACATGGTGCCTGAACTGGGTTATATAAGAAAATACTGAATTTACTAACACACACCTGCAGGCACCCAGTGTCAGCAAATGTTATGTGCTCAATGACTGTTACAACTACTGTCGCTGTAAATTTTATTTTGTCATATTTCAACTGATTGAAATTGACCATTTAACACTAGAATCCCTGAAGCCTACGAAAAAAACTCGCAGTCCCGGCCCACCTTAAATTCCTTTGCACCTCTCTATCAGCGTCTTTTGTTTTGTAAATGTGTCAATCAACACAAGCGGCAAGCAGCCTGCTATCCCATCCCCCAATGCTGCAGAAAGAGCAAAAAGTTCTCCCACCTCAAGTTTTGTTTATCTGGGAGTGAGGTGCCCTGGAGTTGTATAGGGTAAATAATATATTGTCATTTGGAACACATACATTTCTGGTCTGTTCCGTGTCTACAATGATCTATGTAAATTTAAAAAGACAGGGAATTTGAGAAAAGAAAGAAATGTTGAACATATAACTAAAAAAGAAATTTTTTTCATATTTACATGAAGTGTGTGATGTGTGAAGACTGATGTCCAAATATCAAACAAACACTTTAACAAAAAGTACACGTTAAACAAAACAGGTAAGCTTTTATCCAAGAATATAACCGAAGAAAAAGAAATTGGGTTAGGGTATGATGGTGACATGACCGGTTGGGTGGTGCAACGGTAAGAATGGCTGACTCATAATGAAGAGTGCGTGGGATCGAATCTGGATGCTCTACAGAATTGACATTTTGAGTAGTGAGCTGCTCTTATTGTTACTATTATACAATAAAAACATACATTTGAGTCTGTAACAACTGGTGTAAATTTATGGTACTTGTAAAGGTTAGGTTTTTTTTTTTTAAATTCAGTTTTATTCTCTCAGTCACGTTCACGCTCGCCCCGATCTGACACCGCTGTTTTCAAATAAAGACATGCTATAACAGAGGTGAACTCAGATGAAGGTTCTACATTTAAGAAAGCGAACAGAAGCCCTCCCTGCAAGAAACGTCCACTCACATATAAGAACAACGCAGCTGCACCAGGTGTAAAGGTGAAAGATGGCACTATTTGAGTGCAGCAAGAGGTCTGGCTTCATCCTGCCAGTCAATCTGTCCCACACCTACAGAGCTTGCCAAGGTATTGTGCCAAGCTCCGTTTGTGAATATGTTTTGTGATGGTCTTTATATAAAAAACATGTATATGTTACTTTGAAAATATCTTCATCTCAGTGGTGTTTTACAATTGAAGCTAACGGGGCTCCACCAGAAAATAAAAGCCTAAAAACTCACTGATGAAGCGACAAGTTCTGTTATATGATAACATGACTTAATGTTCCTTACGCATGTTTGTGACAATAAAAGAAACTTGGAAATAATAATTTTATCACATATTCCTGGTAATATTTTTCTTCTGGTAATGGTATGTTTTCTGTTCGCTTGTGTGAGTTCTCATATAAATAAGTAAATAACAAGTGTTCTTTTAAAATGGCTGAATCTCAAAATATTTGTGCACTTTCTTGTCTTTTGTTTTTTTGTTCAAAAATGATGTGTACTGTATAAGCTATATTATAATGTGCGAGTAATCACAAGGCGGGGTTCAATATGTTCTTGGATATATTCGGTATGCTTTTAAGCTTTGATTTTTCCAGTGGTGCACCATGCCCTGTTAGCTAGCAGTGCCATCTCTGGCTGTGAGTGCAGTTTACATACTTGACTCACAGTACAGCTCTGAACACAATAATGAAGAGGAAAATAAGAAAGGAATAAGATGAGGTATGTAGATACCTTACCTTATCTAGGGTAGCAAAATCCTGCATGTCCTGGCTGCTTTCTGCATCAGGAGCCAACCTTAGCCTGGGTATTTCTATATTTTAATATTTCCACACTGCAGTTTAAAGCTCTTATTGAACTATTCTATTAAACTATTCTAACTCCAAAGTCCAGCATGAGACTGCTGCTGAAACTCGTTTAATAATGTTGTTGGTTTTCAACAACTTTGGATTTTCAGAATGATGCATAAAGAAGAAGTGCTACAAATTTCATAAAACTATATATTTTGGCGCGTGTGATTTATAACATACTATTTACAGTATATGCACACACACATTTAAGTTTTATCTGAAGATTCTATCATATAATATCATCATAGAGAAACAACACTCATTGCGTTCCATTTAATATAGTGATTAAACATCTAAATGCTTTGTTAATAGTTCACTAGAGATCACATCTTGCCTAAAGATGGGGCCTCGAAAGCTTGCATATTGTAATCTTTTTAGTTAGCCGATAAAAGGTTTGCTTGACTTCTTATTAATAGTCCACTACAATTTTAAAATCATGACAGCCTAATTTTGCAAAGTAGCTGGAATGTAAAATAAACATAAACATCTACAGGGAAATTAATTTGGTTTATAAAAATATTCTGATTTGTTTTTAGTAGTATATATATGATGATCCATATTTTTTATTTTAACAATCCAGCACTCAAGTTTTACCTGTGATTCTGGGATGTTATATTGGGACATTTTTTAAATTACTATACTATTCAGATAATAAGGAAATGGGATTTCAGCCTGAAATTACATGTCAAGAACACCATACTGTGCTGATGCCAGTCTGACCAAATTTAGCCAAGTGCTGTGATTTGAACACAGCAACACCACAAGTTTACAGTGAAACCAGTTACTGTATTTGTAAAGCCCACAACAAACCATGCAGTCACTCTTTGGACATCAACTGAGGAAACGCACCTGATTTAACTCGCTCCATTGTGCTCTCTTGGCTGGTAAAACCGGATGAGGACTCCCCACTGGACATTGTATCCTGGCTCAGATGCTGTTCATACCCTAGAATGGCCCTTTGCTGTGAGTTATACCTGAGAAGAAAACACATCAGTAAAAATTTGATATGCAATTACTGAGTGAAACAGAAAAGAATGAAATAAATCAGAGGAAAACTGAATGACTTAGGTCAACCTTTGAAATGAACAGGTACTGCAAACCAGAAGATTTATGTGTGCTTTTATTTACACTGACATTGACCATGACTCAAAATTTCTTGAATCTGATTTTTTTTTTTTACATTTGATTAACAATGACACACTCCTGCAATATCTATTATATTATGGCCAGATTCTGAAAAAAGTCAACAAATGCTTTCGTTTTTCTTCGACTATATTACATAATGCAATCCTATCAGGACTACTGAGAAAAGGTACAGTACCCTCCATAATGTTTGTGTCTTTTCTGCATGGTGTGACTGAAATGTATGCAAATCCCCTTAAATGAAAGTCTGCAATGTGCACTTTAATCGCAATGTCCGGATTGCTCGATTTGTAATTTTAAACTGTGGAGCAGTGGGTTAAATCAAGGAAATATGTGTCTTTGTCCCACACATTATGTATGTATTATGTATTATTTACAGCTTGTTCAAAATGAAGCATGCGGAAACTTAACCAAAAAAAGACAGAAAATTTCAACACATTTGTCAAGTATTGGCATTGTTAGATTGACTCCTTGTGATTTTAGGATTAATTTTAAAATTCTCCTAAGGTTCTTGAACTCTCATGCACCTTGATTTGTTCTGGCATTCCTGCTTTCAAACACAAACTTTAATTTTCCAGTGAAGCACAAAAGAACTGGTGAGATTGCCTTGTTTTTTATGTATTTAGACTCTGGAATATTTTGCTAACACAGATATGTTAATCTTTTCGTAATTTACTTGTTGTACCAATGTTATATAAGAGGTATAATGCAAAATCATACAATTTCAGCTTTGTATCTGTTAACACTGTTTTTAAGAGGACAACTATTAGACAGTACTAATTATTTACATGTGATTATTTTTCAATTACAAGTCACGTGTTTTGCATTATTTTATTGTGTCTGTTATTCTATGGTGCTGCTGCGTGCCACTGTCACCTAGCCAAAGTCCTCCACAGCTGCCTTCAATGTGGGAAAGGATGAAGGACAATACTACAATACCTGCAAGCATCAAAACATCAAGGACTTTTTATTATATATTTATTTTAATAAAAAAAAATTCAATATTTTTAAGTAGTATAGAATGCCCAGGAGGGGCTACCAATGTCTTGTTCTTGAGACCTCTTGAAGTTTTTATTCTCCAGCTTCCAGACCAGCAAGATCTTGTTTTTATCTCATTCTATCAAGTGGAACACTGCAAGTCTATAATGGTTATAATAAAAAAACTAAAATTACTTAAATTCAACTGAAATTTATGTTCATACTAGCAAAATACCCGTGCTTCGCAGCGGAGAAGTAGTGTGTTAAAGAGGTTATGAAAAAAAAAAAAGGAAACATTTTAAAGATAACGTAACATGATCGTCAATGTAATTGTGTTGTCATTGTTATGAGTGTTGCTGTCTTTTATATATATAATATACACACACAGACACACATAAACATATATATACATATATATATACATATCTACATATACACATATCTACATATACATACGTATATACACATCCACAAAAACATATATATACATATACAAATTTTACATATCTACCATATATATATATATATATATATATATATATATATATATATATATATATATATATATATATATATATATATATATAGACATACATACATTCACATATATATATATATATATATATACTGTATATAAACATATGTACTTATTGGCTCCTGTATTTAGGATATGGCAGGTTGGATAATGGACGGATGGACATCTGTATGCATAGCCGTATTTGCCCGTTTTCGTTTTTTTCCTTTGTTCAGTAATATTTCCGTAAACCCGGAGCTTGTCAGTTCAAATCCTGGTACTGACACCACTGTGTGACCCTGAGGAAGTCACTTCACCTGCCTGTGCTGCAAAAAACAAAAGTAATGTAACAAATTGTACCTCAGATGTTGTAAGTTGGTGGAATAAAGGAATAAATAAAATAGATAAATATGTATTATACACATAGGAACTATTCATTTATTTTCAGTTAAGTCATCTGCAGCAAACTTTTATAAATGAGGGTTTCTGATTTTTAGATAGTGCAAACTGTTTGTTCTTCATTGACGTTTTCTCTTGGAGAGCTTTTTTCATTTCATTGAAAATGAAAGCAGCAGCTGCCAAAATATGTAGCTTTCTTATTCATTTTTCAACATTGTGTAAAATAAATGTATAAAGTAACATAAAAGGTTTAAATACTGGTTATCCTTTTACACTAAAATATTACTAAAGAGATACAAAAAAAGTAAAATGGATATGTTCTTTTTCTTTAAGGAGATTAAATATTACTGAAGAAATAAAAAAAAAAATTAAACAGCCAAATGGGGCTATGCATACGAACTTAAAAGGTTTAAATAAAACAGAAATATATATTTTATTTTTACTTGCTTAACTTGTGGAGGGTGTATCCTGTAGCAAAGCCCTAACTTTTTTCGTGAAAGCCCGTTTCAGTAAATAAGTGTTAAACACAGGTGTAAAGATATCGACAATAAGCTACGCAAACCCAGGAAGACATGGAATCGTTTAAATCAAGTATCATTACATCTTCCTTTCTTAAAGAGAAGTAAGGCAGTACTTATAAGCTTACATATTTATATATAGACATACATATATATATACATATATATCTGAAGCCGTGCAAGCACACTCTTGAGAATGCAACGCATAGTTGTACAGAAGAAAAGCAATCTTGCCTCAAATGAATGGCAACCTTTTGTAGGTCTATGAACTTAATTTAAACTTTTAGGTTTACACGGTGCTTTCTTTCCGAAGTACCTGCACTCATGAATATGTCTGTATGTGTCAGTCGGTCAAATCCACGCGCTTCGCACCGGCGAAGTACCGCTTTTAAATTTTTATTAAGAAGAAAATAAAACGTTTTTAAATTGAGGGAAAATATACTAATAACAGTTTGTTAAGGATCTGTTTTTTTGTGAAGCTGCCTTTACTCGAGTGATCACTTCGACCTGACTTGGTGGCCAAGTATAAGCGTTACCTCGTAGGTAACCACCCATACAATCAGATTGTGAATCAGACTACGAATGCCGTGAATGTAATTACACACTCACTGCACTTGCTTACGGTAATCGAAACTCGGACGTCAGCGCTAGAGGGGCTTAGCAGCGGTGAAGTATTGCTTTTAAATTTTAATTAAGAACAAAAGAAAAACCTCAGAGCTTCGATTCCCGAAAGGGAAAGCTTATGGTTGGACAGCAAGTGACGTAACATCAGCCACGGTGCCTTCAGTTGTGAGAAGCAGATCATAGAATGATTGAAAATAGTTTTGCATTTACCTTTTTAGTAAAAGGCGAGCTTTTAAGCCTGAGAAATCACCCCGTAAATGCACACGTTTTAATTGCACATGTGTTAATATGTATGGTTACACAGTATTAAAAGACAGTGAAGAACGTGATTTACCTTTGTTCCCGCGTTTGATAAAAGGCGAGCTTTTAAGCCTGAGAAATCACCCCGTAAATGCACACGTTTAATTGCACGTGTTAATATGTATGCTTACACAGTATTAAAAGACACTCAAAAATTAACGTCATTTACCATCAGCCACGGTGCCTTCAGTTGTGAGAAGCAGATCATAGAATGATTGAAAATAGTTTTGCATTTACCTTTTTAGTAAAAGGCGAGCTTTTAAGCCTGAGAAATCACCCCGTAAATGCACACGTTTAATTGCACATGTGTAAATATGTATGGTTACACAGTATTAAAAGACAGTGAACAACGTCAGTTACCTTTGTTCCCGCGTTTGATAAAAGGCGAGCTTTTAAGCCTGAGAAATCACCCCGTAAATGCACACGTTTAATTGCACGTGTTAATATGTATGCTTACACAGTATTAAAAGACAGTCAAAAATTAACGTCATTTACCTTCTTTCCCGCGTTTGACTCGTGCTGTAAATCTCTTCCTTGTTTTTAGTTCACGTGATTACGTAGGAGGCGTGATGACGCGATACGTGACTCCGCCTCCTCCATTAGAGTATATGGACAAAAAATATGTTCCAGTTATGACCATTACGCATAGAATTTCGAAATGAAACCTGCCTAACTTTTGTAAGTAAGCTGTAAGGAATGAGCCTGCCAAATTTCAGCCTTCCACCTACACGGGAAGTTCGAGAATTAGTGATGAGTCAGTCAGTCAGTCAGTGAGTCAGTCAGTCAGTCAGTCAGTGAGGGCTTTGCCTTTTATTAATATGTATAGATCTATTAGGGATTCTTTTATTTTTACATTTTATTTGTTTTTGCAAGTGGAACATGTCTTTTACTATTTGTAATGCACTTTGTGCTACACATTTATATGAAAATGCGCCACACAAGTAAATGCTTTGTTTTTAAGGAATGATTAATTGGTTCTGTATTACTAAAAGCTGACTGATATGGATCATTAGGAAAGACATGAGGGAATCATGAGGTCACAATTACGAAGAGTGCAAGGCCTGTTCTGTAACTAAAAAGGATTGGATACATAATATGTACACAGTTCATAAATAAACATATAAGAGTGTTTACATGTATACATGCACTTTATATATACATACGCATATGTAGACACATAGTGCAATAAAAAAGGACTTTTGCTTATTCATAATTTTATCTTCAATAAATTAAATGATCATTTAAAAAATGTAACGTGTTTACTCAGATTGTTCTTTGTATTATACTAAATTTGTTTGGAGAGAAGAAACAAACTAACATATATATTAGTCACACACACAAACATGGGAGACACCTTCCCACACACACACACACACACACACACATATTTTATATATATATATATATATATATATATATTGCTGCATTTATTTAATGCACTACCCTCCCAAGTCTTACATGACCTGCTTCAACAGTGACTATTTTTTTATAGACATTGCATGTAAGTGCATAGTTCACATATAGCAAATGGCTCTTTTTTCTGAGGCGAGCAGTTATTTGTCACAGAAGAAATTTCTTCATATTTTTTCTGAAAACTTTGGACTTAATCTGTGCATACTATATTATACTATAACAATTTAGCAAATGACAACAGATTATGCAAAAACAATGGTAAACAGGTAGAAATTTTTAAACTGTATAAGAGAATGACTGTTTCAGCATTATTTAGAGCTTTTGTATTTATAGTGTATAATTTGTAGCTATTTATATCATTTATAAATTTAGATATTTACTGAATCTTGTTAGATAAATAAATTCGATTGATAGTTTAGACAGACAGACAGATACAGACTAGAATGACTAAAAAGGAAGAAAATTAAAACAAAAGAAAAACTTCTGATTTGGAAAATCTTAAAACTTTGAAATAGCATTAAATGACAAGGTTTTATCACTCACTCATTGTGTGGTCTTTGGCAAGTCACTGACTGCTGAATTCACCAATTGGTTATGCTGGTTGGTATGTGACATAAAATAAATGTACCAACTAATAAAGTAAATATGAAGAGTGCTATACAGTATTTGTGCAGCAACATTTAGTTATAAAATTCTTTCTTGTTAAATGGATAAAACTATATAAACTTTTTTTGGGATTTTGTTAGAAATTATTATTTTGCCATTTATCTCAAGTAAACGGTCACTGAAATCAATGTGTTTAACAATGTTGTTCTTTACGTTACCCATTTGTTCTATTTTATACCACATTTAACCTGGCATAGAGGTACAAGAATGGAAACCATTCATCAATAAGTTTAAAGCCTGAAACAGACTACAAAGAATTCCATTTGACTGCAATCTCATCTTATCTTTTTATGTGCTTTTCCTGGCAAAGGTCACGGTGGAAGCAGCCCAAGCAGGTCAGCCCAGATTTCCTTGACCCCTGCTATAGCTTCCAGTGCTTCATGGAGAATTCCCAGGCGTTTCCAAGCTAGCCGAGTGATATAATCCCTCCAACGCGTCCTGGATCTGCCGCAGGGTCTCCATCAGTAGCTCTAAGGGGAGCAGCCTGGAGGAATTCTTATGACATGTCCAAACCACTTCAAGTAGCACTTCTTGATTAGGAGGTGCTGTGATTCTATTCTATCCTCAGTCTATTTTGAACAAATCTAAATTGTATTATGTAATATCATCTACTGTTGAATTCTTCTCTGTACTTGTAAGATTTCTATTGCACTATTATATTGAGGATTACTTGTGTTCTGTGTATTGCACTGACCCCCTTTTTTGATACCCATTGCATGCCCAACCTACCTGGAAAGGGGTCTCTCTTTGAACTGCCTTTCCCAATCTTTCTTCCATTTTTTTCCCTACAAAATGTTTTTTTCTTTAGGAGTTTTTCCTTGTCTTCTTAGAGAGTCAAGGATGGGGGGCTGTCAAAAGGCAGGGCCTGTTAAAGCCCACTGTGGAACTTCTTGTGTAATTTTGGACAATACAAAAATAAATTGTATTGTATTCTGAGGATCTCCCAAATTACTGTGCTTCTCACCTTACCATTGAGAGTTAGCCCAGCCACTTTGTGAAGAAACCTCACTTCTGCCACTTGTATGCATGATCTTAATCTTTCCGTCATTATTCACATTGAATGACCCTAGGTGAGGGCAGGATATAGATCAACTGGTAAAACAAGAGCTTTGTCTTTGACTCAGCTCCAGCTTCACCACCATGAGCCGGTAGCAATCAGAACAGCTGCTGCCACCAATCTGTTTGTTGATCACACATTTCCCTTTTTCTGACACTTGTGAATAAAATCCTGAGATACTTGAATTTTTCCACTATGAGCAATTGTCCCCACAACACCTGCAAAGAGCAATCCACTCTTTTATGAGAAAGAATCATGACCTAAGACATGGAGGTGCTGATCCTCATCCCAGCACTTCACATTCAGCAGTGAATCACTTGTGTGTGTGTCAAAGGTTGGTAAATAAGGACAATATAATTTGCATAAAGCAATGATGCTGCCCCTAACCTCTCCAACTGGACATCCTTGCATCCTCGGCTAGGGCTTGACATCCTGTCCATGAAAACCACAAAAAGGACTGGTGTTGAGATGCAGCCTTGCCGGAATCCTACACCCAGAGTGAACGAATCTGAGTTGATGCCAAGAATTCAGACACAGCTCTCACTACATTCATATAGGGAATGAACAGCACTTTTCACATGTGCAGAGTGAAGTTGTGCACATTTATGGAAGCGGCTGGTAAAAGCTGCAGTCTTAAAGTGGTCTGAGCATCTCATGGTAGCAACCCCTGAACCCTCCAGTGGCCACCAAAAGTGAGGGAAGATGTCAGACTGAAGAAGGTGGCCTTCATGGGAATGCTCTCTGTTGGATCTCCTGTCTCAGTTCAGAGGCACCCATAGGCTAAGAGGACTACTGATAAAGTGGTTGTGGAAGTAAAAGCTTTAGCATGGGAGGAGTTTGGAGAGGCTGTGGAGAAAGACTATTGGGTGGCCTGGACATTGTTCTGGCAAACTGTTCAACATATCCAGAGGGGAGAGTGTGGACCTTGTCCAGACTGTGTTAATTAGGGATGGAGAGGTGCTGACCTCTTCTGGGGAAATTGTCGAGTAGTGGAAGGAACAATTTGAAGAACTTTTCAACCTGACAGACATGCCTTCCTACCAGGGGGGCATCATTGTACATGTCCTTGTGGTATAGCGGGTCCACAGCTCCCGTCATAGGCCAGTTTTAAATAAATAATCGCCGCACTCACAGCTTAGTGAGGGAGCCTGGTTGTGTGGCTGAAGCAGGTCCTGGGGAATTTGTGATGTGGGCATTTCTCACCTAAATGCACAGGTGAGAAGCGGTCCGCATCCATAATTGTTCCCAGGAGCTGCTGATTTCCACATCTGCCACGTCCTCTTTATAAACAGAAGCATGAGGTGGTTAGAGGAAAAAAAAAAGAAGGAAAAAGAAATGGCGGTTGCATGGAAGAAGGAGGCAAGAAGCAGTGAGGAGAGAGAGCCGGTGTGAGCGAGAGGGAAGGAGAGCAAGCGAGAGAGAGCAGGCTCGATCTGAGAGAAGGCAGACAGCTGGGAGGTGAGCCCCCGAGAACAGTGTTTGGCTGACACTCGATTGGACTGAAGGAAGCGGTTGCTCCAGCTGAGCGATCAAGGAGCTGGAGTGACCGGTGACGATGACGACTGGCCGCTGAAAGGCAGCGATTTTGGGCTGGTTTAGCCCCAGCGTGAGCGCCCTGGTCGCTGGGGAAATAACCCAAGTCTAAATCCGGTTTGGAGCCTGACGTAGCCAGGGATTGGAGGGCTACCGGACCAGAGTGAAAGGCAGCTGCTCCTGCAGGTAGGCGACTGTCCTGTTGAGAAGCCTAATGGGAGAAGCAGGGGAGCCGCCAAGTAGAAAAAGTAGTAAGAAGACACCAGGCTTTATTTTAAAAGGAGACTGCTTCATGTCATAGTTTTAACCTCGTTGTTTTTTAAAGAGTTTTTTCTATTGGTTTTTAAACCTTCACTTGCTTTACTGGATTATTTATTAATTGAAGATATTTTGAAAGCACTGAACTTTAATTATTTGGACACTTTGTTTTTGTTTGTTGTTTTTTAATAAAAGCACTTGACACCTTTTTACACCATCCTCTTGCTCCATTTATTATGCCTCACTGCCAAGCTCATCTGTAACATTACCGACGATGAAGGGTTCAAGGGCTCCCAGAAGCTGAAAGGGAGTGTGGAGCGAACCCGCATCGTCACAGTCCTGCAAGGAGAACCTATCACTGATGCCGAAGTCACTCCTGTGGTCTGAGGACTCTGTGATGGTGAGGCTGCTGTGGTGGATGACATATGACCTAAGATGTTGAAAACGCTGGACATTGTGAGAATAGAGTGGCATTGAAGGTGGGTAAAGCACTTTTGGAATGGCAGACTGGTGTGGTGGTCCTTATATTTAGAAAGGGGATCCGAGGATGGGTTCTATCTACAGAGGAATCACACTGCTCAGCCTCCAATGTAAAGCATATATGCCAGGGTGTTGGAGGAAAGAATCCACCCGATAGTTGAGCCAAAGGAAGAACGATGTGGATTCTGTCCTGGCCGTGGAGTAATAAACAAGCTTTTCTCCCTGACACAGCTGCAGGAAGATGCATGGAAGTGTGACAACTCAAGTCTACATTTGTTTTGTTGACCTGGAAACACAATATGACCATATCCCATAGCATGAGCTGCGGAAGGTGCTACAGGAATATGCAGTAACAAGATGACTCTTGCAAAATACACACTAAAATCAACCTCCATGTATGTGTATGTTTTTAAAATGTGGCACAATACCTTATTGAGCACAAGGCACTGAATCAGAGTGTGAGAACTCTAAGGTAACAACCCACCTGATGGTGACCCATCAAAGCATCATTAAACCGAGATGATAAAAATAAAGATCCCATCCAAAAAGCTATACTTCTCTTGTGGGAATAATAAAGTCTCTCAGGCCAGAGTCTAAGCTGATTGCCATGTTAATTGAAACATGTTCTTTAGTAAATGATCACAAAAGGCTTTGAAAACCAAGTAATCAGATGGCTGCCTGGTTTTAATATTGATATGATAGAGAGTAGATATAGCTTCAAATAAACTTCAATTTAGAAACCATACCTATCTTGGGAGTGCTTGTAGCGTGGCAGTGGTCCTATGGCACCTGTTCCAGGACTTGAAAAGCTTCCTGAGGAGTTCCTGTAAGGCTGAATTCTGTCAACAACACGAGGAGCAGCATTGTTGTAGGGGGTCTCTGGAAAACTAACAGGTCTAGAAAGAAATATAAGGGTGCCAAATTAACTTTACTATTTAGATTAAAATTCATATCAAGAGTCACTAACAGACATAGCAGATTAAATTATACTAACTACTCCTTAAATCTACTGATGTACTTTATAAAAGGTTTTCTAAAGCTTATTCCAATTACAGGATTAACAGATTTTAGTCCTTCAGGTCTTTCAAACACATTTTAAGATGAAATAACATTTTTATAGTGATGATGCAGCACTGCACATTTTGGGTTGCATGACATTTGCAGCAAAAAGAAACATTAGCTTGTAAGAGTATAACTAGGTATCTGGTAGATTTTTAAGAAACTGCTATGCTCCCAACCTATCTGACCTCGCCAACTCATGTAGAATTCTGCTACCCAAATAGTGTGTTCTGTCACTCTGCCTTACAGTTTCCACAAGCTTTCAATTACTGTTAGGATCCAGCTGAAAAAAATCTTCTATCAACCTGAAAGTCTTCACAGAGCTCTGCTCCTCACTACCCCAACTCTCTGGTGTCTCTGTACATCTCTCTATCCCCCAGTTTTGATTCAACAAGCCTGTTAAATGTCCTTTACTCAACAGGCCAAAAATTGTGTGGATTCAAAACGTATTCAGACCCCTTCACTTTCTGCACACTTTACTACATTGTAGATTAAATTTTAAATGGATATATTTGCCATGTTTCCCATCAATCTACACTCAATAACCCATAATGGCAAATTGAATACATGTTTTCAGAAAGTTTTGCAGATTTATTAAAAACCAAAACCTGAAATCTCTCATTCATACAAGTATTCAGACCCTAAATTTGGTACTTCGTAGAAACCCCTTTGGCAGCAATTAAACCTTTTGATCTTCTTGGTAAGATCTCTACTAGAATTGTACATCTGGATTTGGGCAGATTATCCAATTTTTCCTTAGTTAGACTGGATGGGAAACGCTTGTAAACTGCCATTTCAGGTCTCAGATGTCCCATGGGGTTTAAGTGGATGAGCCATTCAAGCACAGTCAAGAGACTTATCCTGAAGCCACACCAGTGTAGTCTTGGCTGCTTCTGGACACTGTCGTACTGAAAGGTGAACTGTCGCCCCAATCCGAGGTTGTGTACACTCCGGAGCATGTTTTGTTCAAATATCTCTCTGTATTTGGCTGTATTCATTGTACTCTCAATTCTCTCTCATCTCCCTATGCATACAGCTGAGAAGCACCTCCTAAAATGGTGCTTCCACCACCATGCTTCACTGCTGAGGTGGTAGGTGATGAATAATGTAAGATCTTTGCCAGACATAGTGCTTGGAGTTCCAACCAAAGAATTAAATTTTTGACTCATCAGACCAGGGAATCTCTCTCTCATGTTCTCAGAGTCCTTTTAATGCAAATTCCAAGAGGGCCATCATATGCCTTTTACTCAAGAGTGGCTTCTGCCTGTTTGACAGAGTGCTGCTGAGATGATTGTCCTTCTGACAGGTTCTCCAATTTCAGTACAGAACTTCTGAAGTTCTGTTAGAGCAACTATTGGGTTCTTGGTCATCTCTGTGACCAAGGCCTTTCTTGGCCAGTTACTCAGTTTGGCCAGCAGCCAATGTCATGAGAGTCCTGGTGGTTCCAAACTTTTTCCATTTTGCAATTATTGAAGCCACTGAGCTCTTGGGAATACTAATGGTTTTATCACCAGGCCCTGATCTTTGCCTCACCACAGTTTGGTCATGGAGGTCTACAGAGAGTTATTGGACTTCATGGCTTGGTTAATGTCCTGACATGCCTTGTTAATTACAGGACCTTCTATACATAGGTGCATGTATGCCTTTCTAAACAAACTGTCACAAGTGGACTCCAATCAAATTCTACACACGTCAAGAATTACAGCAAGCGGGAGACACCTAACCACAGGAGTGCCACAGCAAAGAGGAATTTCAGTTTTTCATTTTTAATAAATGTAAAAACCTTTCTCGAGTCATGTTTTCACTTTTTCATTATGGTTTATTGAGTGTATGCTGATGTAAAAAATGCTAAATATATTCATTTAAAATTAAACATACAGTACATAAAATTGTGGAGAAAATGAAGGGTATGAATACTGTATGTTGTTTTTCAGTTGTTGCCCCCAAGCTCTACAATAAGCTTCCCAGGACCACTCCAACTGCTCACAGTCTAAAGGTAAGATCCTTCTTGAAGATGTACCTCATAAAACTTTGTGGGATTGCTTATTCTTTCAAATTCCCAGTATTCCTTCTGTATATCTACATCTGTATTCACCCTCCTTTCTGCCAATCAGTTGCTGCTCTGTTAGACTGCCAGTTTTCATTAAGCCTTGTAGTAACTGTAGTACTGATATTTATGTGCGCAGTTTAAGGTTTGTTCTTAATTTTGCAATTTCTTGCCAATTACTCAGGTACACTGTACTAGCTGTGATACCTGATTCGGCCAGGAAGACAATAGACAGTAGGCCTTGATTAAACTGGAGTTGGTCAATCAACTGCATCAGAAGTACTATGTAACTAACTTGAGCACTTTTATGTATACAATTTTTTTTTTTTTTTTAGTCAGGGGATAATATTATTAGTTCTCTGGAGCACTATACTTTGGAATATGCTAGTTACAATTGAGCACTAGTAAAACATTTCTGCCACAGATCAATTTGTGCTTTTCCTAGTGACTTGGCTTTTGCTGATGGATGTTGGAAAATTTCGCATGAAAGAGCATTCTTTAGATTTCAGATAGTCAATTAGAATGAGAATTCTGGGTATAAATATAATCTCACCCTGTAGCAGGTATCTTCAGTCAGATTTGAATGGAACACTTTGATCTGTAATCTTGTACCATTACAAAGTTTTGAATGGTTTAGATTAGGAGCAATACACACTGAATTTCGGTTTCCTTTAAATTATTAAATACAGCATTAATGTTTACAGGCTGCACATTTATGTGGCCCATGTAATCAACTGAATATTTAAAGCAATTTGCAAATAAAAACAGGTGAAAAGAAATAATATTGTGAATTATCTATAGTACTAGGGTGTTGTACCGTGTTAGCCATTATGAATGTAGAGAAAAGCCAAGCAAAATGACACCTTTTATTGGCTAACTAGAAAGATTACAATATGCAAGCTTTCGAGGCAACTCAGGCCCCTTCTTCAGGCAAGATGTAATCTTGTAATCATGATTACATCTTGCCTGAAGAAGGGGCCTGAGTTGCCTCGAAAGCTTGCATATTGTAATCTTTCTAGTTAGCCAATAAAAGGTGTCATTTTGCTTGGCTTTTCTCTACGTGAATTATCTACAATGTCCACATTTTCAATGTTCTATCTAAGGTGGACCTTTTTACTGAGCTGTACAAGCATTTAAACTGGCCACGGCATGGCATCGCTCCTGGCTTTTGTTATACATAGGGCCTGTAGTGGGCTGGTACGCTGTACTGGCAGCTCCCTGCTTCCTCATTATTGCACATATATTACCACAAAGCCGCTCCCCCAGCACCCCCCTTATTTAAAATTTATGTATATAAAGATGCTCGACAACCTAATCTGGTTTGAATTTGTATGTATTTTATACCACACAGTAAAAAGAAGCAGAGTACAGAGTACTTCATTCCCCAAGGAGGCCATCTGCTAACCATGTCTTTTTTGAGTTTCACCTTACTTTTCTTCACCCATTTCACATCTCAGTTTTCATGCAGCTCACCACCTGATCTTTTTCTTTCCTGTGCAGGTAAGCTGCACTTCTACATACTGAGCCAGTTTAATTTCTCTGTGTGAATGCAGCCTCAACCTTTCTTGAGGCACACTTCTACTTGTGGAGTTCATTTGCATGAACTACATGCCCCATTTCTGAGCATGATAACTTTTCACAGCTGAGCAAAAAAAAATGTGCTGCCTACAAATATGACTTGCTGATTTATTATACTTACACTGTATATAAACATGTTTTTCACCTTTGACTTGGTTAATGAATAATATTAATTTTAACTGAAAGTTGCATATTTTAACATATTTTAAGGTAGGATCTACTGTATTAAATAATTCAAAGTATTTAAGACACTTGTTAATAATTGTATTGATTTTTGACTGAATCAGTTATGTATCTTTTAATAATAAAACATTGTGTCTGTATGTAATAATGGTGACAGTTTTGGCATTTTCAGGGCATGGTGTGTAATTTGCATGGTTAAGCAATTTGAGCTGTACTGAGTGAAAGAACACGAGAGACAGACTGGGAGGCAGGCAGAAAGTGAACAGAGCATTGCTCAAATTTTAAAATTACACACCATGAACACTGCTAAATGTTGAAAAGGCACATTTTATCAGCTTGTTCTCTCCTTGTACAATGATATAATCTGGAACCATATGAGTAAACAGTTCAACTTTTTAACATAAAAAGTGGAAAACATTGGCCATTTATAATGAGATAATCCAGCATTATCAGTGAATTTGTTTCACTCTCACTTAACATTAAGTACTTTCTATTTAAATAACTAATAAAAAAATAAACCAACATGCTTGATGAAAATAGTAACAGCACATTCCACATAATGTGCATGTTGATTTGGGATGAGCAATATTTTAATAGCTCTCCTAAAAAGGAGATGAGGAATGAATAGGCTAACTCCGTGTCCTCTACCAAACCCCCTGGCGACATGATACAAGTGTGAGGCTGACAAATGAATGCTGATAAATGCATAGAGGACAAATATGCACAAATATTGGTATACAGTAATCCCTCGCTATATCGCGCTTCCACTTTCGCCGCTTCACTCTATCGCGGATTTTATATGTAAGCATATTTAAATATATATCGCGGATTTTTTGCTGGTTCACGGATTTCTGCGGACAATGGGTCTTTTAATTTCTGGTACATGCTTCCTCAGTTGGTTTGCCCAGTTGATTTCATACAAGGGACGCTATTGGCAGATGGCCGAGAAGCTACCCAACCAAAGTGCGTATTATGTATTAAATAAAACTCCTCAAATATATTGTGAGCACGGGGGCTGTTCGGTGCGAGAGGGTGCCTAGAGCAGGGGTGGGCAGATTCAGTCCTGGAGGGCCGCAGGTTTTTGCTCCAACCCAATTACTTAATAAGAAACCCTTATTGCTCAAGTAACACTTCAGCGTCACTTTAGTTGTCTCGCTCGTTAAGATTTTGAACCCTTATTGCTTATTTTAGTCTTAAACAGCTGTATTCTTGGTTTTTATTTGCTTCTAATTAGCAATACCATGCAAATGACAAAAGACACCAGCATTTCTCCATTTAACTTGTTTTCATTTACATCTGTGTGTATTTATCACGCACTATTTGGTTTAATTAAATACTTGGAAGGAAAGTGAAGAGAAAAAAGTGAAGCACTGAGAATTACTCATCTGTTTTAGACTTCAAATCATTTGGATGATATCCTTAGAAAGGAAAATAAATCTAGGATATGAGAATGACCTGACATGGCAGAGTTAAAAGCACTAACAAGCCATGCAATTAAATAATTGACAAGGATTGTTTTTTTAATTAAGCAACTGGGTTGGAACAAAAACCTGCAACCACTGCGGCCCTCCAGGACTGAATCTGCCCACCCCTGGCCTACAGGATACGGCCGCTCCTCAAAAAACACTGAAAGATTACCTTCACATTGCTCTCTTCCTTGCTGGGCTTACATATGGCTGCTTTGTCAAGCGATATGCTTCCCACACTGTGCTTCGCATACTTAAAAGATCAAACAGCACGTATTGATTTTTGATTGTTTGCTTTTCTCTCTCTCTCTTGCTCTGACATTCTCTGCTCCTGACGGAGGGGGGTGTGAGCAGGGGGGCTGTTCGCACCCCTAGACGATACAGACGCTCGTCTAAAAATGCTGAAAGATTACCTTCACGTTGCTCCCTTCTGTGCAGCTGCTTTGTCAAGCAACATGCTTCCCGCACGGTGCTTCGCATACTTAAAAGCTCGAAGGGCACGTATTGATTTTTGATTGTTTGTTTTTCTCTGTCTCTCTCACTCTCTCTGACATTCTCTGCTCCTGACGGAGGGGGTGTGAGCAGAGGGGCTGTTCGCACACTGGCCTAGAGGATACGAACGCTCCTCTAAAAAATGCTGAAAGACTACCTTTACATTGTACATCCTTGCAGCTGCTTTGTTTGGCGGTGCTTTGCATACTTAAAAGCCAAACAGCCCTATTGATTTTTGTTTGCTTTTTTTTCTCTCTCTCTCTGACACTCTCTGCTCCTGACGCGCACTCCTTTGAAGAGGAAGATATGTTTGCATTCTTTTAATTGTGAGACGGAACTGTCATCTCTGTCTTGTCATGGAGCACAGTTTAAACTTTTGACAAAGAGACAAATGTTTGTTTGCAGTGTTTGAATAAAGTTCCTGTCTCTCTACAACCTCCTGTGTTTCTGTGCAAATCTGTGACCCAAGCATGACAATATAAAAATAACCATATAAACATATGGTTTCTACTTCACAGATTTTCACCTTTCGCGGGGGGGTCTGGAACGCAACCCCCGTGATAGAGGAGGGATTACTGTACCCTCCACATGAATAATTTCTTCATTACATCTACTCTATATACAGTATATAAAATCCTAAGCTTAAAAGTGCAATGATTTTGAGCAAAGATTTTATGTGACGTTTTTATGTCACTTTTTTGTCACGCTTTAAATCGGGCTTATTTTAAAACCTACTTATATATGTTTGGTATTATTCTTTTCAGAATATATTGAACTTTAATGTGTTAGATTTTCAGATTCTTATTCCGTTTTTAAATTATAAACTACAAAATATCAAGAACTCACATCCCACAAGACGAGACTTAACCAAGAGTGCGAAGAGATTTAACCACGCTGGGGGCCAGAAATAAAACACAAGCAGTAGGACAGCTGCTGTATGTACAGGGTTTTAAATGTTCAAAGCACAGTGCGAGATGCAGATCACACAGCACAGCAGCAGCAGCAAGCCAGCAGCTGATCGAGCAAAGAGGAGGTTAAAAAAAAACTATTTGTTTCCATCGCAGTACCATTTAAGAGAGGGTTTCGGGGGAGCAACCACATCTCCTTGGGGTGTATTCAGCCCCCCACTTCACAACATGAGCGGCAGACTGGCAGCAACTGGGGGTTGGGCACTGAAGGCACCGGGGGGCTTGCCCCCCTTGTATACACATATACTTATATTACATATACAAACACCTTGTCAGTTTTTAGTGGTTAACACAAAAATGACATACTGAACAAGTCCACAAACCCTTTACCATCTGCAAAATCATACGGACGAGTGCAAGTTCAATACAATTCACAATTTGCTTGATGCTAGCAGGGAGCACATTGACTACTAAACAGATTTTAAAAATGTATAACATTTAACATTATACAAGTTACATTAAAATAGAATAAGGGATTGCATTTTCCAAAAGTTCTCTGATCTGAAATCTCATTAGGCAGTGAGAAATTCTAAAGTTACTTGTCAATCCCTAACAGTAAAGGTCACAGCACTCTAAGATAATAAAAAATAATAGTGAATTAAACAGTATCTGATGAATAGATAAGACATTTGGAATTACCAGACATTGACAATTATACCTTTTAAACATGTTATGTAACTGTGTAGAAAGGAATACTGAGCAAAAACAACACAAGATGAGTTCAAATATACTGAAGAAGTTAAGCATGATCCACATGTGTTCATACAGTATAATGTTGGACAATCAGAAAAACCATTTAGGTATCTGCATTACATGGACAAGGTATCTGACCTAGCTGACACAAATAACAACTCTTGTTTTAAGTTACCACAAGAAATTTCAGGTTGTTAGATTATATGAGAAAAAAAACAAAACACACCTGGGTTATACTTTGGTGTGCATTACATTTAGAATCATTACTCATGTGTAGACATCTAATATGTTTGATGCTAGCTGCATGCACATTTTGCTTCTGTATAAAGCACAATCTGGTTGAGCCAGGAAGCATTAAAGACAGTTCAGATGCTTTGTCTCCTTTCTTTTTGAATTCTCAAGTCCGTGAAAGCCAGCTCCAAATGTCAAACTTCCCCCTCTTTTGCTTTCCCGCTTTAATCAGCGCTGACTGTCAATTACACAGCTTGAGTGTGAAAGCCCATCATTGTTAGGATGAGTTACATGGGATTACAGTCTCTGTGCACACCTCTAACACACATCTACATTTGAAAGTGTTTGTTATGATTTATAATGCTATATCATAAATCTATTTTTTCTTCTTATTGTTATAAACTTAGATGTTCACAGAAGATTAATTATACTACTTGTCATTTAGCCTGTTACAATAACGGGCGCTAGAACAGTAGTGCATAAAAATTAGTAGGAACAGTCTATATTAAATGGCAAGGGACTTTGACCTCATTCTTTTTGTTGGTCATATTTTTTTTTTCTTTCAGCTTTTCTTTTGTTGATGTTTACTTGCTAAGCTGACTGTTCTTCGTGGGCTGCCACCGTGTATTGTGTGTCTTTAATTTTCTGTGACAGTAATACTGTCTTGTACGTCCGTAATATACCTTTAATTTTCTCTGGCGGTAATACAGGCGTGCGCGTCGGTAATATGCCTTTAATCTCCTCTGACAATAATACTGGCTTGTATGTGGCTGTAATATGCATCACTGTGTTGTGTACCTTTAATTTCCTCTCGCAGTAATACTGGTATGTATTTACGTAAAACGCCTGTAACTTTCTCTGACAGTAATATAGCGCATCGCATCATGCCTCGCGCATGCGCACTTCACCAGAAGACACACACACACACGGACACCTGGAAGCACACAGGGATTTTATTAAAGAGGATATAGGTTGCAAACAAAATCATCTTTTTTAAATTAATATTTACAATGTTACAACTAAACTTAATTTTATTTTAGTGGCAATGCAAGAGAAGTTAGTGTCATGAAATAGAGACAGTGTTGGGATCACCAAATGAGGATAGAGAATGTCTTACAGTGTCTGGTTGCAGGGCAAGTTGAGTGTGACAAACCACCAGAAAAATGGGTCATAACAAGTCCTTTACATTTCTCTCTAATGGATTGGTATGGTAATTTACATATCCCCAAAACTGAACCTCTATTTTCCCCAAACCACCCGAAGACAGGAAACAACTAGAAGGAGAGGTGTGTACCACTTTGAAAATCATTGTTGGTCTCCAGTTCACTACAGATTCAAGGGCACTTGTGACTTGTAAGCTGCCTAGGTCACAAGAGTGGTCTAATATCCTAACCACAGGGTCATGGGGGTCTGCTGGAGCCAATCCCAGCCAACACATGGCGCAAGGCAGGAAACAAACCCCGGGCAGGGCGCCAGCCCACCGCAGGGCACACACACCAAGCACACACTAGGGACAATTTAGAATCGCCAATGCACCTAACTTGCATGTCTTTGGACTTGTGGGAGAAAACCGGAGTACCCGGAGGAAACACACACAGACACGGGGAGATCATGCAAACTCCACGCAGGGCGGACCTGGGAAGCGAATCACTGCGCCACCGTGCCGCCAATAAAAATTCATAGCACTGAAAATTATGTTACTCATTCTTTAAACTACACAGTAACACTCATCATATTGTGTGCTTCCTCACTCTCCTCAGTCTTACTTGGCATTTTCTAACTGTTAGATGAACTTCTTCATGTAACATTTAAGTCTTCATCACCCACAAATAAAAGCCCAACTATAGTGAGCTGTAATTATACTATCAATGGTGGTAATGTAGATACCTTTGAAATGAAACTTTTCTAAATAAATATTTCTTCATTGTAAAAATTGACAGAAATAACATCTTAAACATTCACTGACAGATCAATGTATTACATAGTACTATACAAATGTAAAACTAGCCTGTGGAGTATGCTTAATATATGATCATTATATATGGGTTTCCATGATAGAACTATTAAACTCAAGGTATGTCCTGTTTGGTTGACTGTGTTCTTTACATCACAATAATGGAATTTACAGTGGAACAGTGGTGAGCACTCCTGCCTTGAAACTTCAGAGGTCTGAGCCTTCAATCCCTGACTTGTTTAAATGAAGTTTGTGTATTTCTTCTGTGACTGTATGGCCCTATTAGGAGGCATGAACTGTACTGGACTAGTGTCTCATGCATGGTTCATTTGTGCATTGCGCATATTTCTACCATGTTAGATTGCCTGTAACTCATCATTAGGTTGATCGAAGCACAGGTTTGCTCCAGAGACAGAGAGTCTCATACAGTGTGATGTCTTCCGGATGCACACGTGGGGGACCTCCATGGAAGGGTATATAAGCTCTTGGCCAGAACGTGGATGGATCCAGTTGTCATTTAAATGTTGGAACAAATGACATACATAAGGGTAGTCTGTCAGTTCTGCAATCCAAATTCAAAGAATTAGGTGCCAGTCTGAGGAGCAGAACTGACAAGGTAGACTTCTCTGAAGTTCTGTCAGTGCTACTCGCCAGTCCAAGTAAGACTGAAGAGATTGGAAGGCTTAATGGTTGGCTCAAATCTTGGTGCAGGGTAGAATGGTATAGGTTTATGGGACATAGGTACTCCTTTTGGAACAGATGGGACCTTTTCTGCCACGACGGGTTACATCTGAACTGGAGGGGCACCAATGTATTGAGGAGGCATATGTGTAGGCTAGTTGAGGATTGTTTAAACTAGGGAATGGGGGGCAGGGAGTTTAGGACAGTCCAGGTTTAGAACTGTACATGGAGGAACAAACAACGGTGTAGAATTAAAAATGTGTAGTAATTTAAATTCTAACCCAACATTTAAATATAGAAGGAGTAACACATTAAAAATACCTTGCCTTAATGCTATAAGTATCGAAAATAAGGAAAATGAGCTGAAGCTGTATATAGCAGAGCATAATTATGATATTATAGCAATAACGAAAACCTGGCTAAATAACAAAGATGGGGACGACTATAAGATAGAGGGATACACATTTTTTTACTAAGGATTGACAGAATAGAAAAGTAGGTGGAGTTGCTGTTTATGTCAAATACAATTTAAATGCAAGTCCCCTTCAGTTGTATGATGAGCCCCATCTTAGTGTGGACATGTGGTTTCGCCTGGAAGGCATTAGGGAAAGAGGCCTTATCTTAGGAGTGTGTTATAGACCACCCAATGCAGACAGTAATTTTAACACACAGCTTTTTAGTAATATAAAAAAGGCAGATTTACAGGGGGATATTATAGTCATGGGGGACTTTAAATATCCAAATATCAACTGGGATATGGAGGAGCATAAGAGCAGGAGTTTTTAGTAGTAATCAGTGACTGTTTTTTAACACAGTATGTTAAAGCACCAACATTGGGTGAAGCTTGTTTGGATTTAGTAGTTTGTAATAATCAAGACAGAATTGAAGGTGCAGAGGCAATTGAACCACTGGGGTCAAGAGACCATAATATAATACCAGTTCTCAGTGTTTTATAAGAGTGTGGATGCAAAGGCTAAAATTGTTAAGTTTAACTTTGGTAGGGTAAATTTTGAGCAGATGCATCAAAGTCTAAGGAGGATAGACTGTGATAAGCTTTTAATAGTGGAGACAGTTGAGGAGCAGTGGAATAAGGTTTAAAAATGTTTTACATGTAATGCAGGACAGGTACAGTCATATGAAAAAAGGGAACACCTCTCAGCCTGCATAATAATTTACTCTACTTTCAACAAAAAAGATAACAGTGGTATGTCTTTCATTTCCTAGGAACATCTGAGTACTGGGGTGTTTTCCAAACAAAGATTTTTAGTGAAGCAGAATTTAGTTGTATGAAATTAAATCAAATGTGAAACACTGGCTGTGCAAATATTTGGGTCCCCTTGTAATTTTGCTGATTTGAATGCATGTAACTGCTCAATGCTGATTACTTGCAACACCAAATTGGTTGGATTAGCTCATTAAGCCTTGAACTTCATAGGTAGGTGTGTCCAATCATGAGAAAAGATATTTAAGGTGGTCAATTGCAAGTTGTGCTTCCCTTTGACTCTCCTCTGAAGAGTGACAGCATGGGATCCTCAAAGTAACTCTCAAAAGATCTGAAAACAAAGACTGTTCAGTCTCCTGGTTTAGGGGAAGGCTACAAAAAGCTATCTGAGAGGTTTAAACTGTCAGTTTCAACTGTAAGGAATGGAATCAGGAAATGGAAGGCCATAGGCACAGTGGCTGTTAAACCCAGCAGGTCTGGCAGGCCAAGAAAAATATAGGAGCGGCATATGAGCAGGATTGTGAGAATGGTTACAGAAAACCCACAGATCACCTCCAAAGACCTGCAAGAACATCTTGTTGCAGGTGGTGTATCTGTAGATCGTTCTACAATTCAGCGCAATTTGCACAAAGAACATCTGTATGGCAGAGCAATGAGAAAGAACCCCTGTCTACACTCATGCCACAAACAGTCACTTATTGTATGCAAATGCTCATTTAGACAAGCCAGATTCATTTTGGAACAAAGTGCTTTGGACTGATGAGACAAAAATTGAGTTATTTGGTCATAATAAAAAGCAACTTTGCACGATGGAAGAAGAATGATAACATAACCTCCTTACCTTTTGTTCTGTAGAGGCTGAGGTTCTCTATACGGTACTGCCACTACAGGTTTCTGTGGCCAAGCAACAGGTTGTTGGATCATGCCTGGCGTCATCCACCTCTGGGGTTGAGATGCATTTTGTGAAGACCATTGCCAGGCTGAGTTACTCCGATAAGGTGCTCTGTATGCAGCAGGAAGGGTATCAGACTCTGGCTTCTGGTCAACTGTCCTCATCTCATACTCTTCTGTGCAGCCTCTACAAACAAACAATGATTTGCTTCTGTTATTTCTTTTAAGCAGTAGCATACACTTTTTGAGCTCCAATTCCATATTCCATAATGTAATTTGCAGTATATTCAAGTTCAAAATACAAAATAAAAACTGATTATGCATATCAGTCTAAAACTGTAAATTGTAATAAGGTTCTTGTGACTCATTATAGTTGATTTGTTGTCTATCACAAAGCTGCAATTGCTCAGTGCTTCTACTTACACGCAGAATTAGCTTTAAAATGCAGAAGAGAGGTGGTGAATGGAGATTCAAATACAGAGTCACTTCTATGGTTTTGCTAGGTATTGTTGACAAAAAGGTATTAGTTATCACGCACATAACATTCTGGCTATATCAAACATATTAAAATAATACTTACAATGCCAATGTTTCATGTTAAAAGGAACAGAAAACTTCAATGTTGTTTTTTTAATTTATGTAGCTTGCTCCACATAGTTTTGAGTGATTTGCAGGTAATCTCATGTTTTTATGCAGAACAAAGGTAAAAGAGTTTGGATATAGTACAAGCCATACATGACCAATGCTATACAAAGGCAATCAATGTGAAAAATGTCCAAGGAAAAAATAAAAATAAAATTTAAACTTACTCATGTTGCATAATCTACATGCCAGTAATTCAGTTGTACACTTAAATATATGCATTTTTTGCTAAAATGTTGTTAAATAAATACTTTTGGAAAGATCAGTGCATTTCATAAAGAGGAAGCTAAAGTCACATGGGACTGAGTTTCTAAATTGAAGACCTATCACTCCTCCATTCACTGGTTATGAGTCATCAAAAACTCAGTCCCATGTGACTTGTGTTTCCTACTTATGATTTGCCTTTGTTTTATCTGGAGGTATTTGTTTAATGATTGAACAATAAATAGAAAAAGATCTTTCTTTGTCCCCATTTTAGCAAAATTGGCAAACGTTTTTGTATGTTATGAGATTACAATTGTATAACTGACATGTGGATTATGTGACATGAGCAAAGGGAACCCCTCCCACCATGGACATTTTCCACATCATTTGCCATTATACAACCATGGTCCCCACTGGCTTGTATTATTTTCGTTACGCATGAAAACATGAGATAAAAAGTTTTTCTCAGCCATCACTACAAACTAAATTTGGTAAGCAACACAGAAAAAATGTCATTTTGGGTGAAGTACTGTATTCCTTTAATCCAAAAAAAAAAAAAGTTTTAAATATAAAGAAGGCAGTTTAAAATCCTTGACTGGTGTACATCATAAACGGACTAGTGACAATATTGTCCATTACACACAAGAGAACTTATTGAGAAGTCTGTACAGATTGGGTTGCATACTAAAAAAGACAATCTGGTTTCTTCAAGGTAATTATTATAATTATTTAGCATACATCTTTATTGAAAACAGTGTCAATTTTGACAATACATTTTGATTTAGTTTTAGTCTTAGTTTAATCACATTTTAGTCACTTGCATATTGTTATTTTTTATGTTATGTATATTTTTTTTATGTTAAGTTTTAGTCGAGAAAAAGTAAATTAATATTGGTCGAGAAAAAGTAAATTGGTTTTAGTCAACTAAAAGTAAAAGTAAATTTGTCAATTATATGCACCAGTTACAAAATGGATGGATGTGTGGATAAACGTCTAGATATGCTCATTACAATCAAGGAAAGAATGTGAAGCTTCCGTTCCTTATCGGGACTGTGCAGGGCACTGTATTAAAAGTGATTAACTACACCAAAAATGCCATTTAATCTGTTGTAAGAAATGTGCTACAAGCTAAAACACTTACAAACTCAATACTGAGGTTTGGCACAGTTTCTTAAGTAACTCATAAAGGGATAAAACTGGCAACAACAAAATCCTGTGTGTCTTGTGTTTTTATTTATAAGCAAGTTTTCCCCAATCGAATGCTGAAATTCTCAAACACACAGCATTGCCAGACATGACTTCTGCTGTTTTTCTTTTCAACATGTTGATGCGATGCTGTATCATCACCACCACTTTTCATATGTAGTTTTTACTCACATTTTTCTCACATATTATTGTGCCACCCGAAGTTATTTGTATATTTGCGGTCATGCAAGTGTGAAGTATCAACCTCACTATCGATGTGACATCCCAATTAGCAGTACACCTAAAATAAACCAACACACTTGATGCGTTAGTGTTGGAGGGTGAATGAAAGCCTGAGGTAAGAGTATTGGCATTTGTGTTTTTTTTTTCCTGTGAGCTCCTTTCTACATAGCTTACACTGGGCTTTATTTTTGTCAGCATTGTAATTAAGGTTGGTCCAGATTTCTGACCGCTTTTTTTAGCCCAAGAATCATTTTGGCCAATGTAGTGGAGCAGGGATTCTGGCTGACATGATGATTTCCTGATGGCGCCCAAACTAGTGTTAGCCAATTACAAGCGTGCATACAATTTATTAAAATTGAACCACTGCATTCAAGCTAGTTATTTGTTGGCGGACCACGTCAAAAGTAAAAGAGATGTGTAAAGAGCTTCACATAGATCATTGTTTAGTTGCGGTTTGTAACATTTTCATTTTGTGTAGTTTTCGTTAATGATTTTAAAAGCATTCAACTTAATTTTCTAAATTAATGGCACATTTTTATTTAGTTTTTGTTCCATTTTCGTCTGAGAAAAAATGCTGTTGAAGATCTTAGTTTTTATCAACAAAATTAACACTGACTGAAAGTGACTTACAAAAGAAATGGTAAGTATAATTTTTCATTTAAACAATAAATTTCGTATTATGCTGTCTCAAGCTGGCATAAAAAAGGGCCTTTCCTTAATAGATAAGAATTTTAATTTACTTTGCAAAATCATAATTATTAAAGACCAAAGTCAATATTTTTATGTTGCAGTGTGTTATAATTAGAACCAGGAGCACTGATGTAGAGTTTTTGTAGACTGATACCAATTACAAGTATCATCCTAATAGTTAAATAAAATACAGTATTCACTTCTGACAATCACAAAACATACGATTATTGACCCCGACCACTGCACTGGTAAAAAAAAAAAATACTACCATTGCAACCTGTGTGCAGATTATGTCATCAACATTTATTTTCAAGTCTCACAACAGTATTTGGATTTTCTTGTTTATAAATCAGCATATTATCTTCAACTACTAGATTAAAGGATGCCTTAATGTGTGTCATTCTGTAGGCAGAGAATTTTTGAGTAAATTTAGCAATAGAAATTAAAAAAACATTTCTTGAGTTTCTTAAATGTCCAATGGCTTTGCAGTAATCACAGTTGAAAGTAAGTAAAAAGCAGTAGACAACAGGGCTGTAGTTCCCAATGCCAGGTAAAGGAAACAAACTATCACTGTACATGCATGAATGTAATGTGCTACTTATCTAAGTGAATCAACCACAGGGGACTCAAAGGACTACTTTGATAGTTTGCAAAAGTTTAGTTACTTTCTAACTTAAGTTATTCTGAAATAAAAAGAAGGAGAGATAATAAAATAAATGTGCTACTCTCAGTTTAGTCCAAGAAGCAAACTGTCAGGTCCAGGTGTGGCTAAAAGTGTCTCGCTTTACTGCCTGTTTGAAACGAAAACGCACAGGGGCAAAGTGAAAGTGGGTATGCATCTAGTGAAAACAAATGTCTCTGAAGCTTTCCAAACAGTAAAACACAGCAGCTTTGAGTCCTTGTTCATGTATATCTGACTCTTCTGCTCTCAATGTCCTAACTATGGTATTGTTTACATCACATAAATAACCATAGAAATAAACAATAAAACTGTGCAGTTGGTGGCTGTGGGCTCTTTGAGTACTTTTCAGTGGTGGAACTAGCAGTAGGGTGGGGAACATACAATTCAAGCCCCACTGTCTGTCAGTGGTTCTCAACCGTTAGTACAAGATGAATTACTAAGTGAAACACAAGGGAACACAAAAAAAAGAAAAAGTCATGAACTTCAGATGAGAACAAAGGCAAAGAGGGAATCAGAACCCACTGCACAAGAGAATGAGAGCAACACTTTCATTCAGTTACACCCCAGGAAGCACACTACACAGCCTCAATAACGGAATGGAAGCTTCACATTTACCCTTGGACTGTTATGAACATGGCTACAATTGTCCATTCACTAATCCATTTTCTGACAGGCATATCCAGTTCAGTATTGCAGGGAGTGGAGGGCTATCCCGGATGCACTGCAACTTCAGCAGAGGCACCAACCTCACAGACATCTGACCATACATCATTACAAAATAAAACATTTAATAAGTATTTTTCAAAGTTCAATAATCTTTTGAGATACAAAGCAAATGTCTCCAGTCATAGGACATACAATGTGTCATGGAAAGAAGCACATAATCTCAGAGATATGCAATTAGCAAGGATACTGAAACAACATACTTAATGCTTAAAAAGGAATCAACAAACAATAAGTTTTATTTGTTCTTGGATTTTTGGAACCAAAGCAAGGATATATATATATATATATATATATATATAAACCCCATGCCGAAATGCTCCCAAGCCAATAGCTTTGTTGTTATCCTATTGGGATATCCATCTCTCTACCACGCAGGAAATTCAAGTTCCAAACTATTAATTTTTTGGTAAGTATGAAAAGTTCATGCTTTCTAATTTATATTCCATAACAAATCACACTACTGTTTCTTACATTAAAAAAATACATACAAAAAAAAATAAGGTGCCCTTAAAAAAATTGAAAGAAACACATGCACATAATCTATCCATTAATATCTGTAATATAATACCCCAAATACAATACTTTTTATGGATAAAAAAAATATAAAATTTAGTTTTACACAAAAGAGTACAGTACTTAGCAATTTAAGACTAAAAAAACAGTGGTACTTCAAAGTATTTAAATTCCAGGGGTTGGTATGCCAAGAAAAACGGTTGAAAGCCTCTCATATGTATATGTGTGTGTATGTGTATTACAGAATGCAGTTTTAAGGTTTTAAAAAGCCACCAACTGACTGCATTAAGCACAACAACACAAGGTTAATCAAAAATGCCATCCTGCAAGAAAATGGGTAAGTACATGTCAGGAGTGTAGTATCATATGATTATATGCTAAACCCTTAGAATTGTCTGCATTTTGAGCCGGGCATGCATAAGGGTAGAATTAAGGGGGCCCACTAACAAGTTTTATCACTTGTTTCCATCCCTGGGTTCAAAAGCGTTGCTACACCATAGGAACCTTCATAACTCTTCCAGGAAATTGACAAGTTGCCCAGTAATGGGTAAATGAGTAAGTCACAAAGACTTTCCCAGGTAACATTCCTACTTAACATTAGTTCATTTACAGTGCACTCCATAATGTTTGGGGCAAAGACAAATATTCCTTGATTTACCCCTCTGTTCCAGTTTAAAATTATAAATGAAACAATTCAGAGATCGTGATTAAAATGCACACTGCAGACTTTGATTTAAGGTGGTTTACATATTAATTGTGGCTACACCATGTAGAAATTACTTTTTCTTCATGGTCCCCCATATCAGGCCACCATAATGTTTGGGACAATTGGTGTCACAGGTATTTGTGATTCCTCAGGTGGGTTTCATTGCTTCATAAGATACTTTGGCTTGCTTCTACCTTTTTGGAGTCTGTAGTTGCCATTGTTCAACATGACGACAAAAGCTGTGCCAATGAAAGTCAAAGAAGCCATTATGAGGCTAAAAACCAAGATTAAAACCATCCGAGACTTCGGTAAAACCTTAGGATGACCTAAATCAACACTCTAGTGGACTCAGGAATCACAAAGGGGCTGGTAGGCCAAAGGAGACCTCCACTGCTAATGACAGAAGAATCCTCACAATGGTCAAGAAAAATCCTCAAACGCCTGTCTGACAGATCAGACACAGTCTTCAGGAGGCAGTTGTGGATGTGTCATAGATGATTATCTGTAGAAGTCTTCATAAACAGAAACACAGAGGCCACACTGCAAGATGCAAACCACTAGCCAAAAAAATAGGATGGCCAGAGTACAGTTTGGGGAAAAAGAACTTAAAAGAGCTTGCAGAAAAGGAACTGCCCAAGATCCAAAGCATACCAAGTCATCTGTTAATCTGTGCCATAGGTAGTGCCACACTTCTCCATTGTTGATGGAACTGCTGACAGCAGTGGCACAATGAATTCTATGGTGGACTGAAACATATAATCTGTACAAGTTCCAGTAAATGCCTCCAAACTCATTGGAAGGTGCTTCATCTTACAACAAGATGATGATCCAAACATATTACAAAGGCAAAACAACTGAAAATTTGGCCAAGCCAGTCATCCGATTTAAATCCAGTTGAGTAGACCTTCCATATTCTGAAGAGAAATATCTGAATTGTTTGATTTGTAATTTTAAACTGTGAAGCCGAAGGGTGAATCAAGGAAAAATGTGTCTTTGTCCGAAGCATTAAGTAGGGCACAGTATATTACTACATAGTTCCTTCTACTGGATGCATTAAACAGCAGCATTTTATTACAGCTGTGACAGATTAAGGGTCCCTGTGATCCCTTGAACCCTCAGACCACACGTCAGACACCAGGTAAAAGTCCAAATATTATATTTATTTAGACAAAACGTGCACAAAGCACCCTCTTCTCCACAATCTTCAAATAAACACAATAAATCAATAATCAAATAAACAATCAATACAATCCTCCTCACTCCCAGTTGCGTTGCCACCCTTCCACCCAGCTCAGCTCACTCGTCTGGGGTTTCCCAGAGTCCTTTATAGTCCCTGACCCGGAAGTGGTTCCATCACAACAATCCATAAGTCCTCATCACACCCGGGTCAGATTAAAAGTCCTTTTCTTCAACCTGGAAGCACGTTGTTCCTTCCGGTCATGTGATCATGACGCACTTCCGGGTTATAGGGCACGTAGCATTCTGTAAGTCTTCCTACAGCAGCTCCTGGTGGTCCCCATGGTATCCAGCAAGGCTGTTTATAAAAACTACAATGTCCATATGGCCCTGCTGGAATTTGGGGCACTTCCATGTTGGGTGAGCTCCATCTAGCGGCTTGGAGGTCTGGACCAGAATATTTGGCAGGCCATCCCTCACACAGCATATTGCATTAGCAATTGATTATAGCATATTAAATCACTGTCCACTGCAGCTACTATAATGTTAAATGTTACGGTCTACTCATTGAGTAAAAACTTGTCAGTGGATTCTAAACACATTAATAAACTAATTTGGCCAGCTGGTCACATTACAGGACTGACCCTGCACTAACTTCAGACATTGAGAGAAGATGATGACAAAAAAAGAAGTCATCATGACCAATGCTTCTTAGTCTCTACAGGATGCACAATCGTGGAGGACCTTAAAGTCACCAGCTGATCCCACCACAATATGGTAAGAGGAGGTACTGGGGCTATTTCTTACCCACAACCACTGGACATCCCTTCTGCCATTGTGACCATTTTCCTGATCTAGCTACAACAGACATGTTGGCACAGGGACACTATACATAATATGAACACTGGGTAGGTGCATAGCCCTGGGTCTTACAATCTGGCATGTTTAATATCAAGCATCTCTGCAGTGCCACTCTAAAATTAAATAGGACAAAAATGTACTTTTATGAGGAGAAATTATCAGCTTTGTTTACATACTGTAGATCTTTCCATTGTACTACCAGTGTAAACATATGTCACACATCAAGGGTCTTGTTTATTTACGGATGCTGGTCAGAACGCTGCCTGAAACAAAGGGATCAGACGTAGGTCACATTCAGGTACAAGTAAACAATTGTATAAAGAGTTTGATTCAAGCATTTTGAGCTATAAATAAAATGTATTATCATTAGAAAAGCGAAAAAAAAAAACCAATGCTGTTTCTAGCGATTCAGGCATTTCCTTCAGTATAAATGTATCATAAGACAATTTTGTGAATCCTTCAAGCAGCACAGTAGAAAATAACCTCCATTTTAGCTGTGGTAAAACAGAGACACCCTACTTGATATGATTTATATAGAATCATGTGAAAAAGCACTTAAAAGATATATTAGACTGACAAACCCTTTCAAAAATCAATTATTTCAAGTTACTTACTCTAAGGTTGGTTGTACAAGCTACTAAAACATGGGGTGTACTTATATTTTCACAAATGTCTTGCTTCTACACATTATCTTATTTTAGATGAGTAAATCAGAATCAGAATATCTTTATTGTCATTGTAACAAATACAACGAAATTAGGTACAGTCCCTGCAGTGTCAAAATATAAATAAATATAATTACAAAAGGATAAGAAGAAATAAGGTAGAACACAAACATTCAACATAAGACCTTAATTGTACAAGAAGACTATTGCACAAGATGTCATCTATTGCACTGCTGCATTGGAGGTGATTAGGTGGCATTCAGTGCCCTAATAGGAAAAGGGTAGAAACTGTTATTCAGTCTATTAGTCTGTAAAATTTGTTGTGTATTATTTGGCACCTGAGGTCTTTTTTTTTTTTTTTTTTTTTTAATTTTAAGACTTGTTTCAGGATGACTGTTAGTTATACATATACAAATTTTGAATGTTTGTTTTTTTAGGCGATTAAATAACAACAAAGTAAAATGTGTTGTGTGCTATTTATCACCTGAGCTTCCATTTTGTCTAATTTTAGGACTCTGTTCCATGAGGACAAGATGATTGTTAATTATGTTCTGATGTGTTAAACCACAGAACTGAAAGAGGGAGCACATCACATTTTGACAAGAATATATTACATTTAAAAGGTTTAGAAAATGTTTAGAAATTTTAATGCAGCAATATAATACAAAACTATACATGATCATTTAACTTTAACTGTGAAATAAATACAGGGAAAAACCTTTACAATGAATATAAACACTCATCTACATCTTGAGATAAAACAAAGCATCTTCTGCAGGCATCTTACAATTTAAAAGATTAAAAATAAAAAAAAGACGTTTATATTTTTTTAAGCATTATCCCAAGACAAGAGGAAAGGGAAGTTCATTTTGGCCAGAAAACAGGCTATAAGTAATCCATACATACACAACAGTGTATCTTCCTTGTAGCTTTGTTTCTACACTGCTGGATGAATGCTGTTGTGTAAAGCAAATATGGAGCAGACAACAATTCTATAGCTGGAGTCCTTTACATTTTTGCCTAACACAGCATTATCTTCATATAGTGTACTAAACTGCTAAAATGCGATTAAAAGGAAAGTTTGCTCATAAGCATAATTAAAGTAAACTGAATCTTGAATGCAAAAAAACATACATAATGCATGCAGAATGACATTAAAAACCAGACAAAGAATTACAATAAACAGTGTCACTTACAGGTTTATTACGTTGACTGCAGGTTGAAATACTGGAACAAAAGCTAAATGAGGGCCCGTAAAGGGAGCACTCCGCTGGCCCTGGGACCCGTAAACGTAACGATGCATTTGTCTTTGCTCTCCTGTTGCCAGCAAACAAAATTTCTATCAAAGTGACTTGTGTATTCTCACCCTAAATAGTAGTGTCACTAAAACTTCCAAAGCTTTCAGAATTTAGTGTTTCAATAATTCCTCATACGATGCAGATCCAGAAAAAAGATGTATGACAATGTCAATTTAAAGAGTACAAAATTAAAACAGTCAGCATTCCATGTGGATTTGCATCCTGTGGCCATGTCACTTCCTTGCTATTAAGAAATATAAATTATAGTCTTCACATGTAAAGATACGCCCTGTGGATATGAAGAACTCTGACAAGAACTGATCTTCGCAGCCTCTACCAGCCCTTTCCAACAGGAAAAAAAGGAATAAAAAAAAAAAGAAATAAAAAAAAAGCCCACAGAAAACCAGCATGCTGGCCTGCTGAAATATTCCAAGCTGCTTGCTTTCCCTTCGCCCACACAGCAACAGTGGCCTACTTCTCTATTTGCAGAGTGACATAAATGTAGCTAGTGCTACAGAAGGTGAGAAGCAGCTAAATCATGCCGGCACATTTCAAATGAAAAGAAAGATTTCTTCAGCTTACAATAATGCAAGAAAGAAAGGTTATCAAACCTTCTTTCCTTTTACATTGCCTATCAAATCAGATGAGATGTAAAAAAAAAAAAAAAAAAATACAATTGTATGCCTTTAATAATCTGCAGGCTATCCTTCTGAGCTGTAACAGTAAATAAGAAAAGACAACCATGTTCGAAATCTATAGTCACAGATATACAACATCTTGTAAAAAGAAAATCCTGCCTCAAAAGCAAAGCATAGCCAGCATTCTGCATTCTTCCACCACCAGCTGCCCAGCCCATTGACATGATTTCTATGTACTGTACCTTTCAGATTAATGGAACCTGCAACTCCTGCATTCTGCAATGAAATCTACCCAAAATGGAAATGGTGCTACTTACCCTAGAAGCCCACGCCTTGAAATTGTTGTGACATGTTACTTTCTGCTAGCTTTCAAGCCAAAGGTGTAATTTAGTGGTTAAATAAGGCAAAAATAAACAAATATTATGCAGCCTTTACAAAGAACCACGATTATCCAGAACTTAAGATAGGAGAGGAGAACATGAATTTTAAATATTAAGGCTGCTTCAGCTTTAACCGAAGAACACCCTTTTTTTTTTTTTTTTTTTTTTTTTTTTTTTTTTTTTTTACTTTTTATTTTTTTTGTTTTAATTTTTACCTTTTAAAAGGATAAGTTTCTAATTACCTGAAGCTTCCTACTCCTCAGCACAAAATGTCTTAATCATTCCAAAACCAGTTAAGTGTGAGAGCACAGATGGTAAGCTCCTCCTCTGGCTCATTTCAAATTTCTAAATTTAACACTCTTGTTTTACATCGAGATTAATGATTCAAAGTCATCACACTTCAGTCATCAATTAATATGCATTTTCTTCAAGCAAAGGCTTAAACATCTTTTGTCAAATCAAATCTATTGTCCTGTACAGAGCATAATAAAATTCATAAATGACTGCACTTCTCAAAATAGTTGACTGGAGAGAAAGAAAGAAAGAAAGAAAGAAAGAAAGAAAGAAAGAAAGAAAGAAAGAAAGAAAGAAAGAAAGAAAGAAAGATACTTAGCGTGCAACATATACACTGATGAGCCAAAACATTCTGAGAACTCCCATACGCAGCGAATGATACCGACTATCTCATAACAATGGTGCATACAAGAGAAGGTAAGCTGACAGTCACTCAGTCTCTTGTAGTCGATGTGTTGATATGAACCAGTGTAAACAATTTAAGAAGGACCAAATTGTTATGGCCTGACAGCAG
Source organism: Erpetoichthys calabaricus (assembly GCF_900747795.2). NCBI lineage: Eukaryota > Metazoa > Chordata > Cladistia > Polypteriformes > Polypteridae > Erpetoichthys > Erpetoichthys calabaricus. The sequence continues at coordinate 20,686,985 of NC_041394.2, read as the reverse complement.
ATTCAGACCATTTCCAAAACATCAAGATTTGTGGGGTGGTCATGGTCAGCTATGGTACTGACCATGGTCCAAGAACCACTGATGAGGTGCTGGGCGGCCAAGATTCATGTTATGCAAATGGTCAAAGATGACTATCTTATATGGTAAGAACCAACAGAAAGGCTACTGTGGTACAAATTACATATAATTTTAATGATGGTAATGTATGGTAATGTATCATACCCAATGTTGATTAGAGAATTTAGCTAAAGCATTATTCACAATGAATTTGCTGCATTCGTGTTCGCTCTTTTTTGTTATATTATTTACTGATAATTTGGCTGGTTTATGAGAAATACCCCCCCCCCCCCCCCCCCAAGTGTCCCCGTTAAAGCTTTGTGAAATTAATGTGAAATCCCTAGAAGCTAAATGGGACCGCCCCTGGGTATATAATGCTAATCACTTGCATTACAGACCGGTTATGAAGCTTGCACATTTCTCACTATGTTCTTTCTTCTTTGGTCTCACAGAGGCATAGTTGCACAATGGTTGGCACTATAAACAGCACACAGTCGCGCTCACAGTTAGTATCGTTAGTCTACTGGCAGACACACTACAGATTTGAACACTGGGAGAAGCTTGGGGTTAGCAGAGAAAACTGATGCAGATATAAACAGAACATGCAGATTTCATGGAAACCAAAGGTGCTAAGGCAGCTGGTGAACTACTATAGCATCAGTATTCATACCAGTTTTTTTACATGTTCCATAAAAACAAATGCTCTAAAATGTAAAGCCATAAAGGCACTTAATGTGTATAGCAGGTGAACTCAATTTAAGGATCTTAACAGATAAGTAAATAATGCATGTTCTCAAATTTTATTATTATGAAACATATGTAGCATAAATATCGAGTTACCTCTGCTTGTCACCAAATGTGCAGGTTGATCTTCGAGTTCCACGTCAGTATAAAAGAAGGAGGCACTTGCCCTATGCATGCGTAATTAGCCAAGCAGAGAATGAAAACAAACCTTGAGAGAACCTGACCCCCCTCCCCCAAACAAAGACTCTGTGAAATAATAATAATAACAAAATATTTATTACTATTTACGTTTTTAACTTTTTGTTAGTAGAAAAAGTGCAAAGCATCTACACAGACAGTTTGGACAGTTTGCCTTTTTGGCAAAAATAATCGGTTCAGTATAGTCGGCAGACATTTCCCTAGCCATAAGGGACACTTTAAAGATGATTGCGCCTTTATAATCCAGTCAAATCTAGTTCAGTTAGTCTATCCCCATTGACTTCAATGCATTTTGCGCAGTTCGCCAATATTGGTGAACACTCAGGGGTGATTTCTACAAATGCAAAGAGAACACCACAGCGTTTGCTCATCACTAATTGCAACATATAGTGCATCAAACCCTTTTGCATACGGGACAAGATAACTGCAGGCCAATCAGACTGCTCATGCTAACGTGCACCTCAATGGGGGGTTTGGTTATTGTGCAGCACTGCCAAGCTCTTTTGTGGACAGGAGGGTTGTCTTTTGTTGCTGGTTTCATCTCAGTAACTGAAACAGCATTTGTTTTTCCTCATGTGCTTGCAACTCAGCGACATCCACATCAGCAATGGTGTTAAAGTAAGCATGTGTGAATGTACTGTGCATGGTTGCTACAGTTTTGTGATGTTATGCTAGCCATGAAATGCATCATGGAAAAAAACATTTTGTGTAAGCCAATTACATGCAGAATTTCCAGGAAAATATTCAGCGAACAAGGTCACAGGCAAACACAGCTAATTCACTGCAAGAAATGCTTTGGCAGATTTTGCCAATCAACACTAGTTGGCAGACATTTTTTTTTTAAAGATAAGATTACTGAATACCGCTATGGGTGATGGTCTTGTAATACACAGCTTTGCTGTAATTTCTTTCACGCTGTAAACCCAAACACCACCAGTAAATTCTCACACATGCTTTTCATGGTTCATGTTGATGAATCTGACACTCCTAAACACTAATAAGGCCATGATCACCTTTCACTCATGAAAAAATGACTCAGACAGTTCATAATATGACAAGACACTGTTAGGCACAGCAAAGCAATGTTTATACTAAAATATAGACTCATTGAGCAGTGTACTAACACACTGGCCCATGAACATGCCAAGTTCACCTCCCCTCCCCAATACAAAATAATAAGATCCCTGATAAACACACCTGCAATCAATCCCTGAAACAAAGCCAACTCCATCCTACACCAATCTTTACATTTCATCCAACTGAAACATTTACACATTCTCCAGATTGAGAAACACTGATATATCTTCTCATTTCCTTAGAGCACTTCACAATTTAATTTACGCTAATACTCCTCACGCTTGAGCTCTGCCTACACTTTCCATTCCCTTTTATTTGAGGACCAATGGAACACACATGCAGTGTCAACAACTTCTTACATATGCCATCCATGAGAGCCTCTTTTCATAATTAACTTGATCATTATATTGATTGACTTCACCCCTTTCAATTCCCTTTTGACACTGATAGCGAACTGCTGATGACATGATGATAGAACATTATTAAGATGCAGGGGGCACAATTCAATATTACTTAAGATTACTTCTTAATGTTTTGCAATACAATAAGTACAGTACTGTATTGTGATTCAAGTTTGCAATACACTCACCAGCCACTTTATTAGTTACACCTGTTCAACTGCTTGTTAACTCGAATATCTAATCAGCCAATCACATGGCAGCAACTCAATGCATTTAGGCATGTAGACATTGTCAAGATAACCTGCTGAAGTTCAAACCAAGCATCAGAATGGGGAAGAAAGGTGATTTAGGTGACTCTGAACGTGGTTGTTGGCGGCAGATGGGCTGGTCTGAGTATTTAAAAAACTGCTGATCTACTGGGATTTTAATGCACAACCATCACGAGGGTTTACAGAGAACGGTCCAAAAAATGGAAAATATCCAGTGAGAGGCAGTTTCTTGGTGAAAATGCTGCATTGATGCCAGAGGTCAGAGGAGAATGGCCAGACTGGTTCGAGCTGATAGAATGGCCACAGCAACTCAAATAACCACTCGTTATCCGAGGTATGCAGAAGAGCATCACTGAATGTACAACACATTGAACCTTGAAGCAGATGGGCTACAGCAGCAGAAGACCACACTGAGTGCTACTCCTGTCAGCTAAAAACAGGCAGCTGAGGTTGCAATTCGCATGAGCTCACAAAAACTGGATAACAGAAGATTGGAAAAACATTGCCTGGTCTGATGAGTCTCGATTTCTGCTGCAACATTTGGATGGTAGGGTCAGAATGTGGCATCAACAACATTAAATCGTGAATCCATCCTGCCTTATATCTATGGTGCAGGGGAAATTTTCTTGGAACACTTTTGGTCCCTTCGTACCAACTGAGTATCATTTAAGTGCCACAGCCTACTTAAGATTTGTTGCTGACCATGTCCATCCCTTTATAACTGCACTGTACACATCTTCTGAAGGCTACTTTCAGCAGGATAACACACCATGTCACAAAGCCCAGATCATCTCAAACTGGTTTCTTGAGCATTGCAATGTGTTTACTGTATTCAAATGGTCTGCACACTCACCAGATCTCAATCCAATAGAGCATCTTTGGGATGTAGTAGGGAGATTCACATCATGTATGTGAAGCCGACAAATCTCAAGCAACTGTGTGATGCTATCATGTCAATATGGACCAAAATCCCTCAGGAATGTTTCCAGCACCTTGCTGAATCTAAGCCAAGAAGTATAACAGCAGTTCTGAAGGCCAAAGGAAGTACCAACTCCATACACAGGTACTAGCAAGGTGAACCTAATAAAGTGGTCAGTGACTATATATTGCAACTTATTATTCTCATTGGTTTGACCAAAGTTCATTTTAAAATCATATCCCTATAGATGAAAATGCATCAGCCTGATAATATTGAATAGGAAAAACCTTGACTAGGCTCAACCCACTTTAAAGATTTCAAGTATTTTAGCAGTCTTCATATTAAAAACTGGGAATACATATAGTACTAAGCAAGTCTAAGACCTAAGGAGGGAATGCATTCAAAAATGTCAGAAATAGTTTTCATTAATCAGTACACTTCCTGGAAAGTGCAGTAAACAGGAAAAAAAACTCAGTATTTGTTGAGGCCACCCTTTGCCTCGTCTCAGCTCTACTGCTGTGTAGTTCTGAAGGTCCTTGCCTGATTGGTTGTCTGATCAGACTGGCTGAATGATATGGAGATCAAGGCTCTGGGATAGTCATACAATCTACTGTAGGATTTCCTATTGTTCTTTTAATGATTTTGGCCCTGTGTCTGTGGTCACTGTCATGATGCAGAATAAAGCTGGGACCAATGAGACGTCTCCATGAAGGATACAAATATGCCTATACTTCTCAGTAGTGAGGAGACATTAAATTTTGATCAAAACAATTACTTTATTTATGAAATTGCAGCACTTAATCTACAGCAATTCTCCACCATTCTTCACTCTCTGTCTATTTACCATACTCTAAGCCTCCAACAGAGGACTTACTTGTAGAGTCAAAAAATTCAAATTTTGACTCCACAGTCCAAGGCACCTGCTGCCATTTTTATGCACCTGAGTCCCTGTGTTGTAGCTCACCCACGAAAACCCCTTCTGATAAGACTTTTCCGTTCTATGGGTGGGTATACCAAGGTTTCTGCCAGTTCCGAGCAGTCTTAGAAATCTTTCTTGCTCAGATTCCATGGTTTACAGCTGCATTTTCTGCTCTCAGGCTTGCCCATGTGTTTTTGTTTCTGCAGAGAAGCTTAGGCTGCACAGCTGTAAGCACCTGTCTGTTTTGAAATTTCTGCTTGGAAGAGACATTGATCATGCATGATGAAAATCTTGTGCCTTGTCGCTATGCACACTTTTGCCAATTTTACTGTAACCTTACTATTTTAGTCTGGTTGTCTCTTGCCCATTTTTATTCCCTCTATACAGATATTTCTGCTTCAGTTCACCACTTTCATTCAAATGACACATGATGTCATTGATCATTAGCACATTTGTTGGATTTGTTTAATCAAGCACTAGGCTGTATGCCTACAAAAAGTGCTCTGTTACTACAGTATGTTAGTTTCTTTCTTTAAAGACATTCAACAATTGCATTGTATTGCTTAATGTTTTGTAAATGGAATGTTTGACACTCTAAAATATCCTCTTTTTTGATTAACACACTAATCCAGAATACATTGTGGAGTAGTGGTTAAGGCTTTGAACTTTAAACCCTGAGGCTGTAGGTTCAGATCCTGCTACTCACACTGTGTGGCTAAGAGCAAGTGACTTCACCAGCCTGTGCTCCAGTTGAAAAAACAAAAGAAACATAATCATTTGTAAGTCACCTTGAATAAAGGCAACAGCCACATAATTTATAACAGTAATAATAATCTAAAATATATTTTTGTGAACTATCTAAAGTGCCCAAGACAGTACTATAGTAATGGTACAGGTCACATGCTGGTATTTTCTTTGCTGATTCTTAGGAAGTTAACATTATTTTGTCTAATTCTACCAAAAACAGTAAATATTTTTCCATGTGTCTTTAATGCAAATGGTATTTACTGAAACGACTAAAATTGCCATTACTATCATTTTTATATAATAAACATTAGACGTATACTTAATGCTACTATGTATGTTAATGCAAGTCTAAAATGTCTAAACATTGCAACAAAATTGTGAATTTATAAATGAATTAACAAAAAAACATCTATAACATTTTGGAAAAGCAATATTATAGTATAAGGAAAACAACAATGGACGCGAAGCTTTAATCCGTCTTGTCTCAAAAGTTTTCTGCTCTGTGCTCATGTTACAATTTTATATTATGTTGAAAAAACGGTTTATGAGAACTGTAAGATTTCTCGTAGCTGATCTCAAAAGCATATGGGCCTTGTCTTAGAAGATTTTGTCTAATAAACCCCAGGCATTCAGATTGCACAGAGGCAATCTCAATTTCCTCAAAACCTCACTCACTTTTAGATGCTTGGATCTGCCTGCTGCTGGACCCCCTTAGAAAACTTGCAGTGATTGTAGGCAGAATGTGTGAAAGCAAGTGTCACTGTCTTTCTGTGTTGCTTGCTCTGCCAATGTATTAATTGTTTCGTGAGCTTGATTTCTGGCAGCTTCTAATGCAGTTATCAGTCTCACTATGGCTGGCCGAGTTTATTTCAGATGTCTTGGAGGAGTTGCATTTTAAAGACGGTACAAAAATAGCAAATAAATAGAGCAGCACAAATTAAAAAAATAATCTTAGAATAAGAAACGAAAGCTATAGTAGCATATATTTATACAGTAAATATCAAAGTATGCATACATACCTGCGGGGAACTCCATCATCGTAAGGTGGAATAATGACAACCTTGACAGTTACAGAAGTCCTTAGAAGGTCAATCATTTGCTCATGAGACAGGGTCACTACAGCCACTTTGCAAATCTCCACTAGTCGACTGCCCTGTCGCAACCCTGCTTGCCAGGCAAAGCCATACTCCTCAACTTCAGCGACTGTGCCATCAAACTTAACATGGAATCCCAGCTGTCCCAGGCCATTACGGCGCAGTGTCATGTCGACTGTTTCACATCCCTTGGTCATAACCTAGAAGTAACCAAGACATTTTTTCAGCTAGTGACAGGTTGCATATTCATGAGTATATTTTTTGTTTGCAAATTACAGAAATAAATGAACAGTGTACTATATCTTGACAATCTGGGGTACATTTCCTGAAAGCATCATAATGATAAGAATGATTGTAAACTTCACCATAATTTTGATTGTTAATTTAACACTAGAATTACCAGAGTCTATGAAAAAAATTCGTAGATCCAGCCCACCTTAAAACCGTTCTCACCTCTCCTTTGTCTTCTAAATGTGCTGATTAACACGAGCAGCAGCCAGCTGACTATTCCATCCCCCACCGCCGCAGAACATTCACTAAGTTTTCCCAGCTCATGCCTTGTTTGATTATCTGGGAGAAGTGCTGGAGTTTTAGAGTGGAAATAATAGATCGCTATTTGGAACACACGCATTTCATGTGTGTTCCGTTTCTACAGTAATCTGTGTAAACACATTTTTAAAACAGAAACGTTTTTCATATTTTAGTAGTAAATGACAAAATGTAGGCATAAACTATATAATGTATGAAGCCTGAAGTCCAAAGATCAAGTAAACACTTTCACAAAAAGTTCAAGGATGATACAACACCTTCCGTGGCGTAGTGGTAAGATTTGTTGACTTGTAATCAAGAGTCCCCGGTTCGATCCCCACTAACTCCTATATTTGCCGTTTTCAATAGTGAGCTGCTCCTTTTGTTAATATTATACAGTACACACATACATTTGGTTTGCGTCTGTAACACACGGTGTGCATTTATAGGACTTGTAAAAGTTACCTTTTTTTTTACTTTTATTCTCTCTAAATCACGATTAAGATACATACTAATGCCTCTATTCCCCCCCCCCCCAATCCCCCCCCCCCCCCCAGGTTTGAAACGGAACAACTGGAGATGTGAGTGGTGTTTTGAGACAATGGAACTGGACATTCTCTCATCTGGAGGATATAAAAGCTGACACACAAACGCTGGCGAATCTGCCTTCTTCGTATCTCACCGTCACTTGATTTTTTTTTTATTCAGTTTTATTGAGTGTTCCTGCTCATGCTGAATTTGTGTGCACCTTATGGTGTATGATGTCAAAAAAACAAAAAAAACACAGACGTAGGTATATATGATATTTGGAATTATTCATTTTATGACCTGTATAGTACATTTCGGAAAACTTTGTGGCACAGATGCAACATTATTCATATTCATTCGCATACCATCTTACGGTTTGTAATCAGTGACTGCGTGTTTTTTTTTCCCGATCTTGCTACTCCCCACATATTGCTGTATGCAGTTTCTTTTGTACTCCAGGACATGCAGAGGATAGAATAGTACAGAGCAGTAAGTTCAGCGCTATATGCAATAATTAGATTCAAATGTTAACTGTTCACACACACGCAAGGATAGTCTTTCCTACATTTAGAATGTGTGTACCTGTTACAATGTACACGCTTCTCTCTATGCTGTGGTTCCTATTACGCCAACATAAATCCACACCCGATCTGACGCTGTTCGTTTTCAAATAATATTGCATTAATGCGATGATGTTTTCACATATATTGTCTCTTTCTTTCAGGTGTGTAATACATATTCAATTTGGTGCTTATTTATACACATCCTTGTATTATATTAAATTATGATGTTATGGTTACTTCATATTACATTTCACAACTTTTTCTTCCCAGTCTACAGGAGGATTATAGCATCCACTTATAATGAAAGCATTGCCAATTGACTTTTTCAAAAGGCACGTAATGCTTTTTTGTTGATGATTTTAGGGGCGAATTTAACAAAGTAGTACTTTATGCATGCTCATAAACTGGCTGCTTAAGAAATCAGGTTTTGGGAAAAGGACACAAAAGTATGTGCATCGTAAAGTCGCTAATTACCCACTCAGATTTATCATTTTCAGGAACCTCAACCCATACTGTTGAATCAGTTAGCGGTTATAAAGAATGCTATGGAAAAATAAACTTGGTTGTAAGATCAAACCAGAAAAACAGTAGTCTTGAAAGCAGTCATTATTCAACTTCACACTTTTAACCATAACCTAATACAACATATTAAAACCCAATAAAGCAACTTTTTAGAGACTCGTAAGTTAAATAAGGTACTTCAGCATGGTCATCACATGTCAATCTATAATTTGCTATAACAATTGTTTCCTAAATGGTTGTGAAAGTGTCTTAAGAGTGTTTTCCTTATGAATACTTCAATGGTATTTTCTCAATCAACGAATGATAAAACATCTACTTTCAAAGGTTAATATTACACCTTACTGTCAGAAGGTCAGATAAAAAGAAGATTCCAGTACAGGATAACCTACATCCAAGATTTTTTGGGATGCTGAGATGAAATTACTTACCCTTCAAAATTACTTGCAATGTTTAGAGAGAAAAACACAACAAAGCTAAACGTTTGCATTATTTCATTATCCTCCTTCTAACATAGAAAAAGGTCAATGGCTCTGATCTCACTGTTCAAATTTATTGATGGCTACAAAGATTCACAGCATTCATGTCAACCAAAAGACAAGAGAAACATGTGAACTGGGGGCTACACCAGGGGAGAAGAATGTGAAAATTCCACATAAGAAAAGCCATTGGGCATGCGTTTGGTTAATCACACTCACTCTGTGTGGCAATTTATAAGTTACCTCTGTAGAAGAGCCCTTCTGGCGGGCGGGATTAGGGTCAGTGTAGTTAATAGGGTACATCAACTGTTCCGATATGAATTTGGATATCCTCTTGTATGTTATTTTTTGTTTGTTTAAAGTTAGCATTTCTAGACCTTTTCTGTAACTTTTGAGCACTTTGACTACAGTAAGGCATCTAAAGACTTAAACCTATACATTTTTCCTGACCATGGAACAAGATGCAAGAGATGTTGAGAATTTCAAGGTCAGCAAGACTGTTGGAGCAGCCTATTTCAAAGAACTGGAGATTACGTTTACTTCTCTTCTAATGTCATCTTGCCACATCTTCTGGAAGTCTGATTTCTATCATTTTTATAAAAGTTACTTAATTTAACTAGATTAATGTTTAGTAAATCTCTTCTTTCACAACAGTCTAGGGTATATACAGCTTTAGTACTCTCGGTACTGTACATGTGTTTAGATTTGTGCTTGTTAAAGGATGAATTAGGTATTTTTCAAGTCTAATTATTTATTCACAATCACTGAATATATTTAATTGTCATATGAAATTGTGTTCTAAAATGAAGCACTATTATAAATTTTAGAAAATATTAAATCTATATATAACCCAAATTGAAAAATAAAAAATAATTATATGATACTGTGATTTGTCAGCATGGTTTTAGTTTAAAATACTTATGTTTAGCATACTTACATAACAAAGACAGCAGAAAAATCTTTTTGAGCACTGTGAAAAACTAAGGGCTGTAAATGAAGGTTGGGATTAGAACATGTGTACTGTTCCAATCTGACAGAAAAGGAAGCTTATCCATACATGGCACTGGACAGTAGAACCTGCAAACAGCTCACTGCATGTGCTAAATTGGTGCTAATCCATGCATAATATTGGTCAGTGGAAAGTGTGGGTGTAAAACCTGTCAGTTTCAAAAAGCCAGAAGTCCCGTGCGCACTGATCTGAGATTGACTTTGTACAAGGAGAAATGCCTTCGCACCCCTCTGATGGGCAGGCAATCATTGAAGCCCTGAGACGAAGACTGAAAGACAACTGTATCGTTCCATGGCTTCTCTGCAACCATATGTATGCATATAGTATATACTGCAATGTACATTAGGAGTGAAAGCTGCATTTTAAAGAAAGTTAAATGCATCTTTTGTGTTGTACTATATTTCTCTTTGTCTTAATATCTCTGCCATGGTTACTGGGGAGGAATATGTATAGGCTCAAGGATGAACTGCAATTCAAAAAAGAATACATTCCCAAACAGCACGTGCTCCCTGCTGGATACACTGTTCATATGTTTAAAACAGAAGTGATGGGGCAGTCATTCCAATGTGAAAACAAAAAACCTTAAAACATACCGAATATGCTCATTTTTCAAGCCAGGAGTGTAAGAGTGTTATCAAATATTGATCTGCATATCGAGATTACACACATATTTCAAATAAATATTTTTGTGAGATTTATTGGTTTTAAAAGGAGACTGGTTGTGCACTTCACCTTGCTGATCCTTTACCTCTGCGGCAATCTTTCAGCCCCAATGGCCCAGTTTCACTTTGAAAAATCATCTTCAATTGCTGCTCCTGGCATTATTGAATGTTGATGCCCAGATGTCAATTGCTCTCTCTGTTCTGTTGACAACTAGATAACTATCACTGAAAAATGGCACACAATCACTTGCAATCATTTACATATGATAAAAATAATTAAAAGTGGATTGAATACTGCAAATCATAACTCAGAGCGTCTCACCTTATTACGATTATGAGAATTGGCCAGGAAGAAACCATGAAACTTTCTAATTATGTTTACTCACTCAAAAATGTGGTTCTCAGTTTGTTTTATTATAACATCCACAGCAACAGCAATTCAGCTGGTTTATGTTACTTCAATCGGTCTCATTAGAACAATCTAGAGTAGAACAGGCCATTCACCCCAACAAAGCTTAACAGTCCTATCCATTTAACTCCTCCAAAATAACATCAAGTCACGTTTTAAAGGTCCCTAAGGTCGTACTGTCCAAAACACTACCTGGAGGTTTATTCCAAGTGTCTTAAGGTTTTTTGTGTGAAGAATAATGTCCTAGTGTTTGTGCGAAATTTACCCTTAACAAGTTTCCAACTGTGTCCACGTGTTCTTGTTGAACTCAGTTTAAAGTCACTGTCTCGATCCACTGGACTAATTCTCTTTATAATTTTAATCACTTCTATCATGTCTCCTCTTTATGGGAGGTATTTTCTCCGAAAATGAAAATGATAAAAGAAAATTGCAATCTTTCTTTTGCAATTTAATTTTCAAAGTCTGCGTACAAGATTGCTGCAAAAATTAAAATTAAAACGAAATAACCCCATATGCCATTTCATTTTCAGTCTGAACAGCAATGAAGCTGCAAAAATGAAAAGTAAAACGCATTTGCACTTTGCATTTTCATTTTCAAGTTCTCAATATGCAAATAGCGCAGGTCGATAGGTGGGGCTTTGCTCCTCTAGTTCCCTCAATTCTTTGTCCTTTTTAGCTATAGAGCCACTTCAATCAATAGAATACATGTAGACTTTGAAAATGAAATTGCAAATGGGGTATATTTAATTTTACGTTTTTGCAGTATTTTTGCGTGAAGACTTTGAAAATGAAATCGAAAAAGAAGAGATTGCATTTTAATTGTATAATTTTTCATTTTCGCAGAAAATACTTCATATACAGTAATCCCTCACCTATCGCGGGGGTTATGTTCCAGAGCCCCCTGCGATAGGTGAAAATCCGTGAAGTAGCGACCTATATTTATTTTATTATTTATACATATTTTAAGGCTTTATAAGCCCTTCCCACACTCTTATAAACCTTTCTCACTCTCTTGTTAACCTTTCCCACGCTCTTATAAACACTTCCTATGCTCTTTAAACACTTTCTGCATTCTTAAACACCGCAGACCAACACTGCACACTGCACGCAGCGATCAGATGTCGATGTGTCTGCACTCGCTTTGTGAAGGGGGGCAGCTGAACTCTCAGCAGAGCAGAAATGGACTTTGTGCTGTTTCTGCCAAAATGCCTGCTTGTCGCTCTGCGCCTTCGGATGGAGGAGGAGGAGTGGGGGGTGTGAGGGCTGAACGCACGTTCGCTCAAACCCCCCCTCCCCGGAGGCGCAGTACGCTCCTGCCACTTTGCATTGTCAAGGGGGTGGGGAGCTGAATGAATGCCAAGGAGAAGTGGACTTTGTGCTGGCTTTGTGCTGCTTGTCGCTCTGTGTGTCAATAATTTAAAAGCCTGTACAATCAGGCTTTTAGGTGTACATCACCTATTTTCCTGTCTCACTGTCTTGTCTTGCGTGAAGTTAAAATGTTTTATAATAATGAGATGTTACTCATATCCTTAGCCCGACATCCACATATCATATGTGTTAACAAAGTGTGTTTTATAAGTTTACATGTGTTTAAAGCATGTGGGATGGGTATTTTAAGGCTTAAACTAAAAAAATGTTTATTTAAAATGTCTTTCTATATCGCGGATTTTCTCCTGTTGCTGATGGGTCTGGAACATAACTTCCGCGATAGGCGGGCAATCACTTGTATTTAAAAACCCGCGAAGTCGTGAATCCGCGAAAAATGAACCGCAAAGTAGCGAGGGAATACTGTACTTCTTGTTTTCTCATAATTCATCCCCTATAGCCCTTCATCATAGTTTGGTTCTACTGCATAATCTGCCTTTTTATTTTTTCAGTGTTATTTTATCGTGCATGCACACAAAGTAAAACAGAAGTGCTTAATGCTGTTGATTATTACTATGATATTATTATCGTGCAGGAGGGCCTTCCCTCTTTCAAAAATGTAAGGCTTTTATACAAAATGAAATGCAGTGTAATCAGTTAAATTTAAAAGTATTATTGTTATGTGTACAAAGAACGATGTATCTCTTATGTGCACACTTCTGTCAACACACCACACTGATACTCAGTGTGAATCTCGTCCTGTAGGCTGAGTAAAATAACAACACAGAATGTTGTAAGCAAAAATTAGGTGCCGTTTAACAAAAAAAGCAAATGATTTGTATGTGCATCTGTCACTATATGATTCAGTATGTGTGCAAGCTTTGCATATATAAAAATATGATTTGAATACACATACTTCCCATGGGCTCACCACCTATGGGAGGGGCCAAGGAGGTCGGGTGCAGTGTGAGTTGGGTGGTGGCCGAAGGCGGGGACCTTGGCGGTCCGATCCTCGGCTACAGAAACTGGCTCTTGGGACGTGGAATGTCACCTCTCTGAAGGGGAAGGAGCCTGAGCTAGTGCGCGAAGTTGAGAGGTTCCGGCTAGATATAGTCGGACTCACCTCGACGCACAGCTTGGACTCTGGAACCAATCTCCTTGAGAGGGGCTGGACTCTGTACCACTCTGGAGTTGCCCCCGGTGAGAGGCGCCGAGCAGGTGTGGGTATACTTATTGCCCCCCAACTTGGAGCCTGTACATTGGGGTTTACCCCAGTGGACGAGAGGGTAGCCTCCCTTCGCCTTCGGGTGGGGGGACGGGTCCTAACTGTTGTTTGTGCGTATGCACCGAACAGCAGTTCAGAGTACCCACCCTTTTTGGAGTCCCTGGAGGGGGTGCTAGAGGGCATACCTTCTGGGGACTCCCTCGTTCTGCTGGGAGACTTCAATGCTCACGTGGGCAATGACAGTGAGACCTGGAAGGGCGTGATTGGGAGGAATGGCCCCCCCAATCTGAACCCGAGCGGTGTTTTGTTATTGGACTTCTGTGCTCGTCACGGATTGTCCATAACGAACACCATGTTCAAGCATAGGGGTGTTCATATGTGCACTTGGCACCAGGACACCCTAGGCCTCAGTTCGATGATCGACTTTGTGCTCGTGTCGTCGGACTTGCGACCACATGTCTTGGACACTCGGGTGAAGAGAGGGGCGGAGCTGTCAACTGATCACCACCTGGTGGTGAGTTGGCTTCGATGGTGGGGGAGGATGCCGGTCAGGCGTGGTAGGCCCAAACGTGTTGTGAGGGTCTGCTGGGAACGTCTGGCAGAGCCCCCTGTCAGAAGTAGCTTCAACTCCCACCTCCGGCAGAACTTCGACCACATCCCGAGGGAGGTGGGGGACATTGAGTCCGAATGGGCCATGTTCCGTGCCTCTATTGTTGAGGCAGCTGACCGGAGCTGTGGCCGTAAGGTGGTTGGTGCCTGTCGTGGCGGCAATCCCCGAACCAGTTGGTGGACACCGGCGGTGAAGGATGCCGTCAAGCTGAAGGAGTCCTACAGGACCCTTTTGTCCTGTGGGACCCTGGAGGCAGCTGATAGGTACCGGCAGGCCAAGCGGAATGCGGCTTTGGTGGTTGCTGAGGCAAAAACTCGGGCGTGGGAGGAGTTTGGGGGAGGCCATGGAGAACGACTTTCGGACGGCTTCGAGGAGATTCTGGTCCACCATCCGGCGTCTCAGGAAGGGGAAGCAGTGCAGTGTCAACACTGTATATGGTGGGGATGGTGCGCTGCTGACCTCGACTCGGGACGTTGTGGGTCGGTGGGGGGAATACTTCGAAGACCTCCTCAATCCCATTAACATGCCTTCCAATGAGGAAGCAGAGCCTGGGGACTCAGAGGTGGGCTCCCCCATCTCTGGGACTGAGGTCACCGAGGTGGTCAAAAAACTCTTTGGTGGCAGGGCCCCAGGGGTGGATGAGATACGCCCGGAGTTCCTCAAGGCTCTGGATGTTGTAGGACTGTCTTGGCTGACACGCCTCTGCAACATCGCATGGACATCAGGGACAGTGCCTCTGGATTGGCAGACCGGGGTGGTGGTCCCCCTCTTTAAGAAGGGGGATCGGAGGGTGTGTTCCAACTACAGAGGGATCACACTCCTCAGCCTCCCTGGAAAAGTCTATTCAGGGGTCCTGGAGAGGAGGGTCCGTCGGATAGTCGAGCCTCGGATTCAGGAGGAACAGTGTGGTTTTCGTCCTGGTCGCGGACCAGTGGACCAGCTCTACACCCTTAGCAGGGTCCTGGAGGGTGCATGGGAGTTTGCCCAACCAGTCTACATGTGTTTTGTGGACTTGGAAAAGGCATTCGACCGTGTCCCTTGGGGAATCCTGTGGGGGGTACTCCGAGAGTATGGGGTACCGGCCCCCCTGATAAGGGCTGTTCAGTCCCTGTACGATCGGTGCCAGAGCTTGGTCCGCATTGCCGGCAGTAAGTCGAACCCATTTCCAGTGAGAGTTGGACTCCGCCAGGGCTGCCCTTTGTCACCGATTCTGTTCATAACTTTTATGGACAGAATTTCTAGGCGCAGCCAGGGCGTTGAGAGGGTCCGGTTTGGTGGGCTCAGGATTGGGTCACTGCTTTTTGCAGATGATGTTGTCCTGTTTGCTTCATCAGGCCGTGATCTTCAGCTCTCTCTGGATCGGTTCGCAGCCGAGTGTGAAGCGGCTGGGATGAGAATCAGCACCTCCAAATCCGAGACCATGGTCCTCAGCCGGAAAAGGGTGGAGTGCCCTCTCAGGGTTGGTAGCGAGATCCTGCCCCAAGTGGAGGAGTTCAAGTATCTCGGGGTCTTGTTCACGAGTGAGGGAAGAATGGAGCGTGAGATTGACAGGCGGATCGGTGCGGCATCCGCAGTAATGCGGGCGCTGCATCGGTCTGTCGTGGTGAAAAAGGAGCTGAGCCGCAAAGCGAAGCTCTCAATTTACCAGTCGATCTATGTTCCTACCCTCACCTATGGTCATGAGCTATGGGTAGTGACCAAAAGAACGAGATCGCGAATACAAGCGGCTGAAATGAGTTTCCTCCGCAGGGTGTCTGGGCTTTCCCTTAAAGATAGGGTGAAAAGCTCAGTCATCCGGGAGGGGCTCAGAGTAGAGCCGCTGCTCCTCCGCATCGAGAGGAGTCAGATGAGGTGGCTCGGGCATCTGATCAGGATGCCTCCTGGACGCCTCCCTGGTGAGGTGTTCCGGGCACGTCTAACCGGGAGGAGGCCCTGGGGAAGACCCAGGACATGCTGGAGGGACTATGTCTCTCGACTGGCCTGGGAACGCCTTGGGATTCTCCCGGAAGAGCTAGAAGAAGTGGCCGGGGAGAGGGAAGTCTGGGCATCTCTGCTCAAGCTGCTGCCCCTGCGACCTGACCTCGGATAAGCGGGAGACAATGGATGGATGGATGAATACACATGGCATTAGAAAATAATATGATCTGAGTATACATGTGCCACTCATTTTGACTCATGGCAGATGCATACTCAAATCAGATGGAGTACTGACTGCTCAGCCACTCAACACACTTTTGTGCACAGCATCCTGGCAGAATACAACTGTTGAAGAAATAGAACTGCAGAGACAAATGTACAATACACAGTCTGAAGCTACAGAAAATTGGGGAATTGGTGGTGGTCCTAGTGTAAATGTCAAAACTACACCCACAGCAGCTGCTGCAAGAATACTAGCAAACAGGAAAGGTGTCCTTACCTCAAGACAGTACTACCAAGAATCCTGGATAAAATGCCATAAGCACACCTCAGAAATGCTGATGACATGCAGTCTTAAATCAAAGTATTTGTTTCTCAGCATGGATGTATATGGTAAGTTTCTAAGGCTTTTGTTTTCATGTTTTGACCCCAAGTCCATCACTTCCATTTTAAAACACAAGAACAGGGTAGACATTTTTTAAAAATGTATACAAAATGCTTCACTTTAGAACATAATTTCATGTGGCATATTAATTTATGCCACAAATGTGAAGAAGTAAATTTGACTTGAAAAATACCAAACTTACCCTTTAATGTAAATGTTGAATTGTATTTTACTTTTCTGTTGCTGTATCACATTGGTAAACATATGCAAGTCATAAGAGCCTTTCTTCAGGCAACATACTGAGAACAAGTGGAAAATAATGGAATGGTGCAAAACAAAAGCGCTTTCCTGTGTAGAACTAGTACCTCATCCAGATGTCATTCCTTTCTTGAGAAGAATGCCATTTCGGACCTCTTTGACACCAAACTGGGGTATGTGAATTTAAAATGAATGCACGAATTAATGAATTTAATTAATTCCCCTTATGTCTACTTGAGATTTTCTCTCTACTCCCAATTACTTCTATGCTCATAATATATGCAAGCTAAGGACAAATGCAATGAGTAAGAAGAAAAGATTGGGATATCTGAATGTGTCCTCCAGTGTACCTGAATCCAATCTACTGTATGTGCTGCTGGGAGACATTCCATCTCCTCAACAAACCTACAATGAAGTAAACAAGTTTATAAATGGATAGATCACTGCACTGAATCTAGGCTGGGCTTTTGTCTATCTTCTAAACAAAGTGCACAATCAAAGAATACTTAAGTGTAAGTCTGCCACAAGTTTGGATCATTTGAAATATTAATGAACGGATTGCTCTGCTACAAGAGTTTCAGTTTCAGATTAAACTGACTGTTCCAAATTCATCTATCATCTAACCTGCTATATCCTAACTACAGGGTCGCAGGGATCTGCTGGAGCCAATCCCAGCCAACACAGGGCGCAAGGCAGGAAACAAACCCCGGACAGGGTGTCAGCCCACCACAGGGCGCAAACACTCACACACACCCGCGAACCAAGCACACACTAGGGACAATTTAGAATCGCCAATGCACCTAACCTGAATGTCTATAAATGCAATCAGAAACTCTCTTTGAGAGATTACTTATGCTTATGGAGCTATTCCTACAAAAATAGTTGCAGCTGAACAAACAAATAGTATCAGTTTATAATGAGCTTTCTTAGAATGCAATTGTACACTACTTTAAAACACAATTTCAACTACTTGCTGCATGAGTGCTCTCCTGTTCGAGCATTATTGTCCAACAGTTGTAAACCAATCTTGTCACTGCAACTATTAAACTTACTAATCACTGCATGTTTGCCCACTGCCAGGGAATTGTTTCACATTTTACTAATGGCGGACTCCAATTGAGAAAGTAGAATCAGTATATAACTCAACACACTCACATCTTACCTTTAATCTTTGAATTATCTCTCTGATGTCAGCTGTATTGTCCTCCAGTACACGAATGAAGATATGGTCTCCCCGACCATAGAAGATCTTTATAGATAAGCGATCAGGAGTCCAACCTATTACATCTTCACAGAAGCAGTTAAAAACAACTTCCTTGGAGGCAATATCGAGAAGTACCACAAATTCATCAGAGATGCCCAAAAAACAATTGATTTCTGTTGCTTGACTGAAATCTTGTGCAGATACATGCCAAACAATAGCACCAAGGCTTTCCAGCTCAGCTCCATCACGAGCACGTGTTTTCTCTTTCTTTTTAGAGGCCAAGGAAATGAGGTTGAATTTTCCCGATGAGTCAATGGGCGTGTTGGTTACACAGTTCTCAGCTAGGTCCTTCAAGTATTCCTGACGTGTGCGTGTTGCCATGGTATGGAATTTGTCTGATTTGTGAGCTGCATTTTCTGCATTGATCACTTTGGCCAACAAGAAGTCTCGAAAAACATTAGAATTGTGGAATGCTGCCCCGTTTGGAATTGGAGGACCAAATGAAGGTACATCCTTGGACCTTGTGACTGCCACACTAAAATGTACAAGAAAAAGACAAAATAAAAAGTTGTATCATTATTTTCAAAGTATGCAAGAGGATCCTGGAGGTGTGAGAACAAAATCTATCATGAAGTTCCATTGAAGGTGTTTTCCTTTAACATATTTAAACTTATTTCACATAAAACATTTACAGTAAATTATATTTTTATTGCAGAACAACTTCAAACTATTTTTATCTCAACTGTAACTGAGTACCCTCAATGCACCTGGGTAACAAATGCATTGTATTATGCAGCTAGTTACATTACATGCAATTGTTCCTTCTCCTTGCACAACACATTTTCTAGGCTACTTTCATTTTTTATCAATTGAATATTATAGGAATAATCTGATGAAGAATCGCTTGTTTGTTAAAGTACATATAATTATGCTATTTATTAAAAAGAAAACTTTTTTTGCACTGTCACACCAGGTAGTTTGCAGTTTCAAGCCTTGGAACAATAGTAAGAACAAAAAAAATATAATATATATTACATTCTTTAGATCTTGCATTAATAATTTTACATGTGGATATTTATGCCCAAATGATTGTATAGCTTAGTTTTTAATATTAATACTCTACGTAAAAAGCATCGCTAATCTGCTTCTAGATTGAAGTTCCTATACTAAATGTTTATTATAAAGGTACTGTCCAGTTAAAAATCTCTTCATTTTTTTACAATGGATGTTAGTTTATCAACAGACAGAGTTCATTTTGGGTAGCGCTGCTGCCTTGCAGTTGGGAGATCTGGGGACCTGGGTTCGCTTCCCGGGTCCGCTCTGCGTGGAGTTTGCATGTTCTCCCCGTGTCTGCGTGGGTTTCCTCCGGGTGCTCCGGTTTCCTCCCACAGTCCAAAGACATGCAGGTTAGGTGGATTGGCGATTCTAAATTGGCCCTAGTGTGTGCTTGGTGTGTTTGTGTGTGTCCTGCGGTGGGTTGGCACCCTGCCCAGGATTGGTTCCCTGCCTTGTGCCCTGTGTTGGCTGGGATTGGCTCCAGCAGACCCCCGTGACCCTGTGTTCGGATTCAGCAGGTTGGAAAATGGATGGATAGATGGATATAATCCTTCACAAACATGTTCCTAACCAGGTAACTGAGCCCCCAGCAACCATCAATTGTAGAATGTTGTTGACTTACTTCAAAAAGCATAAGGAAACCAAGCTAACCACCAGTAAGGTTTATTTGCATTACTGCTCTTATGTATGGGAATGAAACTAGAGTTACAATTGTCACTTGAAAACCCCTGAGAGATTCCATCAGTATTACCGCTAAATAATTATCAGTACCAACTTATAGGACTACCACAAAAATTTCAACACTTTAATCTCTCAAAGCCAATTCCAATGGACAAGCCACTTCATCACATTTCCCAGACAGGTCCTCTACTCACAGCTAGGCCAGAGTTGGAGAGGATGGGAAGGTCAGAGGAACCAGTTCAAAGACACCCTCAATGCCTACCTTATAAAAGGTTGGATCAACGCTGCTAGCCAGCGTTTATTGCATTTACAGCATTTGCTTAGCACATGCTTTTATCCAAAGAGACTTACTGTACAAAAGAGGTCAACATAATCAAGTACACATCCATTCTGGGGTATTGCATGGGAACACGCAGTACAGGCCAAGGAAAAAAAAATATTAGTGAAGAGCTCAGAACAAAGTACAAGCCAGCTACAATTCTAAGGTTAGAAAACACAACAGCTAATATCAGTTAGACAGAAATTCAGCAAACAAGAGAGTCTTCAAAGGCTTCTTAAACACATTGAGGGAGTCAGAATTTCAAAAGAAGGTGGCAGTTCGTTCCACCAGCTAGGAGCTACATATGAAGAGTCTGGACTGAGCTTTGATACTACGCAGGTGTGTCATTATCAGACAACATTCAATAGCAGACTCGAATGGCCGAGAATTAGCATAGGACCTCAAATGTGGTTTCTCCACATATATGGGTGCTGACCCATTGACTACTCTGTACGTAAGCATCAAGGATTTTAACTTAATATGTACTGCAACAGGGAGCCAATGTTGTGATCTGAAAATAGGAGTGACGTGTGCCCACTTCAGCTCATTGAACACCAGAGGTGTTGCTGCATTTTGAATCATCTGCAGAGGCTTGGTGACACATGCAGGTTCTCCTGCCAGAAGAGAGTTGCAGTAGTCCAGACATGGATAGACCAAAGCCTGGACCAGGAGTTGTATTGCATACTCTGTCAGATACACTTTGATCTTGTAGATATTGTATAGAGTGAAGCTGCAAGGTTGAAGGACTCTGGCAAAATGATCCCTGAGGGACAGCTGGTCACCAATAACACTCTAATATTGCATACCGACTTGATGGATGCTAGCGATATGAGCTGATTTGAACAGAGAAGAGGTGCTGAATAGATGGATGAGCTGGGATAACAAGAAGGTCCATCTTTGCCAAGATGAGCTGGAGATGGTGTTTCTTGATCCAGGTTGCAGTATCAGTGAATCATACAGAGATTCTAGCTGATACTGTGTGGTGCTCTGGAGGGAACAACAGGTACAGCTATGTATCATTAGCATAGCATTGATTTAAAAAAGAAACACACCTTGGAACAGGATAGTAAGGCCTAGTGAGAAGGTATATAGAAAGATGAGGAAAGGGCCCAACACTAATTCTTGTGGTATCCCTTGCTTGCCTGGTGCACTTGTGTCATCTCTCCGTATCGGGTAATATGATAGGATCTGACCAGGAAGTAGTCATGGAACATCCCCAACAGCACTACATAAATCATCACATGGCAAACAAGGCATTGTTGTAATTTAAGGGAGATTAACACAAATCTGCAGCTTAAAAACAGAACCCTCCTGCCCCCAGTGCCCTAAGGTACGTTTCTCAATGGATGGATTCCTTCCACATTCAAGAACATGCATATATAGTAATCATGAAAGGTGGAAATTTCAGTTCAGAGCTGAATGCCTAGAAAGAGAGATACCGAGATGGATAGTTAAAGCTTTCATTCTTAACTGCTGCTTAATGGCAACCAAGGCCAGTTTTACTTTATGTCAAAGCAAATGTGCTTACACAAACTAGGGCAGACCAACAGATGGCAGTGAATAAGCAGTGACACTGAAAACTTAGTAAGTGTGGGCTGTGTACTGCATTCATTTTTAAAATATAAGATCCTGGGCAAAATGCTGTTGCAACACTTCTTTGGCAAAGCTCAGTGTTCCTACATGCCAGCAGGACTCAACAACACCAAACAACTGTAACCTGAGCAAATCTGAATACTACAGGACACAAGCTGTATAGGTACGATTAATAAGGTCAAAGTTTGGAAAAAGAAAATTATTACTAATGGGGCTTAACCAATTTTTTTTAAACCTTCTTATAAAGGGGTCAAACAAGTGCCATAAGACAGGTCACAGAGGCAAATTTTTCATTAGGTGATTGCATAATTGGCATGGAGCTGGACAGCTTGACATCTGTGGCAGAGCGACGGGTGCTCAGCAGGCTCCTATCAATTATGGAGAATCCACTGCATCCAATAAACAGTGTCATCTCCAGACAGAAGAGCAGCTTGAGCGACAGACTGCTATCACTGTCCTGCTCCACTGGCAGACTGAGATGATCGTTCCTCCCCCAAACTATGCGACTCTTCAATTCCACCCACAAAACGTTAACATTATACAAAGTTATTGTCCATTTTTACCTGCATTGTTATCAATCTTTAATTTAATATTGTTTTCTGTATCAGTATGCTGCTGCTGGAGTATGTGAATTTCCCCTTGGGAATCAATTAATTAATTAATTAATTAATTAATTTAGCAAGTAAGTGAGTAAGTAAGTAAGTAAGTGAGTAAGTAAGTATGTATGTATGTATCTATCTAACACCATACTCTGACCTGCATCTTTAAAGGCTAAACAAGGGATATTTATTAGTCTGTCTAACAGAATACAGACACTACTAACCTAAATACACAAATGGACTAAAAATGCTAAATTTTCAGTTCTGCTAGGATTGTCACATAAACATCCAATAAATATAAGAACATTAAAATTCAATAAAGAACTCCAAACCTTCACTTGTACTACATGTAAATCATTACATTATGAATGTAATTTTTGTTAATAAGATGTTGCTACAAGCACATACTAGATCATTTATTTAATTCACGTGTCAGTTATGGCAAAACAATTTTGTAAAACTAGGGAGGTGAGTGAGAAATGTTTAAAAACCTTATTGTATCTGAATCAATGAAAAATCTTATGGGCTCTTACTTTTGACAACAAAAAAGTCCCCTGGCTTGTCCAGTTTCCACGTACATAACATAAGCTACTGGGGCTCCTTCATATTAATAGCAATAAACCTTTATAATGCCTCACTGTGGCTGATCACTTATTAGTCAAGACAGAAGTTTTCTCCTTTTTTGTTTTTTATAAGGTTACTTAAAAGGTATAAGGCTGTGTCCACACTACTACTTTTTCATTTAAAAAGAAGACATTCGTCTTCATTTTCACCTTTCGTTCACAGTACGATAATGGAGATTTTAAAAAACACTATCCAGAACCATAAACGTCTGAAAGCGCCAGCTCACTGTTTGAAGAGTTATGAAAATGAGGGCTGTAATCGGCTCCAATTCATTCTTATTACGTGGCCCATAGATGATTGGATACTGCTCATTATATATTCTTAGTAAGAGTTCCACCTTATCATCAGTCCAAAAAAATAAAAATCTTTGTTTTTGTATTCAGCTTTGCTGTTGTTCGCTTGTAAACGCAAGCTGCAAATGTATGTCTAGTGAGGCGTACATTTCCTCTTCTTATTTCTGGTAACAATAGTATGGATGGAGGTGGATTTAGTTTTAAAACACCACTTTACACGAAAACATAGTAGTGTGGATGTACCCTAAATTTCTCTATTGGGTCAAATAATGTTTGTTTGATCAACTGATTAATCTGCCTTTATCTATCAATCTATTCTCAAAAGACACACAAGGTTTAAAAAGCCCCCTGCTGATCACCACTATAAATGTGCAATGTTAATTTTAGGTACAATAGCAAAGTGCTGTAAACTTCTAGTATAACAATGTATTGTTATATTTTATAGTTACTTTAGCATTTCAAGCTACCATTTGCCAGTACTGTCAATTACAGAGAAACATTCTGGTTTGAAATATTTATATTATTACAAAATTTTATGGTGTGGATATTATGGTGAACAGGACAAAAATAACAAAATAGAAACGCTGCAAATTAAATAATAATAAATAATGAGCAAGTACAATGTAGATGGTACTGTAGTGAAAACAAATACTTTTCACTTGAACATGCTTACATGCACTATTATTGCAAATACCCTTTTCTTTTCTAATGTAAAACAGAATGCAAGTTCAGCATTTTCCCCTACAATACAAGTGGCAAGGGTAAAGTTGCTGAAAGTCTTACCTGTAGCATACATTTTCTGAGCCAGGGTTGTGTACATGCACAATAACAAACACATGCTGGAAGTGTGACCGAATACTCTGAGGCGTAAATGGCAGGGCGCCGGGCTCTTGGAATATGATGGTGACAATGTCGTTTCCAATGTGTCTCTTACGAAGCAGCTGTCAACAAAGATTAATGAAAAAGTATAAATGTAAAAGGGTAAAAGCCATTTAGAACTTGTCTACACATCTCTACCCAAATTAGTCTCAAGTTACAGCAGACTAGCCTCTGCATTCTTGAAAGAATATGTGCTCAATGTTTAGGTAAGACCTCTGGTAGTA
Organism: Erpetoichthys calabaricus; assembly: GCF_900747795.2. NCBI lineage: Eukaryota > Metazoa > Chordata > Cladistia > Polypteriformes > Polypteridae > Erpetoichthys > Erpetoichthys calabaricus. The sequence continues at coordinate 20,662,412 of NC_041394.2, read as the reverse complement.
GAACTTTGCCTTTTTTAAGTAGATATGTATTCACAACGAATGGTCTGCAAATCATTTCTGAATAAACCTGTCTAGTAAACAAGTCAAAAATGAAATATGAATATGAAGATACAATGAATAGAGAGACTTGTTACAGAGTAACACGTGACCTCCAATATGGTGCCTCAGGTGAATTCCAGTTCTAATTAGCACTGCTGACAGAAATAAGCATGTGGTGTTGCTGGGAGTTGCTATTAATAGTACAATAGCAACTAAAGCCCAACAGCAAATTCAGCCCCAGAGACTCTGCATACATAGGCAAATAGTGACAAATGCATTTTGATGCCTAAAGCTGTAACAAGGCTATGACATTAAAGGAAGAAATTCTAGGATGAACATCCTTGATAAAATGATTTTTTTTTCTTTACTGAACAAGCAGGTTATTTTTGCAAGTCATGTGCCAACTGTTTTAGTCAGGGCTGATTGCAATATTTCCTAAAAGCAAAGCTGTATGAGAAAATCTGAGGAAGGATTCAACATATATGGATAATCACAAAATAAATAAATAAGTAAATATATATATATATATATATATATATATATATATATATATACACACACACACACATAGGTTTAACCATTGCCCCTCACAAAACCTGCAATATTTGTAGCATCATTAATGTTATGTTTGAGTATCTTTGTTAAATACTGCAATAGTCCTTAGAATGAAAATGTCATATAAAATAAGGATCGAATGCACACACATATACATACATATATAATATACATACACATATATATATATATATATATACAATATACATCCCATATATATATATATATATATATATATATATATATATATATATATATATATATATATATATATATATATATATATACACACACACACACACACATATAACCCCAATTCCAATGAAAATGTAATAAAAAACATGTAAACATGTGTAAAATGTAAATAAAAACAGGATACAATGATTTACAAATCCTTTTCAACCTATATTCAATTGAATACACTACAAAGACAAGATATCGAATGTTCAAACTGATAAACTTTATTGTTGTTTGCAAATCTTCACTCATTTTGAATGTACACACATGTATATGTATATATATATATATATATATATATATGTACACACACATATATATATATATATATATATATATATATATATATATATATATATATATACACACACACACACACACACACACACATACATACATACATACATACATACATACATACATACATATTTTAAAGAAATCAGACATTTAAACAATAAGCCCATGACTTTACAGTGGATTCAGAAAGTACTTTCAGACCCCTTCACTTCTGCACACATTAATGTGCTATAATTTTATACGGATAAAACTGATATTTACGCCCATCAATCTACAGTCAATAACCCATAATGAAAAAGAGTGAACATGTTTTCAGAATGGTTTGCAAAAGTATTCAAAATCATAAACTGAAATCTCTCATTTATAGCAATATTTAGACCCTTAGCTCAGAACTTTGTTGAAGTCCACTGGCAGAAATTACAGCTTTGAGTCTTCTTGGGCAAGTCTCTAAAAGTTTTCCCCACTCCTGGATTTGGGCAGTTTCTCAAGTTCTTCCTAGTTGATCCACAGAAGCTCTGTGGGCAGTTTCTCTCAATCTTCCAAGCAGATCCACACAGGCTCTGTTAGACTGGATGGAAAATGTCTATAAACTGCAATCTTCAGGTCACTCCACACATTTAAATCTCTCCTTGGATGGACCACTCAAGAACTGTCAAGAGACTTGTCCTGACACCACTCCTGTATTATCCTGGCCGAATGCTTTGGGTTGTTGTCATACTGAAAGTTGAACCGTCTCCCCAGTCTGAAGTCATGTACACTCTGGAGCAAGTTTTCTTCAAGGACCTCTTTGTATTTGACTGGGTTCATCATTCCTTCAGTTCTGACCAATCTCTCTGTCCACTGAGAAGCACCCCATAGCATGATACTGCCACCACCACGCTTCACTGTAGGGATGGTATAAGGCAGGTGATGACCACTGCCTGGTCTTTGCCATATATAGTGCTTGCAGTTTTGCCCAAAGAGTTCAGTTTTTGTCTCATCATACTGAGAAGTATAGGCATATTTGTTACCAGAGAGGGTATCCTCATGCTCTCAGAGTCCTTAAAATGTCAGATACCGTTTACTTAAAACTAGACAATATACCATAAATGCCTGATGGATGGAGTGCTGCTGAGATGGTTGTCCATGTAACACTCTAGTAGAATCTGAGTCCCTGACCAAGGCACTTTTTACCAGATTACTTAGTTTAACTGTAGTACTAGGGTGTTGTACCGTGTTAGCCATTATGAATGTAGTGAGAAGTCAAGCAAAATGACACCCTTTATTGGCTAACTAAAAAGATTACAATATGCAAGCTTTCGAGGCAACTCAGGACCCTTCTGGAAAGCCAAACCTAGGAAGAGTCCTGGTGGCTCCAAATTTCTTCCATTTCACAATTACTAAGGTCAGTGTTCTCCCGCGAAAGAAAACTTTAGAAACAGCTGAATACCCTTGCCCTGGATCTATGACTCACCACAATTCCATCTTGTAGGTCTACAGGGAGATCCTTGAATTTCATGGTTTGGTTTGTGCCCTCACATGCAGTGTGAATTGTGGGGCTTTATATAATATGGATAGGTGTGTGCCTTTCTAAAGGAAGTACAATCCGTTCAGTTCTCCACAGGTGTACACCAATCAAGTTCTAGACACATCCCAAGTCGACAACCTGATCACAATTTCAGGTGCTATGGAAAAAGGTCTAAATATTTATAGGAATAAGAGATTTAAGTTTTTGCAGACCTTTCCAAAAACATGTTTACACTTTGTCATTATGGATTACTAACTGTAAATTGATGGGCCAAATTGGCCAGTTCATCTATTTAAAAATAAATCTGTAACACAATGAAGTGTGAAGAAAATTAAGGGGTCTCAATACTTTCTGAATCCACTGTAAATAGTAATGGCATTAATTAATTCCTTAATAAATTTGCATTAAAGCTGCTTTTGGTTCTGGTATAAGTCATGACTACCCAGGCATTACACACATATCAAGTGGATATACAACCCAATGTTTATGATAAAACTTGGCTCTTACCTGTTGTCGATTATTAGGTGTGTAGGGTAGCATGGTGGAAACATGAAACATGATCTCATAGTCTTGGTACGTAGTGTACAGAGAGTGGGTTCCAGTTGAATCCGCTAATTGAACAGAATAGGAAAAAGAAGGCATGTTATCGATCTATAAACAAAGGTCTTACTGCTTGAATTAACATTTTATGATATAGTTGGTACACAAAACGGAATTCTATTTTTACCAAATTATTACAATAATAAAATTTGCATTTCCTGTGCCTTGGTTTTATACATTGCCAACAATGCCTTTGTAGCAGTTTTAATATCTAATAATATAGCCATCCGTTTTGTTACTTTCCTACATCAATTTAAGGACTAAGACAAATCATCAGTCAATCATGGGGGCCAAACAGACAAACATTTGTTCAATTAACAGATGTCAACTCTTCTGTTAGAGTTTGCAAGGCTTTTTTTATTCTTCAATCTCTAAATGATTTTCACAAACTGAATTCTTTGAACAAATGCCACAAAAAATGGGCAGCTACCAAAGAGAAAAAAAAAAAAAGTGTTAGGGAACCTGATGTTAAAGCATAAGGACATTCTTGACTATGTTAAAAAAAAATGGTATAGTTAAGTAGAGCAGACTATTCTATACAACTAAATATCTTAAAATAACTAAGCACAGAAGCTATGAATAAATAAAGTTATTAATTAAAATTTTACCAGTAGAAGAATCAGGCAACCTAAGAAGAAAATGGGTGGTGAATTTGCTCTCTAACTGAATTTAAAAAATATCAGTCAGAACTCACAATCATTGCTCCAACCTCTCTTCTTTGCTTAGATATATTTTTTTTTTAATATTTCAACTTGTGCAGTCCCATTGGATCTTTGTTCCTGACTAGTTTTTATGCACATAATTAAGAGAAGTACTGAAATAGAAAGGTGACTGTTTTGTGTACATTTTAAAATGAAAAACTGAATGTTATTAACTAATGAATGTTGGACATATCATACTATAATATTTCTCTCACACACACACACACACACACACACACACACACACACACACACACACACACACACTGCAATGACAGAAAAGCAGCATCAAGGCAAGAGGAATCAATCCATCAATTCTGGCAGACTATTTTTGAACACTGACAGAAGAATTATGAGATGCCGAGTACAAATGAAAATCAGTAGCACAACATGTTAGCTCAATTGAACTAATGCAATGTGTCACCATCACTAAGTGACTAAACATACTAAATTCAATAAAAGTTAATTTCATGTTTTCTCCAAATTCCTATGTGATGCAATCAATCTGAAATTATATTTGTGTTCAGCTTGAAGCTGTCTAATAAAATCACCAAACTGTTTTAGGAAGCAAACCTTTGGAAAGAGTTATAGTTATATGTGTGGGTAGTCTGCCTCAAAATTGATCATTTATACAGAAGAAGAAGGCAGACACTAGAATATTACAACACTATGGACGACAGACAACAGGCCATTCAGACCAACAAAGCTCACCAGTCTTATCTACTTATTCTTCCAAAATAACATTAAGTATAGCTTTGAAGGTCCTTGAAGTCCTACTGTCCACCACACTACTTGGTAGCTTATTCCATGTGTCTATAGTTCTCTGTGTGAAGAAAAAAAATCCTAATGTTTGGGTAAAAATTTACTCTTACCAAGTTTCCAACTGCATCCCTGTGTTCTTTTTGAACTCATTTTAAAGTAACAGTCTCGATCCACTGGACTAATTCCCTTCATAATTTTAAACACTTCAATCATGTCACCTTTCAATCTTCATTTGCTTAAACTGAAAAGGTGCTCATCTCTTTTAATCTTTCCTCATAATTCATCCGATGTAGCCCTGGAATCAGCTTACTTGCTGTTCTCTCTCTACTTTTTCTAGCGCTGCTATGTCTTTTTTGTAGCCTGCAGACCAAAACCGTTCTCCAGATGAGGCTTCACCAGTGTGTTATAAAGCTTCAGCATAACTTCCTTGGACGTGTACTCTACAGATTATGGGTCTATATAACCAAATGTTCTGTTAGCCTTCTTAATGGCTTCTGAAATCTGTCTGGAAGTTGATAGTGATGAGTCCATTACAACTTCTAGTTCTTCTAAATCTTATAGACTACATAACAATTTTAAATCTTAGACAATTTTTAGACATCCCATTGTGTATTCAAATCTAATTTTTTACTTCCTAAATGTAATAGTTTACATTTGATTTCATTAAATGTCATATTCCACAAATTTGCACAAGCCTATATGCAGTCCAAGTCCCTCTGTAATAACTCAAAGGATTCTACATTATCTTCCAATCCACCTGGATTGGTATCATCTGCAAACGTAACCAGCTTGTTATTTATATTTCCATCCAAGTCATATATATATATTTATATTAGTGATGGGCGGTATACCGGTTCATACCAAAAACCGTTTTTTATTTTTGTTATGATATGGATTTTTTTTTATACCACAGCACTGGTTTAAATTGCCTAAACAATGTTCGGAACGTGAAACTGTTTAAGGGGGACCTTTTTCACTGCTAGTCCACTGAACACATGCAATGGAGTACATACATTAGTGGAGGTGTTGCGCGGGGGCTCTTTTTCACTGCTACACCACTAAACAAGCATACAACAGAGTACATGCGTTAGTTGAGGTATTGCACGGTGAAAATGGACAGAGAACATTCCGAAACTGAAGCTGTAGCAGACCATAAAATTGAACATGATGACATAGAAGAACCTTTCCCAGAAAAGGAGTCATGTCTGTAGTCTGGAGATACTTTGGATTTAAAAGGTTGGATGTGGACCATTATGTTCAAATTTGTGAATACTGTTTCTATACTACTGGATAATACTGCAAGCCAAGTTGTACTTGTTTTATTTTTTTCAATACTGTGTAATGTACCTGGGTACTGTGTAATAGTGTGACGACATGTTGACTTTATTTTCGACATTTCCACTTTAATCTCGATGCTTATGACAAGAATAAAGTCGACATTTCTACTTTATTCTTGCCGTTTGTCTAGATTAAAGTCGACATGTTGACTTTATTCTCGTAATTTGTTATTAAAGTAGAACATCGTAAACTAAACTTCATCTTAAAATTAGTATTTAATTTACTAGATTTTCTCAAACCCTGTCATAAGTTATGTAGCACATTAAATGCTTTCTGTTGTGTTCCCGGAGCCATGTTAATCGCTATGTGCTTCTTAAACTAACTTCCTCTTGCACTAAGAGGAGGCACAGACAGCACACAGAATACAATAATTGCATGATATTCCTGCTCCCTGAACATTTAGAATGCTAAGATAAATGCTTGATATAATTTTCATGATGAAATGCATTAAAGAATGTATTAATCATGTGGGAGCACGATGGCATGGAGGATGCACTGCTGCCTTGCAGCAATGGGTCCCGGGTGTTCCTTGCTTTGAATTTGCATGTTTTTCTGGTGGGTTTACTCGGCGTGCTTCAGTTTCCTTTCAAAGTCATGTAGGATGGCAGTTTTTGTTATGCTATATTAACCTTGCTAGTGTATGTATTGCTCGTATTCACCCCGCGATATGCTGGCGCCACGTTAAGGATTTCCTCCTGCCTTGCACACAATGCTTGTTGGGATGGGCACAACCCGGAATGGATGGCACAATTAAATATGTATAATGAAGTTTTTTGTTTTTTTTAAAGTTCTGAAAACTCCGTGGTCTAAGTTTATAACTAGTTTTAATTTCACAAGGACGTTTATCGTGTGGCGATTGGTTATGTGGAGAAAGAAAGAGGAAGGATAGGAACTGGGGGTTTGGTATGTCAGAAAGAGACAGCACGCATGCAATAAAGAAAGCCCGCTCAGAAGAACATCCATTGAATTCTGTGTTCGTTTCTTCGACCACCAGATCACGAACACAACATTTACACAATATTTAAGTTAAACCTGTGCAATACCCATTCATACATCCAGTTTTTTGGAGCCTTGTCACACCTGCCATAAAGTTCTCTACACTGAACGTACACCTGGGGACCTCTTACTGCGAGGGAGCAGCACTACCGCCACACTACCGTGCATGTTTAATACCTGCTTTAATGCATTTCATCATGAAAAATTATCTTAGCATTCTACATTTTCAGAGAGCAGGAATATCATGAAGTGAATGTATTCTTAGTGCAAGAGGAAGTCAGTTTAAGAAGCGCGTAGAGATTAACAACTGGGTCAGGGAACACTTAACACAAAGCATTTAATGTGCTACATAACTTATGACGGGGTTTGAGAAAATCTAGTGAATTAAACATTGATTTTAGGATGAAGTTTAGTTTATGACATTCTACTTTAATGACAAAATAAACTACGAGAATAAAGTGGAAATGTTGACTTTAATCTCGACATATAGTTTTTTTTTCTTCACTGTGTCCGTATTTGTTCTTCTTCACCATGGCCCTAATACGCTTCCGTAGGGCTATACCACAAATAGCATCAAAAATGCAAGTTGCAGTTTTATTATTTATGTATATAGCTTAGCTTGAAGACAAGGTCCATATTAATGCAGTTTGCCTTAATGATGGTTCAGTTGGTAAAGATGTCATCACCAAATTGCACTTGTTTTACTTTATTTTATTTTAATTTGGTGAATACTGTACTGTGTAATGCACCTGGGCTTGAAGTCTTGGAAGTAATAGTATTATTACCGGAAGTTGCGCTATTATTTATTTTATTGCTATTATTTATTAGTTTAAATATTATGCAGTTTAATGATGGTAAAGTTGTTTAAAAAGTCACTTTAACATGTCAGTGGACAGAGATTGTTAACATTAACATAGTGTAGTTGGTTTACAAAAAACTATTTACTATTTATTCCGTTTCTAAGACATGTTCAGTGTAACGAAACTTTTGACAAGCACCTCTGGATATTTTACTAAGTCTAAATGCCTCTTTGGATGGTTGAAAATATGTTGTCAAAATTTTAGGTTAAGTTGTTTGCAAACATTGTTCAAAAAAAAGGTTCTATATTTTGACTACATCTGTCATGCAATGTGATTCCTTCTCTTCATTAGTGCCACCCCCTTGAAAACTATCACTTTATGGGGCCATACAAACCTGTATTAATACTTGTGTGCACATTAAAATGTTTTTTTGTACAATGTACAATTCTCATGACAGTGGAATAGGTTATTCTTAGCCAGTAATTGCAGTGGAAAATGTGGTTAACATCCACTCATTCATGCATGGGGAAAAAAATAATGCCCAATACCGTGAAACCGGTATAATTTTGAAAAATACCGTGATATAGAATTTTAGTCATACAACACAGCACTAATTAATTACTAGGGGGCTCCGCCCCCTGCTCGCTTCGCTCGCCAACCCCTGGCGTTGGGGCATGACAAAGAGTGAGATGTATGATTTAGATATAGTACAGTGTGCAGGTTTGGATGATGCGTATAGAAATAAAAAATAGAGTGTTTGGCATAGAGTAATGTTTAATTGGAATATTTCTTTGTATACAACATTAGTAGTAAAGATGGTGTCTTGTCCTTGAATGAGTCTTCCTTGGCATGGATCATTTATAATTTTAACTTTAACGTCAGATGAACGTCGAACACGTGAGAAGGCAACATAAAGTTGTCCATGTCCAAAAACGGGTTCAGAGAGGTAGATGCCAACCTTGTCCATGGTTTGTCCTTGTGATTTGTTGATGGTCATGGCAAATGCAGCTTTAATGGGGAACTGTCGGCGTTTCAATGTAAAAGGTAATTCTAGGTCAGAACTCGTAAGGTCAATTCTAGGAATGAGAACAGTATTGTTAGCATGTGATCTGTAAGAACTGTTGCTTGAATAACATTGTGTGTCATGGTGTTGACGACTAACCTTGTGCCATTGCATAAACCCTGTTTAGTGTTAAGGTTTCTTAATAGCATGATTATTGTTCCGTTTTTAAGGGTAAGGTTGTGTTGTGGTAATCCGGCCGGGTTAGTCTTGGATCTTGTTCTTTGTCCTTTATCAAGACCAAAGCAATTGTAGTTGCCGCTATACATTCTGCATTTGCTTTTGTATTGGCCTCCTTTTCAACTTCATGTAGCATTTTTATAGACTTAGCTAATGGGTGATTGTTTATGACATGAGAGACGTTTCTCATTATAAGCTCTGTGCATTGTTTGTTTTCAGGAAGGTTCATTCGTTGATAGATTGCCTCATCTGGATCTAGGATGTAGATTTGTGCATATTTGCGTTGTTGATTTGTTTCAGGGTGCACTGTTCCAATGCGATGCAATATTTGTCCACATATGCGAAAGCAGTATGGGCCATTGCCTTTTGTTGGCCTGATATGTAGTCTGGTAGATGCAAAAGCAAATTAACTATTGTTGGATCTAATGCAGTTCATAAAGTTTTTACTTTCAGGCACATCGTTAGTTAGAAGCTTCTGTAGATATTCAGGATATGAATGTAAAGGAGGCAGTCTAATCTGCCCCTTTTGACAACAACGTGTAAATTCATTATTTGTATTGCCAGTTGTTTCTTCTGGGAAGTTAAGTGAATGACAATGATTGCAAATGACATTCATTAATACCAATGAATTTTCCTCAATAGTGGATTCATTATTGAAGGCGTTTTCAGCCATTTGGCTTAAGCGTTTAACATGTGTCTGGCGTTGATGTCCGCTACGTGCATGTTTTGCTTTTGGCGTTTGAGTGCCGCGTTGTTGCATGTCCAGTATTTGGGACGCGCTATTTTTTTCTTTTAATTTATTCGCCTCCGCTTTGCACAAAGTCCGTTTCAGTCTACGTCGTGCATTGTTTGTATCGAGCCTTGTCCGTTTTTGTATGTTGGTCATTTGAGCTTTCTCCTTTTGGAGTCTTGCTTTCTTTTTTTCTGGCAGTTCATTTGCGCTTTGTAGACGTCTGCGTTCATTTATTTTTTCTCTTCGCTCCCTTTTTTGTATGTCTGAGACGCGAGCTCTTTCGTTTTGAAATCGTGCTTGTTTCGATGCAGCACTTTGAGACGCGCGCTGTATGCGTCTACGTTCATTGTGTCTGTCCATTTGGGCACGTCTCTGTAATGGTGTTACTTGTGCTTTGCGTTTTTTGATCCGAGACACTTTTTCTCCCGGAGTTTTAGAAGCGCGTTTTATGCTCCGCCGTCTATTTTGTTGTTTCTTTCGTGTTCGTGTGTTTGTTCCTGTTATCCTTTACGAATCGTTTTGTACCCGTGACCGTGTATTCATGACTTGTTTCTTTCTCAGCATGCGAAATATGGATAAGTAATAAGGAGGATCGCACTCACTGTTAATATGTTTCCTTTTCTGCAGTTGAACGGTTAATAGTGCTTTATTGTAAGGAGATCCACCTATGCTGACACCTATGCTGCCTAGTGTGAAGGTGTTGACGTTCACTTTAGAATATGTGGCTTTGGGTGTCACTTCTTATGGATGTGGGGGGGTGAGGATTGTTGTTGCGTGAGCGTCTTCTTTCTTTTTGTGTTCCTGTGTCTTGTTGAATCCCCCTCTTTGTGTGTGTCCCGTCCCTTGCTTGTAGGGTCTGTGGGGTGGTTTTGTGTTCTTTTTTTTTGTGTTCTATGGGCTTGTTGAAAAACCCTCTTGGTGTGTGTCCCGTCCGGTGCCTGTAGGGGGGGGTGCCTTGCTGTTGTGCGCGAGCCTCTTTTTTTTTTTTGGGTCTAGTTTCGTGTGCAATGTGTTTCGTGCTTTGCCTGCGATTGACTACTTTTTTATGTGCCTTTTCCTTTTTTCGGTGCTCGTTGCGCCTCATTTCTTTGACTCCTTTTTTCTGTGCTCACTCCTTTTTTCTGTGGTCTTGTCCGCCTCTCGTGGCCCCTCATCCGCCTCTCGCGGCCTCTTTTGTCCCCCTCTCGCGGCTCCTCATCCGCCTCTCGCGGACTCTTTTCGCGCCTGCGCAGTACGTCTTTTTGCGTTTCTTTGACTCCTTTTTTCTCTTTTTTCTGTGCTCACTCCTTTTTTCTGTGGTCTTGTCCGCCTCTCGCGGCCGCTCATCCGCCTCTCGCGGCCTCTTTTGTCCGCCTCTCGCGGCTCCTCATCCGCTTCTCGCGGACTCTTTTTGCGCCTGCGCAGTACGTCTTTTTGCGGCTACGGCCCATGGCCGGATGTCCCTGCGTCCATCCGGTTTAGCATTCTCGGTTAGTAATATGGATATATATAATATATATAAAATGTTTATATACATACTCACTAACCTTCTTAAGAACACAAACAAATATTATCTGGTCCTGGTTACAGTACTTATTTGATTTCAGCCTATTTAATATACTTCTTTTTCTACAATTTCCAAATCACTCAGTACCTCCTTAATACTCCTTGTTACCCCTGGGAAGTTATGCACCTTCTCACATGTGAAGACCTCAGAAAAATATAAGTTCAAAGCATCTGCTATTCTCTGTCTGTATATTTTAATTCCCCTTTAATAATTCCTGATACATACCACCTTCGAGATACAATTCTCCTCCTCTGATGTCTGGACAACAGAATAATGTATGTGTGCTTGTATTAAGTGTTGCTTAATCATCTGCTAAATAAAGAAATGTAAATGTACTACTGTACAAACTTTCTTTGCTAAAGGTAAAAAAAAACAAAAAACAAAGTCCATATGAAACTTGCCATTCAGATGGCACAGAAATAACCAAATTTGACTAATAAGAATAGGATTTTGATTTTGTGTTACTAAAACAATGCAACAAAAATTTATGATGTTAGAATATACACTTCAAGCTTTGTCCGAGGAGGATTTTTGAGGGAAAGGAGAAGATAGAAAAATGCTTCTTTCAGTCCAATGTTCATCTTCAAACAGTGGGTTTCAAAGCACCTTGAGGCATGGAAAAGGCTCTATATAAATAAAATGAATTATTATTATTATTACTGTGTGCAGTTTTCTTTTCAGAATTAAAAAAAGGAACTGATGATTCAACTGACAGTGCATTTTAAGTACACTTTATTTTTTTTGTCAAGGTGCAAACACTTGAACTGTGCAAAACTCCACAACATTTATGCTGTTGCACACTGAAAACTGAATTCTATACTTACACTTTCTTAATGTGTCCACAGAATCTCTTATTTCAACATGAATCCTGTATGGTTTTCTTTTAAGAACTTTTCTAGGATAACTTGCAGCTTCTGGCCTCTGTGTACATCCCACCATAAACCATAGTTGGCTCTACACTGTTCTGTGCTTCGCTTAACAATTTCATGAACCAGTATAATTTGATTCAAACCTGGTACTGTTGATCCCCAGAAGAAAGTCTTACTCACTCAAACAAGTGGGCAACTCCACAAATAATGGCAGTCAGTGGGAATGAGTGATCACAAATAAAATAAAAACTTTAACTAGGTCTAACATTAAGAAGAAGAAAAAAAAGAACATTCAAAAAAGGAAGATATGTCATTCCCCATGACACAAGTCTTTTATAAAGAACTATTGTATGCCTTACAGTAAATACTGCTCTCTTCCTCTTTGTATTTTACTTGAAAGGGGTTTTCATGAAGTCATTTGAACTGAGACGGGCAAACACAACTGCAGTAATGGAACACAGGAAGAAAGCAACATTAACCACCCACTCAAAAGAAGATAAGAAATTTTATTAATAAAAGACCACCATTCATTCTATCACACTTATTCTGCTTGCTAATCATCAGGCTATGCCCTATAAGCTTTATGCCCCAAGTTGTTTGGTCCAGATTGTGACAACCCTTTTCATGAAGATATGATTATTTATTTTGCACTTTGAATGCACTTCCTTTTAACCTTCATAGACATCATAGATTACATTATTCATACTGGACCATTAGATGATTTTAGAAACTTTAATCTGTATCAAGTCCGTATATGGTCTTTTTGGTATGAGTTTTAAAAGCTGTAGCTCTTTTATCACTATCAAGTAAGATGGTGTTCTTCCTTGGCTGCTCTTTCTTATGCTGTTAAGTCTTTTTACTTGCCCAGTTACCAGAACTGAGCTTTTAAATGTGACTATCAAGAGAGCACTAAAAGTGATAGTGCATTCAAATCTAGTGATATTAAGCACAATGAAGAATGCATCCCTCCAAGACAACAGACTTCTAAAATCTTTTGGATGTTAATAAAAAAGTGTGACTTAATAGACCATTTGTTTAAGCTTACCATATGACAAAGTATTGAATACTGTAATGTTAATGAAGTCTCAAAATTTATACACAAAATGTATTCACAAAATGTATAAAAGCTGAACTTCAATAAATATTAGCCTACTGGTATTTCTCTTAAATTAATGTTTCAGATATTAAATAGTTCTAGTCATGGATAAATAATTTATATAATCATCTATTTAGGTTATTCACCATTGTAGGGAGGCTAAATCTTTCCAAACAGGTTTAAGGCAGAATTAGTAGTTAATACCTTTTAAATTAAAACACACCCTTTAAACAGCATTTGCAAAGTATGCAGATGCGTACAGATCATCAAGCAAAAGTACACATTTCTGAACTTTTATATATATTTCAGGACCAAGCCTGTTTAAGCCTAAGTCACATTACACAACTTTTTGTCAGAATTGCCGATCACAGTCACTGATCTTGACATTACACCATGTCAGATTACATGAATGAAAATCACAGCCCATGACACATTTACTGACTGAGCACCGATCTTCCAGTATAGTCATGCTTGGCCCTTTTGCTGATCGCCAATAAATTGTGTACTACATGACAGAGCAGTACTTTACAAAGTTTAGCAGTGCAGCAAATACAGCAGCCACATCTGCCACTTTTCTTTTTCTGTTATGGATATGTAAAGTATGAGATATCAAACACACAAGCTTCTCTTCTGTTTGTGATGTCCACAGCACCTGTGGTGACTGATAGAGCTGGCATTGTACTGGTGCTTTGTGAAGGATTAATAGCTATGGTGTGTCTGGCCTCTTCTTCTCTATATTCTATACATTGTACTCCTGCTGAATGCTTACTGGTTCTTAGGTCTTGAAAATTTGATTTTATCCTAGCCAGTCACAGACCTGTTGAAGTGAGTGGTTTGGTATAGCAAATTAGGGGACTGACGTAATGGCAGCATGCTGCTAACTGCCTCTGAATGACTATATACTGTACAGTAAATGAGGGCTAAGACAGAAAATCACTGGAAAAGTCATCTAATGTAACATGGGCTTTATTCTGTGTGGCCATAACTCTGGTTTTGCATGTGATGTGTTAAAGTAAGGCATGTTCAACAACCAAGCAGTCTTTGATCAATAGTGGGTTCTTGGTGTCACAAGCCTATTTTCAGTTTGACACCAAAAGTGGTAATGAGATGTAATACAGATGGTAGATGTATATAGAAAAGGTATATTTTTTTCTACACAGTCACTTAAAAGAACTCACAGTTCAGGGTGCAATAAATATTTACCATGAAATTCTGAAAAATAAAAATGTACTAAAAATAAACTAAACATATTTTTCAGGTTACAGGCTCTTAACTGAATATAAACACAGCCCATAGGCAATATAACTGCATTTAAAAATAATAACTGGACTATGAAGCAACCCAAAATCAACAAAAGAAATGCTCTTTAAAACTAAAGACTCGGGAGCTCTTACTAGCTAAGAGGAGCTTCAATCAGCTCCTGTTGAAATTAAGTGCTGAGTCACATAGCACTCTCTTAACTAATGCACTTTGCATACTCTTTCTATGCACTCTATTGACTGACCAACTAACTAACCTTTTGTTGTAGTCATTTCAAGCCTTATGAAGAGAGTTCAATTTACCTGTCATCCTAACCTTGCAAAGGGAGCTTTCATTACCCTATGCAAAGACGAAATTGAACAATTTACCCAAACAAAATGAAACCTGAGCTAATAAAGAAAAAGAAACCACTAACAAAAACTAACAATCTAAATTTAACCAACAAAAACACTCCAGAAAAATCAAACAAAACACAATACCCTTAACCAAAGTTATAGTCAAACAACAATAAACTGCCTCATGTCTGACTTTCTTGGCTCCCGTCTGTCTGCATTTGTGCTTGGCCATAGTGCATAGTTTAAATTACAGGCCGGTATCACATTCTCCCATGCACGTGAAGCATATGCTAGAAAGTGATGATGAAAAAATGTCCACTCTTGAAGAATACTTAACAATATGTTGTTTCTTTCATCTCGCTGTAAAAATGATCCAAATCAGTTTGCCAAAGCATTTTTGAATCACTGCAGGCACTAGCGTCCAAAAAGTGCCTTCCTTCACTGCCATTCTGTCCGTCACGCTAGCAACTCAGTGAGGACATAACATCATTCACTGGTGGTTTGTCCGCTGTGGATCATTTTTACTAGAACGTTCATGGTGTGTATTAAACCAGCTGCTGCCAGTATAGTGATTATTTATAATATGCTTTCATAATCTACTATAGAAGCCTACAATATTTTAATTAATGTTAGACTATTTCCTCAGGTGGGAAACCAATGCCAAACTTATAAATCACAAACTTTATAATTTAAATATTAAAAAAGCAGACATATTTAATATTATACTGATATTAAAACACTAATTTACATTAAAACTACTGTTATAGAGTGAATGTAACCTGTTAATAAAAGTGTACTGGACAGCACTTAAACACTTCCACTGTTGAGGCCAAGCTAATTTAAGATAATTTGTTGTGCCAAGAAATAGATTCCCTTCTTTTACAATTTGTGTGGAAAATGAAGAAGTTTTTATGTATTCAAAGACACAAAGCTGCACACATTCCTTTTCTTATGTAAGATTGTTTTTCATTTTGTACTAGAGATGATCTTATTTTCAGTGTAAATGAATGTCATAAAGCCATGCTACAGGAAGTAAGTAGAAGCATATGGACTGTTGTTACTCACTCTTAGTATCCAGCTGAGCAGCATATTTTGTGAACCCTTTAAGGCACACTTTCTCCCCAAGAAGCGACAGGAAGTCTTCAAAGGCTGGGCTCGCCTCCTCGTTATTGTACATTTCCTCTTCAGAGCACTGGTCTGCTTTGCAGAAGAGAATGCCCACTTTGTGTTTTTTGCTGAGCTGCAAAGACAATGCATTAAGAGTTATGATTATTACTACCCTGATGGGACCCTAAATGTTCTCATTTAATACTTTAATATGACATATTAATTAAAAACTTGGCACAGTATGACACACACTGGTTGAACTGAGCATTATTAAAAACATTGTAAAGTATTCCAACATTGAAAATGCATCAGCCAAATACACATGTACAGACTACTTTAGCTTGGGGTGACATAGTGGCGCAGTGGTAGCACTGCTGCCTCATTGTAAGGAGACCAAGATTCACTTCTCGGGTCCTCCCTGTGTGGATTTCCTCCCACAGTAAAAAGACATGCAGATTAGGTGGTTTGGCGATGCTGAATTGGCCCCAGTGTGTGTGTGGTGTGTGCAAGTGTTTTTTGTGTTCACCCTGCAATGGACTGGTACCCTTTTCATGATTTATTCCTACCTTGTGCATTATGATTGCTGGGATAGCTATCCTGCTCAGGATTAAAAAGGCTTAGAAAATGGTACGGTATGGTTTGGTTTTTGGCTAAGGAATGAGACATATATCCTACCGGTTGAGAACACCCTCGTTTTTTTTTTTGTTTTTTTTTTTTTAATTTAAGCAGCAAGTGTCCAGTAAATAACATGAATTGGTACAAATGTAAACCAACAGGGGTAAAAATAAATAAATAATATATACAAGTAAGCAAGTCTCACTGTGAAGAGACGACTTCGAGCTGCAGGTTCGACAGGTCAAGTAGCAGTAAGAAAGCTGGTCAAAAGTTAAAACATCACCTTTTTTTTTTTAGCTTCTTTTGTGACGCTGTTGTCCTGTCACACAAACTGCTACCTTTCAGGAACGTGCTTTCTGCCTCTCTTCTGGCTTTAGGTCTGCCACAGACGTTCCTGTCAGAGTTTCCTCCAATTTCCAAGTTCCTTTTGATGGTGTAGGAAACTGTACTGACTGACACCATGGCTTTTATTTAGCAATTTCCCTGAAGGAAGTACCTCCACTTTTAAGTGTTTATTGGTCTGCATGTCTTCCTTTGTTAACTGCCTTTTTCTCACCATTATGATAGCAATACACCATGAAATATTGTCCAAAGAATGCTTTAGAGGGTGAAGCAACACAGCTTGTTCCACTACTTTTACACAGACAGAGGGGTTATAAGTAATCAATAAAAGTTGGGTGGCCTGTAAGAATTGTTTGCATTAACTTACAAGGCTTAATTAATTTCCAGTGCTACACAGAATCTGTAACTTATTACTTTTTCTTCTAAAAACACATTTTGTGCAACTCTGAAAATTACACAATTTTTCAGTTTTTGGTAACCTAAAGTCTTTTTTTTTTTTATCTTTGGCAGATTACTGCTTGTCTTTTACCATTTCTACTTATATTTCAATAAAAGGGGAGGGTTTTAAAAGTTCTAAAATGTAGTGTATATTCATAAGGTAATAAATGATGGTTTGCCACTACAATCTGAAACTATTCTAATTAGTGTAGATAATTTCCACTGAGGCAAGTTATATGTGTCTCTAAAGTGACAATCTATTTTCAAGATGGATTAAATACTTCTCAGGATTATGGGGACGTGCAGAATACCTGGGCATCAGTTACAGAATATGGCTTACTTGTCTACTAGATGTGTGTAACATTTTCCCATGTTGCCAGAGGTCCAGCAAACCACCAGCTGTGTAAGGTGACTGTATATGTCATCCACGTAATGCAGAGTTAGTTCTATACATTATCATGAAAATTAAGGGTGAATCCTCCCAGTATCTAAACTTCTATGCATACATTTATTTTTGGTTTGTTCAATAAATAAACAGCTCTCTTGGCTGATAAACCTTGCATGCCCAATAAGAAAGATTTACACGTTTTTGCCATTCCAGGTTGAATGACAACCATCTAGATCAGTGTTTCCCAAACTCGGTCCTGGGGACCCACTGTGGCTGCAGGTTTTTGCTCCAACTGGATTCCTAATCAGTGACAACAACCTGATAACACTGATCTCATTTAATTAGCTGGTATTTTTTTTCTTTTATTCGACATTCAGAAAAGTACAGCAGCATGATTTTTACATTTATAAGACATTTAGAAATATTTCTGCTTTTGCTATAGATTTAAATGCTTAACTCTATTTTTTGATTTCATTATATTTTGCCCTTTCTCTGTGCGGTTTTTCACCCTTCCTTGTATCTTAATAATGACAATTTAAAATGAGCAGAGCAGAGACCCAGGCAAACAACACTGAATAATCAAAGGCTGCAACTACTTTAGAGTCAGACCCACTAATTACTAAATAATGGATTAATTAAACAATTAGAATACCTAGAAAAGTTGAATGAAAATCAAGATGAAAAAGAAAAAAAATACATTATTCCTATATAACTGCTTGGTACATTTGAATTTTTTTTTTTTTTTTAGCAAACTTAGTTTTCTAATTTCTATATTGTTCCCTAAACACAGAACTTGGGAAATATCAGTTCACTTAATTAGCCCAGGAGTTCAATTAAAAAGAGAATCTGGTTGGAACAAAAACCTGCAGCCACAGGGGGTCCCCAGGACCGAGTTTGGGAAACACTGATCTAGATGATCTAAAAATATCAGCATGAATGGAAACCGTTTAGAACAATAAAATAATTTTTCAAATGTTTTCGTGTTAGTGTGGACTAAGTTGAAAACTGACCACTCTCCATCTATAAATAAATCAAGGAGGCATTAACCTCAAGCAGCATTGGATATCATGGACCAGAATGAGGCCATCTTCAGTGGTGAATCCCATGTCTTCATTTTGGCTGATGGCCAAAGGATTTGAAAACGGTGATACCTATACAATACAGACAACTGCACACTGCCAGAAGTGGCAAGGTGTGAGCTGTTTTCACTTTTTCTGCTTGTTAGATGCAGTTCGTCCACATAATAAAAAGGAAAGAAGAGGTCATCACTACCTGAGCAACCTTTCATATTATTGCAATTTTCTAACAGCATATTGTCTAATCACATACAGTTGTGCTTGAAAGTTTGTGAACCCTTTAGAATTGTCTATATTTCTACATAAATATGACCTAAAACATCATCAGATTTTCACACAAGTCCTAAAATTAGATAAAGAGAACCCAGTTAAACAAATAAGACAAAAATATTATACTTGGTCATTTATTTATTGAGGAAAATGATCGAATATTACATATTTGTGAGTGGCAAAAGTATGAAACTCTAGGATTAGCAGTTAGTTTGAAGGTGAAATTCGAGTCAGGTGTTTTCAATCAATGGGATGACAATCAGGTGTGAGTGGGCACCCTGTGTTTTGATCTATCAAAGTCTGCTCTTCACAACACATGTTTGTGGAAGTGTATCATGGCACGAACAAAGGAGATTTCTGAGGACCTCAGAAAAAGAGTTGTTGATGCTCATCAGGCTGGAAAAGGTTACAAAACCATCTCTAAAGAGCTTGGACTCCACCAATCCACAGTCAGACAGATTGTGTACAAAAGGAGGAAATTCAAGACCATTGTTACCCTCCCCAGGAGTGGTCGACCAACAAAGATCACTCCAAGAGCAAGGCATGTAATAGTCAATGAGGTCACAAAAGACCCCAAGGTAACTTCTAAGCAACTGAAGGCCTCTCTCACATTGGCTAATGTTCATGTTCATGAGTACACCATCAGGAGAACACTGAACAGCAATGGTGTGCATGGCAGGGTTGCAAGGAGAAAGCCACTGCTCTCCAAAAAAAACATTGCTGCTCGTCTGCAGTTTGCTAAAGATCACGTGGACAAACCAGAAGGCTATTGGAAGAATGTTTTGTGGATGGATGAGACCAAAATAGAACTTTTTGGTTTAAATGAAAAGCGTTATGTTTGGAGAAATGAAAACACTGCATTCCAGCATAAGAACCTTATCCCTTCTGTGAAACATGGTGGTGGTAGTATCATGGTTTGGGCCTGTTTTGCTGCATCTGGGCCAGGACGGCTTGCCTTCATTGATGGAACAATGAATTCTGAATTATATCAGAGAATTCTAAAGGAAAATGTCAGGACATCTGTCCATGAACTGAATGAATCTCAAGAGAAGGTGGGTCATGCAGCAAGACAACGTCCCTAAGCACACAAGTTGTTCTACCAAAGAATGGTTAAAGAAGAATAAAGTTAATGTTTTGGAATGGCCAAGTCAAAGTCCTGACCTTAATCCTATCGAAATGTTGTGGAAGAACCTGAAGCGAGCAGTTAATGTGAGGAAACCCACCAACATCCCAGAGTTGAAGCTGTTCTGTACGGAGGAATGGGCTAAAATTCCTCCAAGCCGGTGTGCAGGACTGATCAACAGTTACCGGAAATGTTTAGCTGCAGTTATTGCTGCAAAAGGGGGGGTTGGGTTCGATGGTCATACCAGATACTAAAAGCAAAGGTTCACATACTTTTGCCACTCACAAATATGTAATATTTGATCATTTTCCTTAATAAATAAATGACCAAGTATAATATTTTTGTCTCATTTGTTTAACTGGTTTCTTTTTATCTACTTTTAGGACTTGACTGAAAATCTGATGATTTTTAGGTCATATTTATGCAGAAATATAGAAAATTCTAAAGGGTTCACAAACTTTCAGGCACAACTGTACATATGCACATGACCTTACTGAGAATGCATTCAAGATAGCAGCATCCTTACCTAGCTAGTCACGTCGAACACTCTGGGAGGCCAAATATAGTCTATCTCATACCTTCTGCAGACTATTTTCATATAGAAGTAGCACTCAAAGTTTGTTACAATGAAGATGACTTTGTTAAAGTCAAATCTAATAGTGTACCACTTAGGTCTGACAGTCACCTGTTAGCATAAATCTGTATTTACTCTTGCAGGGCCACATGTGATTCTCAAATGAGAACACACAACTGGGGACAGCCTGCTAAAAAGTGTGTAGTGAATTGCAACAAAATCTTGCGATGTCAAGGCTACACCCACAGGACTTAACCCTAAACCCCCTTAGACCACCACACCTACCCCCCTAAATTTCTCCAGTTCGTGCATTTTACACCGCTGTCAGAGTTTCAGGGAGAGAGCAAAAAATACTGAACAAAAAACATTATGCAGAGAGAAAATAAAAAAGCTAAAACTGCTGTTATCCATTCAGGAGCTCAGTAGCCCAAAGTAACTGAAGCTTAATAATTTCTTTGTCTGTTATAACGAGCTCTGTAACAGTACTGATAGACAAAAGACACACACACGTAAAACACTGCAGCTACTGGGCTTTGAACGTTTGAGAAGTGTCTCTTGTTTTCTACAATATCTTTGTCTCATTTTAAGTATTGAGTCACTACATGACATAATGTCAAATAGAGTTTAGATAAGCATCATGATCTATGGATATACAATGTGTTTAAAACACTGTGGCTCTTTTGTCATGGCATGATTACATTTCCAAATAATAATAATAGACAGTGATGTTCAATTTCTTTAGTAATTTGTTTAGACGTGCAGACAGAAGGCGGATGTTGTGCAGCCTAATTTGTGCATTTACTGATGCTGTTTGACAGATTTGTTGATTCTGGTGTTTTGAGTACTGAAATCTGCATCTCTTGTGGGTCTTCATTATCAGCTCTCTTAACGGTAGTCCTTTTGATGGTGTTTGACACACCATTTACTTCAAATTCAGATTTTTCAGTACATATTTTAATAAACAAAGCTGTCAATTCATTCAAGCTCACATCAACTCCTACACTATTGTCGCAATGCTGAATAAGGGCAGGTTTATACTTCACACGACGCTTCACAGTTGCTACACAACTGTTTCACTGTTTATACTTGCGTGCCTACTTTACGTAAATCTGGAAGAATCCACCAGGTGGCAGTGTGAGATATTTTCACAGTGAGAACAGGTTCGGCTTCATTGTGTTGTGAATTGCCTGACACACCCATTAAATTCCGATGACACCTTGCCGCAATATCTCTGAAAAGGATGTTTAATGATTAAATTAATCAATCCAGGGATGTGTCCAATCCAGCTACCATTGGGCACGAAGCAGAAACAATCCCTAGACAGGGCATCATACACTAGTGTAATTTTAGTTTCACCAAATCTGCATACCTTTGGAAGGAAACTGGAGCACACTGTGGAAACCCAGCAGGAAAACATATTAACTCCAAGCAGGGAATACCAGCGACATGACTCCCTGCGAGACAGCAGTGCTACCGCTCAACAATGTGTCACCCCATGAGTGTAATTATTAACAGTATTCATTATTTAAACAAAATTAATGATTTATCTGTAAAATGTAACATACATACTTTAATGCATTTCATCATGAAAGTGATATCAAGTATAAATCTAAGGCTTCTAAATGTGCAGAGAGTTGGAATATCATACATTTAATGTGTTCTGTGTGGTGATCTATTGCTGCTTGCTGCTGCTGCTGTCAGGTCAGGAAAAAGTCCCAGAAGCTCGTAGCGATTAAAAACTGGGATGACGTTTACGACGATGTAACAAGGTTAAAGTTGACATTTTGAGATTAAAGCCGAAATTTCCATTTCCTTTTCACCATGTCCTTAATTTTTTTTTCTCTGTGACTGTACATTATGTTACTGTTGTGAAGTTGCAAAAAAAAAAAAAAAAAAAAAAAGACAGCACAAAAGATGGTATGTGAGACTTTTAAAATGTACCATGTCATTACGATGGGGAATATGCGATGTTTAAATATAAAAGCACCACGAATGCATCTGTATGTCGGCATTTTGCTTCACCACATCGAACCATTCATCAAACATCGAAGCGGCACATCGATCTCATAGGATCCGCATAGCGACTTTCTGTCACATGTAGATCAGAGACTCTGAGGTCACATTCCAACTTTTATCACACTGCACCCCCCGACTTTTTGCTGGTACTGTAACTTGCGCACGTGTCACGTTAATTTCTAAGGACCTACTCAGAGGACACGTCAAATGAACGCTGGTAATGTGTGGCAGCCATGATGCGTGCACGTTCTGAGCGTGAAGTATAAACGAGCCCTAACACAGACAACACACAGCACCTGCAACAATGTATAGTTCATCTTTACCATTTGTCCATTGACGCCAATGTATAATTTCATGCTACAGAAAATGTGCATTCTGTACAAGCAATACACATTTATATGTCAAATTGTTGTTTTCTTTTTTTTGTTTTAAGGAGATTTTGACTGTAGATGGTTCATTGTAAACGATGCTTGCCATCTGTGGGATCAGGTTAACAAGGGGCATCTTTGCAGTTTGAGCACCGCTTTCGTAAACTGTTGGAATGTGAGCCGTCTAAACGTTCCTACTCAGTTTAAAGCAAACTCGCACATGGTTGTCTACAGAAGTATACATTATTCATCTGAATTCAGCAAGATGACTCTGCATTAAACTTCCCAAATTTATTTTATGAAAGGCATTTATGAGGGAAAAAAGCTAAGATACAAATCTATAGATGGATTTCAAAATCCCAAATTTCTGCCAGTGATCCATAAAACCCTATTTGCTTTTTTATTGTTCATCATTTCAAACAGCCTATCAGCACCGATTTGAGTGTCACTGGCAGTATCGAGTTAAAGGCCTGCTTTAACAAAACCTGGTTTTTCCAGGCAGACATAAGGCAGGTTAAAAAGAAAGACCTGCACAGTGACCAAGTTCAGCAGGACTGAAGAGGGATGGAGGTTGAAGAGCTGCGTGATAAAGAGTGAAGTTAGAAGCTGTGCTCTGTGGTGCTTGATTGAGACCCATGTCTACTGTATCAAAGTACATTGATTTAGTAGAACTGACATCGACTAGCAGCCTTGATTGTTACAAATCAATCCTTACATAAGTAAATAACAAACTAACATATCTGAGCAATTTAAAAATCACTTAGCCCCGATGACTATCAGCTTTCTGACCACTTGACTCACATCTGAGAACCATAGCTTTAGAGGAACAACTGTTACACAGTCTTTGATTGGATGTGTAACAGGATATTACATGATGCAAGGCCATGTTACATACTGTAGCAAGTCAGCTTAGTCATTTGTCAAGGGAGTTTTACTCAGTGCTAATGACTCCCATGTTTAGCCCTGCTAACAATCATAAAACATTATTATTTCCTAAGGAACATAATGAAAATATAAAAGACTCAAATACAATCTGTGTGCATAAAAATTATGTTGTGGTGGGTACAAGGGGGAAGAATAAATCCATTAAAACAAAATAACTGTTGTGCAGGTATAAAAATCTTGAAGTCAATGACATTACATACATGTCTATTAGGCCTCAATGTAGAAATGTCTACTCATTTATCAGAACAGCTTTAAATGTTAGGGAGAAAAATGAGCAATATGTCAAAAAAAAAAAAGGGGGTCTAGTAAAGTGGCTTGTGAAGTACATTTAAAGGATACAATTCTGGTTAAATTGAGCACAATGCCAGCTACATACACAGAGGGCATAATATAAATAATAATAATAATAATAATTTTTTGCATTTATATAGCACTTTTCTCACTACTCAAAGCGCTTAGCAATTGCAGGTTAAGGGCCTTGCTTAAGGGCCCAACAGAGCAGAGTCCATATTGGCATTTACGGGATTCGAACCGGCAACCTTCCGATTGCCAGTGCAATTCCCTAGCCTCAGAGCCACCACTCCGCCTTTCTGAAGGCAAATCATACACACATAATTTCTAAACATATTTGCAGTTTATTTATGGGAACACTTTTCCGAAAATCACCAAAATGCACCCAGCTTTTTCTCAGCATTACATACTCAGTTATGTAATATTGCAAATTAAGTGCATAAAATTCATCAGTTCTATCATTGTCTAATGTAATTGTTTTCGCCATTACTCAAATCAAAACGCATTTATACAATTTATAATTTAACTGAATTTATTCTTAAACTGCATTTTCATTTATAAATTCAAGGTACTATACAATTATTAAAACATACAATACAACCTAAATAAAACACAAAATTAAATGCAACAAAGCACTGATATGTACATAAATGAAATACAATCCACTCATCGATTTTCCAAACCTGCTTATCCTGGGTAGGACTGCAGGAAAACTGAATTGTGTGCAATTCCCATTAAATAAAATGTTTGTGACACTAAGAATCAAAAGCAGCATGATACACTTCGCCATTAAAACATGATGATCAAAATTAATTTTGCCAGGTCCAACTCAACAGTCAAAAGAGAGGAAACAGAGATCCTTCCTTCCTTAAGGAATATGAATTAATTTTTCACTTTCAATATTCCATAATTAAAGTGTTTTGAAGCAAGCTGCCCATATTCTTAAAAAAAAAAAAATCTTGCATAACAACCAAACAAAGTAATGGAGCAATAAATATAACTTGATACACACGGTTAACTAGCTGAATGATTAAATTTAAAAAAATATACATGAACTACCTGAAAAACAAAAGGTTTTTACTATGAAACAATCAAATTTAATGCACTCTAAAAATACATATGTCCACCAGGGGGCAGGCAGAATAGTACTGAAATTTAAAATGATTTGGAACATTGTGCACCCCCTAGATCTTCACTACAGAACCAACGTCTAATTCACAAAATAGGAAATTCACTTCCAACTTAAATATTGTGAATATATGACAGAGGTATCAAATTCAGTTTTATTGAGGGCCAAAAATAACACTCAGTATATTTTAGGGCAACAACTCCCCTCAAAATTTCTTTACAAATAAGACACACAATATGATTTTGTTAATCACAATCATACACACTCTGCCTCATGTCTGTCTTAAAATGGTCTTCTCTATCAGCTTTTCTTTTCTTGGACATTGCAGTGGGTTAGGAAAGCTGAAATGGAATCAAAAGCAGCAATGAGTAGAAAAAAATGACATTGCCTCCAAAGCAGCTCGAGCGTTTCTGCTGCCATAGGCGAAGCTGTAAATGCCACCACCTCCTATCTTCTTATATAATATGCTACCATGGCTGTCCATTTGTCTGTCCAGGATTTTAAATCACCTGTAGCTCACAAACCGTTTGAACTATCGACCTGAAATTTGGTGCACATATACTACGTGACGTCTACTATCCGCTTTCAGGGTGATGATTAACCTCCAAGGTTATTCCTCTTTTTATTTTTATTTTATTTTATTGTGGAATCAACTCTCGGCAGTGGCCAGCAGGGGGGCAGTGTGGTGCATGCATACGGGAGCCGTTCTCATTCCCTATCACCTTCGCCGTCAATTCCCATACACCTCTTCATATCTTAAATCATTCTTGAGGCAGAATGAACACATAAGTGCCAGATTAAGTGAAAAACTAAAGAAAACGTACTAAGTAATTGCAACACAAACACTAAGATATCAGTTTTAACGCAAAAAGATGTCGACGAAAGAAGAGAAGAAGCGGGCCACTAGGGTGGAGAAAAGAAGAGCTGCTCAGGAAGCAGCAAGCACATCAACCTCTGAGCAAATGAATGCTAAACATACAGAGAAAGAGGATGAAAACTATGAATGCTCAAGTCAAGTGTATTCACTGCACGTTATCGTGCATTGTGCCATTACTGGTTTTTAATAATTGATGCCAAACTAGCAGTTTACTACAGATATTAGGTAAATTAACGTTAATTTAGAAGTGGGCATATTTTATTTAGAAAATGTCTAAATGCAAATATATACAGTGGGGCAAAAAAGTATTTAGTCAGCCACCAATTGTGCAAGTTCTCCCACTTAAAAAGATGAGAGAGGCCTGTAATTTTCATCATAGGTATACCTCAACTATTAGAGACAAAATGAGAAAAAAAATCCAGAAAATCACATTGTCTGATTTTTAAAGACTTTATTTGCAAATTATGGTGGAAAATAAGTATTTGGTCACCTACAAACAAACAAGATTTCTGGCTCTCACAGACCTGTAACTTCTTCTGTAAGAGGCTCCTCTGTCCTCCACTCGTTACCTGTATTAAAGGCACCTGTTTGAACTCATTATCAATATAAAAGACACCCGTCCACAACCTCAAACAGTCACACTCCAAACTCCACTATGGCCAAGACCAAAGAGCTGTCAAAGGACACCAGAAACAAAATTGTAGACCTGCACCATGCTGGGAAGACTGAATCTGCAATAGGTAAGCAGCTTGCTGTGAAGAAATCAACTGTGGGAGCAATTATTAGAAAATGGAAGACATACAAAACCACTGATAATCTCCCTCGATCTGGGGCTCCACACAAGATCTCACCCCGTGGGGTCAAAATGATCACAAGAACAGTGAGCAAAAATCCCAGAACCACATGGGGGGACCTAATGAATGACCTGCAGAGAGCTGGGACCAAAGTAACAAAGGCTACCATCAGTAACACACTACACCGCCAGGGACTCAAATCCTGCAGTGCCAGACGTGTCCCCCTGCTTAAGGAAGTACATGTGCAGGCCCGTCTGAAGTTTGCTAGAGCTCATTTGGATGATCCACAAGAGGATTGGGAGAATGTCATATGGTCAGAAGAAAAAAACTCTACTTGTCGTGTTTGGAGGAGAAAGAATGCTGAGTTGCATCCAAAGAACACCATACCTACTGTAAAGCATGGGGGTGGAAACATCATGCTTTGGGGCTGTTTTTCTGCAAAGGGACCAGGACAACTGATCCGTGTAAAGTAAAGAATGAATGGGGCCATGTATCGTTAGATTTTGAGTGAAAACCTCCTTCCATCAGCAAGGGCATTGAAGATGAAACGTGGCTGGGTCTTTCAGCATGACAATGATCCCAAACACACCGCCCGGGTAATGAAGGAGTGGCTTCGTAAGAAGCATTTCAAGGTCCTGGAGTGGCCTAGCCAGTCTCCAGATCTCAACCCCATAGAAAATCGTTGGGGGGAGTTGAAAGTCCGTGTTGCCCAGCGACAGCCCCAAAACATCACTGCTCTAGAGGAGATCTGCATGGAGGAATGGGCCAAAATACCAGCAACGGTGTGTGAAAACCTTGTGAAGACTTACAGAAAACGTTTGACCTCTGTCATTGCCAACAAAGGGTATACAGTAATCCCTCCTCCATCGCGGGGGTTGCGTTCCAGACCCCCCCCCCCCCCCCAAAAGGTGAAAATCCGCGAAGTAGAAACCACATGTTTATATGGTTATTTTTATATTGTCATGCGTGGGTCACAGATTAGCACAGAAACACAGGAGGTTGTAGAGAGACAGGAACGTTATTCAAACACTGCAAACAAACATTTGTCTCTTTTTCAAAAGTTTAAACTGTGCTCCATGACAAGACAGAGATGACAGTTCCGTCTCACAATTAAAAGAATGCAAACATATTTTCCTCTTCAAAGGAGTGCGCATCAGGAGCAGGGATTGTCAGAAAGAGAGAGGAAAGCAAACAAATCAATAGGGCTGTTTGGCTTTTAAGTATGCTGAAGCACCGCGGCACAAAGCTGTTGAAGGCGGCAGCTCACACCCCCTCCGTCAGGAGCAGACAAAGAGAGAGAGAGAGACAGAGAAAAACAAACAAGCAAAAATCAATACGTGCCCTTCGAGCTTTTAATTATGCAAAGCACTGTGCAGCATGTCGCTTCACGAAGCAGCTGCACAGAAGGTAGCAACGTGAAGATAATCTTTCAGCATTTTTAGACTAGCGTCCCTATCGTCTAGGTGTGCGAACAGCCCCCCTGCTCAATCCCCCTACGTCAGGATCAGAGAAAGTCAGCGCAAGAGAGAGAGAGAGAGAAAAGTTGGGTAGCTTCTCAGCCATCTGCCAATAGTGTCCCTTGTATGAAATCAACTGGGCAAACCAACTGAGGAAGCATGTACCAGAAATTAAAAGACCCACTGTCCGCAGAAATCCGCGAACCAGCAAAAAATCCACGATATATATTTAAATATGCTTACATATAAAATCCGCGATAGAGTGAAGCGTGATATAGCGAGCGATTACTGTATAACAAAGTATTGAGATGAACTTTTGTTATTGACCAAGTACTTTTTTTCCACCATAATTTGCAAATAAATTCTTCAAAAATCAGACAATGTGATTTTCTGGATTTTTTTTTCTCATTTTGACTCTCATAGTTGAGGTATACCTATGATGAAAATTACAGGCCTCTCTCATCTTTTTAAGTGGGAGAACTTGCACAATTGGTGGCTAACTAAATACTTTTTTGCCCCACTGTAAATTTAACAGTATAACACAATCAGTATGCTATTTGACTGAATGTAGTTCAATTTTACACAATACCAAATTTAAAAGTAAATAATAATACAGCATGTTTAAGTGCAGAAGACACACATAACTGTTATATGATTGGGGGTTTTCAGTAATTTCCACTACTTTCACAAATTGTTGACATTAATACTAAGATATAATAATAATATTTTAGAACAGGCATAAAAGACATATATTAAAAATACAATTCAAGAAATACTAATGTTGTGAAGTATATGCTGACCAGTTCAGCAGTTAGTCAAATATCCAGCGTTAGCCTTTTGATTCCTTATATTCTGAGGAGGCACATAAACAATCCTCCTAAAACCACTCCCCTTGGCTGTCCAACTGTGCTTATAAAATGAAGGAAAAAATGAAAAAAATCTATCTAAAATCAGGATGGAAGAGAAGATAGCTACAGTGCACTGTGCACATACGACCGCTAGAGATGCATCTGAATGCCAAGTGTAAATGTCAATTATGGGTAATATCAATATATGAAGCACATATGAAAGGCGTGTTTTTGAGAAAACTAATGGTCTTCATTATGTTTTGAATATTAATGACTCACACTGCATTAAAAAGATCCAAGGTCCGGATCTGAGTTGCAGGTCTCAAGTTTGACACCCCTGATATATGATGAAATATACACATCCATAATAAGGAAATCTAAAAAGCCTAAAGGTAAAACTCCAGGAAAAACTGATTATATATGTTATTTATTCATAAAAACTAGCAAAATTAACAAGTGTGTTATCTTTGTGAACTATCTAATTGAATAGCATTACTATTAGATTACCACCATTTTTTTCTAATGGCATACTATCCTTGGTTCTATTTTAGTAGGATATGCAAAATTAAAAAATAAATCTAATGTTGATGTATATCAAGTACTGTATAATCAAAATCACCAAATTAAGTGATGTTATTTAAAGTCAAAAGATGCCAAAACAGGAATGGTGCTAACATTTTACTCACCCCTTGCTCGTCCAACTTCAGCAACTGCTCCGTCACCTTGGGAGTGCTCATGGCAAGCCGTAAGCAGGGCGTGCTCAGTTCAGGAATGATGTACTCCAGCACATCTTTCAATGGCAGACCTCGAAGGGTACCATGCTTTGTAGTGGAGGGAACTGCATCTTCCAAGACTGTGCCTCGAAGAGTTATTAGCTACAGAAATAATCAGGAAGATTTTATTAACATATACTGTAACTAACGAGGACTTATCAACATGTTAACTAAAAATATGCAAAAACTAAACAAATATTCTTCAGTAATAAACATTTTAAATTTTTTTTTATTCTGCATGTAGTAAACTATTGTGATAAATATCTTTGCGGTAGATCAATGAACAAACAGTAAATGGTCAAAGTTAGACGTGTATTTGGAGAGAAATGCTTTCATTTCAAATTAAAACATTTAAACTGAAATTCTGTCACAAGTAGAACATCATTCATTTATATAAAAGTCACTGCTTTCATGAAAAAAGCAACTTAAAGGCTTCAGAAGACAACCAAATAAAAAACCTTCTCATATTGCTATTTCTCTCCTTGGTGACTGATTTCTGTTCTAATGGAAATTTCAGTGTTATAACATTTATTTTTGCAAAATAAATAGAACTGAAAAAAAAAGTTAAAAATTAAAAACCTTCTAAAATATTTTACCAAATAAAAAAATGAGTAAGATTCAGAATTAATCTAATGACTTAGAGCTCCTTTATATGACTTTATCAGCAAGAAAGTCACAAAAATGATGACTCTGTCAGCCCATGAACTACCTGATGCATACTCACAGATCACCAGTGGTCCAAGGACCAAACTTTTTAGAACCACTAAATCAGGCTGTGGTATTTGCACATAACCCCTTTCATGCGGACATGACAAAGATATGCTTATCAAGTTGTAAACTGACCCCATGTGACTGTGGGTGTGTGCATGAGTAGGCCCTGTGATGAACTGGCACCTTGTTTAGGGTTGGCTCCTGCTATTGGTTCAGTGCTATCAAAATACTATCCAAATCCCATGACTCTTATTTTAATTTAGCAGGCTGCATAAGGTTATGTTACAATAATTTATCTGAACAGCCATTACAAAGTCTTTCCTATCTTGACTATTTTTGCAACATTCGTATAGGAACTTGGTTTGAGTTAAAAGTCATCATTTGCCACCCAAAAGGTTAATTTCAGAATGTGGCAACATAGGACAATTATAACTTAAACTACACACATGGATTATGATTGTTGTATAAACAACTGTGCTTTATAAAGAAATAAGTAAAATCTGAAAGGACCATGGGTTAAAAACTGCAAATGTGTTCTGCAAAAACATAAGAATAAATAACTTTATTACTTCACATAATCAGTAAACTAATACATGCAATTCTGTTTTTACCTGAAGTAATTTTAGATTTTAATAAGGAATTTTCATTGCTTCTTTCTATAATTTACAATACAGCATAGACTTCACATATAAAATCAATGCTACATTACCTGTATTATTCAAAATATCACCCACTCATTACACTTATCTTCCACTTGTAGTGGTGAGGTTGCAGGCAATAATTAGCTGTATTATGTAAAAGTCTCTAGGTATCAAATACTGTACATACAGCAGACCTGTGTGGAGACCGAGTAAGAAATACAACCATCACTGCAATACTCCACTGGTCTGAGCTTTATGACAGAGTGCCCATATAGAACTCTATCCTCTATAACACAAACACAAAGCCACCCAGAGCACTGTCAGACTTTGAGAAACAAGATTCTCTGGTCTGATGAAACCAAGAAAGAACTATGCACCACTCATCACCTGTGCAATACCATTTCAATGGTGAAGCATGGTGGTGGTTGCATCATGTTTCGGGATTTCTTTTCAGTGACAGGGACAAGGAGACTAGTCAGGGATGAGGGAAACCTAAAAGGAGCAAAGTACAGAGATACCCTTAATGAAAACCTGCTCCAAAGCACTCTGTACTTAACTGTGTTGAAGTTTCACCTTCCAACAGGACAATGCCTCTTAGCACAAAGCAATAACAACAAAGGATTGGCTTAGGGACAGCTCTGAGTTATCTAACCATTGCCCGGAATTGAACCCAATCGATCTTGGGACACCCAAAAGCAGTTGTCCACTGATGTTTTCTTTCCATCCAACCTGACAGAGCTGGAAACAATCTGCACCGAAGAATAGGCAAAATATTCCCAAATCCAGGCGTGAAAAGGTTGTTGCATCAAACCCAAGAAGACTCCATACACTAGGCTCTAATGGTAGCCAAAGGAGCAAAATTTAAGTATTGAGTTAAAGGTCTGAATACTTGTGTTAATGCAATATTTCAGCTTATTTTTTGTGTTTATAAAAGGTATTTAATAATGCTATGTGAACACTTCAGGTTTTTTTTGTTCTGTATCTCCTGACTCACCAGAACAAGAAAACCCTTACATATGATACACTGTTCTGACATGTTTTGAAGACCAGTAATGTAAGACACTGATCTTTTTCGGTTTCTCCCTTATTTTTGGTCCTCTACACCCAAAAGAAAAATCCTAATTTTTGGGCCATTTTTAGAACCATATTTTGTGCAAGAAATTACACACTTATGTTAAAGAATAAACCACTAGGCATCTTCAGTAAAAAATATCAGAAAGACTTGAAGTTGTGTGTGCCACATTAACCAACTCCAGAGGTTACAATGAGGATACAACGGTTCAAAATGACTCCTTAACACATAACTTTGAAAAAATGGGGATCGGTAATATGGACGGTTGCTGATCATAAATATAATATTTTGATATTTGTTTCTTTACCAGTGTTCCTAGCCCTCTAAGAGACACTCCCAGAAGGTTAAAAATGACAAATTTCAAAAATAAGCATGATGTTTCAGTCAGTGATTACGAATATGATATTATTTTTTGATCCTTCACTAGGGATCTAGCTCTTTACAGACCTCTGTTATAGGGTGAAACATTACAACTTTCTATTACAATTGAGAATATTTAGAATTTAAACATCACAAAGTAAATCATTACGTTTCTTATGAATACCCCCAAATTAGGACGGTTTATGCCAATACGGACTTTTCTTTTACAAATTTTCAAACATTTCTAAAATTCTGTTTTTACATCGTCACTCTGGGACATTAAGTGATGCTTCTTGTGGGAAAAAATGAATTTAGACACAAGGCTACAACATAAGAAAATGTGAAAAAAGTGAACAGGTCTCAATATTTTGTTACCAATGTATAAGAAAGTTTGGACCACTATTGCAAAAACCCGTAATGCCATCAAAAAATAAGTTACTGAACACAGAGAGACAAGTAAATGCATTGTAAAACGCATGGCTGCGACCCCATCAAACTTCACTCTCACACCAACTTTCATTTCAGTCACTGCTGCAATTGCCACTTTCTAGGTATATAGAAGTATATTTAGAGAATAGCTCCTTGCAGCAATTGTCACTGTTGGAAGTCTCAAAAAGGTACAGAGAAGATAAATAATGTTAACATCAATTGATTGAACATTGCACAATAAACTCAGGGAAATCCATAAAGGCTCTATCCTGTATTAAACATCGCCCAACCCACGGCTTTGGCTCTACACAAATTGAAAAAATAAATATGGGTTACTACCCACACTAACCTAGATCTGTTTAAGTCTTTTAATTTTAGTATGCAGCTCTCCATGTCCTTTAATTTATTACCTATATCCACTATTTTATCCACAGTTCCGAAAGAATGATCATTCCTTTGGCCTCTTCTAAAAATAAGCAAGTGGATTTTCTAAAAGCCCTTTACAGAATGTGAAAGGGTAAGACAGATGGGTTGTCATTAATAATTTTATTTTGCTTTTAGAAATACCTTTTGCCATGAAATTAAGACTACTTTCTTGAAGTCTGGGCTATTTTATTTGGCTCTACCATGAAGAGTGGTAAGGAATTTTCCAGATTAACAAGGGATCAAGTGTATTCCTGTCTGTGAAGGTCACTATGTAAGCTTTGCTGGAATAACAACA
This sequence comes from Erpetoichthys calabaricus, assembly GCF_900747795.2. Lineage (NCBI taxonomy): Eukaryota > Metazoa > Chordata > Cladistia > Polypteriformes > Polypteridae > Erpetoichthys > Erpetoichthys calabaricus. The sequence goes on along the minus strand of NC_041394.2, from coordinate 20,628,136 downwards.
CACACCCGGCAAAAGAATTAGACAGTAAAAACAAAATAAACGTATTCTTAGAAACTTGCACAGAATTTATAGGCGGTTTTCAGAATTAATGTGTTCACCTTTTTAGTATATTCTTTTATCAAAGGGACTAGTAAGGCTGAAGAGTAAGAATGTACTTAAATTATTAACAGAATCCAAAAAAACATAGTGTTATGAGTTTTTTTATTGTACTTGTTCATTTGTAGCTCTGAGAAGGAAGATTAAAGCCTATTCATTTACAAAGAAAGATTTTAAACATGATAAAAAAATGTATAGTTCAGCAGAAACAGGGCAGAATCAGCATTACAGAATATTTTCTTTGCTTATTGGTTATAAATGAAAATAAGGTTAACATCCGCACACTACGTACCTCACTGGTCCTGAAGATAATCCTATACTGGTACTGTTCTTTGTAGTCCTTGCCATCTTCTAGTTTCTCTCTTCGGATGCTTACGGCTATTGGACCAAGTCTTTCATCTACTCCAAAGTAATTGAAATGTTCTAGTAAAGAAATAAAGAAGGGAACATGCTGAGAAACAAAAAATCCCAACAGTTTTGACAAACCCTGAACTTTCAATTATATCTGTTAAGTTTTTACTGATACAATAAAATCCAACTCATTTATTGGCTTCTCAAGTTTTATAGCATGTGAAAATTAAACTTCATAACCACATAATGGTAAAATAAAAGGGCTTATCACAGCAATTTCTAAGATTAATCATAGCATAATTACAATATTGAGATCACAGCAGGATTCCATCATTAGTGGTCTCTGGATAAATTCAGTGTGGTACAAGGAAACTAAATATACTTTAACAGCAATTTTATTTTTAATGGCTTATAATAGTACAATATACAATTTAGTGCTGCCCCTGTGGAAAGCCAACATTATCTCTCTGACCTTATTTTCTCTTGCTTTTAACAATATAAAATTTATGTAATATCTAAAGATAGTGTACTGTAAATATTTTACATATGCTTGTCATATGTCATACATATGCCTCATATATATATATATAAAGGTGACATGACAGTATGGGGTAGTGGTTAAGAATTTGGACAACATGGACATGAGCAAGTCACTTCACCTGCCTTCGCTCCAACTGGAAAACACAAAGGAAAACGTAACCAATTGTATCTCTCAAATGTGACAATCTGCCTTGGATAAAGGCATCAGTCAAATATTAAGTAATTCATATAGGTGACAATAAATCACCAAAACCTTTCTACAGTTGGAATGGTTTAAACTTTATACAACTTTAACTATGGTAACTACAAGGAAAAACATGAAATAATAAATTATATTGGGAGTGCAGCTTGTCATGGTACAATGTTTATATTTCCTTCTCTTTTCTACCAATGAACGTTTGCACATTGTGATTCAGGCTTTTCTTTCACAATCCAAAAAACATACAGGATAATGTAACTTTTTACTCTAAATTATTCCTGTATCAGTGAGTTTGTTCTGCAGTGGACTGGCATTTATACTTTTGGTTTCTGCCTTACACCCAGTGCTTCTGGGATCAGTTTGTACTTTCTATGACTTTACACTGGATAAAAGGGAAACAAAATTAGTGGATGGAATAATATGATGGATTTCTTTGGTTGTTAAGGTGGGGCAGAACTCTTACCAGGACTATCACAAAAGCAGAATGTAAACTGTGTAAATAATTCAATTTTCCATGTAGAAAATAAAGCAAGTCTATCTGCTGGCCATGTCATGTTACAGTATTCTCATAAAACATCTTAGCCAATGGTCAGGTACACATCATAGTGTCTCACATTAATTTGTCTTATTTAAAAGATAGAAAATTATTTGTTGGTTGTGGTGATTGAATATTGGGGATCCATAATATGTATAGGGAGCTGGAAGAATCTGTGTAGGGTCCACTGTTATCTTCAACCCACATGCTCCTATTAGGTCAGATTAACTTGAAACACAAGGTGAACTGGGGTGGCATGGTGGAGCAATGGAAGCACTGCTGCTTAGTATCCTGGGTCCTCCATACATGGAGTTTGCCCATTCTCCCTGTGTCCGCATGGGCTTCCTCCATTTTCCTCCCACAGTCCAAAGACATGCAGGTTAGGTAAATTGGCAATGGTAATTTGGCCTTAGTGAGAGAGAGAGTGTGTGTGTGTTCACCATGCAATGGACTTGCACCCTGTCTCGAGTTTGTTTCTGCCTTGCACTCAATGCCAGCTGGGACAGACTTCAGCGCATGCCCGTGGCCCTGGTGTTAATTGAGCAGGTTACAAAATGTCATGACAAGGTGACCTGCAACAGTTATGCAGATGACACGCAGCATCAATTATCTATAGCACCTGAAGCTCGGAGCCTCCTGATCAAGTAATGTCTTTTAATGTCTTATTTGCATTTCAGAATGGATATTTAGCAATTTTCTCAAGCTAAACAACAAAAAAGAAAATTAATTGTTGGCAAAAATGGGGAAAAATGTGAAGGTCCAAGAAATAAACTTGATCTCTTGACATTAAAAGACAAGGAAGAAGTAAATAGTTTTGGTGTAATCATGGACTCAAGACCTAAACTTTACATCACACATTAACTGTAATACTAGAACTGCATTTTTTCATTTAAGCAATACTGCAAAAGCTAGACCTCTTATAACAATGCAGAATGCTGAGAAATTAATGCACACTTTGTTTAAATTCAACTAGATTACTGCAATTGCACTCCTAACAGGATTACCTAAGAAAGACATCAATCAGTTGCAGTTAGTTCAGAATGCAACAGCAGGAATCTTAGCCAGCAAAAAAAGCATACCTCAACAGTTTAAGCATTATTATACTGGTTAGCAGTGTCCTTCAGAATTCATTACAGTACTACTAATGGAACATGAAGCTTTGAACAATCCTGCTCCTTCTTACATGTGAGTGCTCGTCCCCTTATACTTCAAGTCATAATTGTATTTCCAATACAACTCGGAGTCCTGCCATGTGCAAAAGTTCGCTGACAACACTGCTATCGTGGGCTGCATCAGAAGTGGGCAGGAGGAGGAGTATAGGAACCTCATCAAGGACTTTGTTAAATGGTGCGACTCAAACCACCTACACTTGAACACCAGCAAAACCAAGGAGCTGGTGGTGGATTTTAGGAGGCCTAGACCCCTCCTGGACCCCGTGATCATCAGAGGTGACTGTGTGCAGAGTGTGCAGACCTATAAATACCTGGGAGTGCAGCTGGATGATAAATTGGACTGGACTGCCAATACTGATTCTCTGTGCAAGAGAGGACAGAGCCGACTATACTTCCTTTTAAGAATGGCGTCCTTCGAAATCTGCAATAAGATGCTGCAGATGTTCTATCAGACGGTTGTGGCGAGTGCCCTCTTCTATGCTGTGGAGTGCTGGGGGAGGCAGCTTTAAGAAGAAGGACGCCTCACGTCTGGACAAACTGGTGAGGAAAGCAGGCTCTATTGTAGGCATGGAGCTGGACAGTTTGACATCTGTGGCAGAGCGACAGGCGCTCAGAAGGCTCCTATCAATTATGGAGAATCCACTGCATCCACTAAACAGTGTCATCTCCAGACAGAAGAGCAGCTTCAGCGACAGACTGCTGTCACTGTCTTGCTCCACTGACAGACTGAGGAGATTTGTAATTAATATAAACTATTTTATAGAGATCTTGTTTCACTTTGATAGTTTCATGTCGATCAGTGTCAATTAAAGCCAAATTAAATCTACTATGATTCAGTGTGGAATAATAAAATATGAAAACTTCCAAGGGCATGAATACTTTTAATAGACACTGTATAAGTAAAGCTGCACAGATCTGAGCTTATAACTGTAAAAGCAGTAACTAAAAAGAAATGGACAGGATATGCAAAGGCAGCACAGATTTTTCCTTGTTTTTTATGTCTATGTCTACTACGTCGTTCTTTTTACAATGACTTTCACTTTTAAAACCAAACACTAAGCTCTCATAATAAAACCTGTATGGCAAAACAGGCCTAAAAGAATACAACAACAAAGTTTAAGATGCATGACACATTCTGAAGTTACATAACTGTTAAATTACTTATCATAACTTTTGGCTACAAAATATGAATTAAAACAAAGCATAAAATATTATAGCAGTAACAAATTACTTTTCTGTGAAATAAAAAATGTCATATTTTACTAAATTTTATAAAAAAAACAATGTTGTGTGCCTTTTAGCTCAGATCTTTAGGGTGGATGTAAGGAAATGACCACACACTACTGAGTAATGAGGAGCTTGAAATAAAATGCCATGGGATTCCTGTGGGTGTGGAACTAATGCCTGTGGTATGTGATTTGTAGGCATGGAATAGGAAGTGTAAATATCAGTGATGGGAACACTGCACAATTTCACTTTCACATATCGCAAATATAATGTTGAAAGGACATTTAATACATTATTATATACAGACTACAGCAGCCTTAACTATTTTGAAACTTGGGGGGCTTTTACTCATTGAAGACCGGCATATTAGATTGCACAGTGAAAGAAGAGGGCTCAGAGTTAAGCACTCCATTACATACATGCCACTGTGCTGGTTCTGTCTCACTTCTTACATTCCTTTCTCTTATAGCTGGTAGTTTTGCAAAATGTCAGGATCAATCATGGAGACCACAGATGCACCTATTCCATAACTATTTACTGTACTATATAATACGCAATGATGCAAATTTCTTTCATCTGGTTTCTAGAAATAAATATATCAGTTTTGGCACTACCGAAAGATAATACTTGCCTTATGGCTTTACTTTTTCTATTTGTCATAGTTAGCCTATGATCACAGCAGATGGCAGGCAATGCATATTCAAAGTAAGAGAAAGCATTTAAGTGACCAATGCTCTAGACAATTCATATAATGTATCATCTATATTTTTTAACATATGGAAGAACTACCATTGGCATAGGCACAAGCATAATAGAGGGGTGTTGTTTGTGCACAGCAAGTATGTAACTACTGTATATCACTCTGAAATTTGCATGGTTCAGTGTAGCTTTAAACAGTTGAAGTGTGCTTGAACGGTTTAATGGCCTCGTTGCAATTAACCACATTTTGGCAGGATGCTCTATTGCCAGATTGTTCTGGGTCACAGGAAGCAGCAGGATGACTAATGTGCAGCTGCAGAGTTTCTGGTCATCTGATGATGAAACTTTGAGAGACCATGTCCGCCAAAGATTCTGATACTGCCACAGAAACAAGATGGTTCAGCAAACACTGGCTAGTCACATACTACTGGTGGGGCTGAGGCATAGCACATTGCTTTCTGCTGGCATTTAGGGTCACCTGAATCTGATGTTCATACATGAAGCACTCTGAACGAGTATCTGAATGAAACCAAGCAGGTACAAATCAGTGGAGAGTCCACTAGTCAACACAGGACAGCATGTTTTACATTCTACCAGTGGGCAGGAAGTAGGTAACATCTGATGGGAGATTAGCCAAAGCACTCTAGTAACTATGGATTCTGATGCAACCTTCCCAAAAAGGGTGATGGTTGAGGCCAACAACATCAAGAATTAGACTGATCTCCTCAACTGCTGTGCAGCTCAGGACCACAAGGGCAGGACAGGATGTCTTGGTTGATGTTGACAGCTAGAAGTTTATTGAAAAACTACAAACACTGCAAATCAGATTACACATTCCTATATAATTTGTCTCCGCAATTTAAATAAAAAAAACACCAACAAAGCCAAAATTGTGTGAGAATTTAATTTAATAATATGTCTTCTAATTTCTGTTTCCACATTTTTTGTGAAGGGCTGTTTTCAAGAGTTACACTTGTGTAAAAGCCGCTTTGTTCATAAGCATCTTTTAAGCAACCATACACGGCCAAAAAAGTAAAAATATTAATAACAAAATACAAACAGCATGATAGTATACATTTACTTAAATATATATAGTTAGGTCCATAAATGTATGGACAGTGTTACAATATTCAAAATTTTGGCTCTGTGCACCACCACAACGGATTTAAATGGAAGCAGTCAAGATGTGATTGAAGTATAGACTTGCAGTTATTAAGTTAAGGCACTTAACAAAAACTTTGAGCCATTTAGAAAAGACAACCACTTTTATACATGGTCCCCCTATTCTCTGGGGCTCAAAAGTACATGGACAAACGAATAATCATGAATATAACATTCATTTTCAATACTTGGTTGAAAGTCCTTTCCAGTCAATGACTGCCTGAAGTCTGGATACCATGGCCATCTCCAAGTGGTGGGTTTCCTCCCTGTTGCTTTGCCAGGCCTTTAACTGCAGCTGTCTTTAGTTGCTACTTCTTTGTTGGACTCTGTGCCTTTAGTTTTGTCTTTGGCAAGTGAAATACATGTCTAAGTGGGATGAGGTCAGTTGATTGACTTGGTCTTTGAATATTATATCCTTTTCTTTGTCTTGAAAAACACTTGGTTTGCTTTCGCAGTATGTTTTGGCTCATTGTAAATCTGTACTGTGAAGCGTCATCCTATCAGTTTTGCAGTATCTGGCTGAAACTGAGCAGATAGCCCTGTACACTTCAGAATTCATCCTGCTGCTTCTGCCAGCAGTCATATAATCAATAAATACCAGTGCTTCCATTGGCAGTCACACATACCCATGCCATAACACTGCTTCTATCATGTTTCACAGATGATGTGGTATGTTACAGATCATGAGGCATTCCTTCTCTTCTCCATGCTTTTCTTCTATCCATCATTCTGAGTCATATCAATCTTAATTTCATTTGTCCAAAGAAAACTGTTCCAAAACTGGACTTTTTTTTTTTTTTAATATTTTCTGGCAAAGTCTAATCTGTCCTTTCTATGCTTGAGGATTACCAATGGTTTGCACTTTGTGTATTTACTTTCATGAAGTCTTCTCTTGATTGTAGTCTTTGCCAATGATAGGCCTACTCCCCAGACACTGTGTTCCTTCTCTTTCCTAATGTACCAGATGGTTGATTTGACCACTCCTGGTGTTTCTACTATCTCTCTAAGAACACCTTGTCAGTCAATTGTCCAAATACTCTGAGCCCCTGAAAATGCAGGGACCATGTATAAAACTGGCTGTCATTTCTAAATGCCTCATATTATACTTCTGTTGAACCCTTTGATTAATGCTGAAGGATACACTTTAATCATGGAATTATTTCTTCATTTCAAATCCATTGAGGTGACGTATAGAGACAAAATTATGAAAATTGTGTCACTGTCCAAATACTTATGGACCTAACTGTATGAATATTCAAATCTTATTTTTTAGCTACTTTGAAAGTTCTACTTTTAACCAGAATTAAAACATTCTTGTCATTATAAGAATTTAGCTATGACTTTATTTTCGTCCACAAACCTCCTGACGTCTAAATTACATTTAAGAAATGATTAAGTGCACTGTGAATTGAATATGTTTACCAACTGCAAGGTGAATTTGTAGTGTATATTCATTTTTGCTTTGAACTTTGTTGTGTGCTTTACAATGTGTCTCAAGATGTTGAGTTCTATGAAAGGCGCTGTTCTTCAAATTGATCTCGTTTAATTAGCTGGTCCTTCTTTTCTTCTTTTACGCTACATTTAGAAAACAGCAGCAGTTTGATTTATATTGATAAGAAATTTAGAAATAGTCCATTTTTTTCTTAACTCGCTTTTGTTGTTTTCACCTTTTTCGTGGAGACTGCTTCCTTTAATGTTATCCCAATAACAACTATATCAGCTGAATGGAGAAGACATGGGTGACATGGGTGCAAATGACACTGAATGCTGAAAGGCTGTATTTACTTGAGTGTTAAACACCCTTAAAACAAGAACACTTGGAAAAGCAGAAATTACAGTGCCTATGAATAGCTTATAAACCAAGACAAAAATTACTAAATTATCACCATGTAAAATCCATAAATGTTTACTACAATCCAATAAAATTTAGAAACCCCAAATTCATTATTTCTGCTGACTTTCACTTATGAATGAGTAAATGATAAAGAGTTTTAGATAGACAGGCATTTTACAGAAGCTCATTAAACAAATAAATGAATAAATACAAAACAAGTCAGAATGACTAAAAAGAAAGAAAAACTTCTGACTTGGCAGTTGCACTGAGGCTCTTTACAGGTATATTGCTGCTGGCATAAAGGAGCTCCCGTTGCGTTTCTTGATACACATCTTCTGAATAATTTGTTGGCTAAAAGTCCTCGGTGTTGGTGTGTTAGAGAGTTGATGTGCAGCATTGTTGAAAATGGCACTCAGTTTTCTTTCAACTCTCTCCTTTGCTATAACCATCAGGGGATCCAGAGTGTGTCCCATAAGTTAGCCTGCTCTTTGAATTGGCTTGTGGATTCGGTTGGCCTCTCTTGAAGTGATGTTACCAGCCCAGCACACCATTGTGTATAAGATCGCACTGGCCATTACAGAGTTGTAGAAGATGTGAAGGATGTCACTAACCACATTAAAGGAATACAGTCTTCTAATTAAGATAAATCTGATCTGCCCTTTCTTCTGTATTTCCTCTGCATTCTGAGGCCACTCTAACTTGACACTGATTTGGACCCTCAAGTACTTGTAGTGGTGCACCAGTTCTACATCCATTCCCTGAATAGTGAACAGCTATAGAGACTTTTTGGTGTGGTGAATGCCAATAAGCAGTTCCTTGGTTTTGTTAAGTTTCAAACAATTCTTTCTACACCAGAAAACAAAGTTCTCAACAAACAGTACTCCTTTCCTCTATCTCATTCCCCTTATTGATATATCCCATAAGTGCAGAATCATCTAAGAAGTTCTGCAAGTGACATGACCTGGACTTATATTTATAATCTGAGGTGTACAGAGTGAAGACAAAATGAGACAGGACTGTTCCTTGTGGTGCTCCAGAATTACTCACATTCATATCAGAAACACCATTCTTGAGTCTCACCAACTGTGGTCTGCAGGATGGCAGTCTTATAAACCTGCAAATCCCGGAGCTTACCCCTTAACAGGGATGGATAATGGCATATTTAGGATAGAATTAGGGAGCAAATTCTACAGAAAAAAATTTGAATTAATAAGAATATGACCAAGAGTTAAGAACTTAAACTTATGGGAAAGTACAAATATCTCAAAATTTCATATTGAATGTAAATTTCATTATACTGCTCCGTGCTAAATGCTGCGTAAGACAGGTAAACAAAGGATGGGTAATTTAACGGTGAGATCAGCTGGAGTTAAAAAGTACTCATTGACTGAGAAACCAGTTGGAACGAAACAACTGCAGCCTCAGGGATGACAGTAACTGTTAGAAGAATCTGGTAAGGCCATTTATTCAAAAAGTTTCCAGATTACATAGTGCTACCCTGCTTTGGATTTCACAGTACAGTAATACCTATATAAACGTCCCATCTGAAGATGCTATTACAGTGCAGTATTTATTTACAGTGACTAAAACATGAACATAAACTGGCTTCATGATTTCAATACACGGAGCCACCATGAGTAGTTAAGTAATCTTGAAAACATTAATGGAAACAAGAGAAACATTCCTGGCATCCAGGACAGATTCTGATCACAATCTAAATTAAAGGTTCATTATGGTAAGTAATTATTTAGTAAATGATCACATATAAATGACTCATCTATATTAAAAGCTATCAACGTAATGGCAGTGAGAGACAGGAATGGTCAAATGTCAAAGCTTACAGAGAAAAGCTACAAGGTTACCACAATTTCAATATTTACAGTGTTGTGAAAAGTATGTGTCCCGATATCATCTACTTGTGTACATTTATCACAATAAAATGCTTCAGATATTGAGACAAAATGTAATATTAAATTTCCCATTGGGATTAATAAAGTATCTATCTATCTATCTATCTATTACGTAAAGTGAACCCGAGTACACATATAACACCATTTCTAAATTGGTACCCATAAACTTCCCCCCTTAATTATGCACTCAAACATCCAATCAAGAGTTAAATGTTAATTAGAACACAGCCAACCCCACTGAATGTAAATCTCAATACATATTGAGGCATATCAAGATTGAATCTTTGTTTAAACAGTATGTATAGATGAAGATGATATGACAAACATCATACTACATTTACATTTTATAGTCTATTGTAAGTCCACCCCTCCATTTATTACTACCTCAAATTAAAATCATGTGCACCAGACCACGTTCAAATGATTAGAACCTTATTTGACAGGATATTGTCTGAACCATCTTATTTGAACCTCAGATACTAATGTGGTTGTTGAAATGTGTGTTATCAACATGCTGAGATCACAAGAGCTCCCTGAGGCCTTTAGAAGGACATCTGGAAAGGGATTTAAAAAGACCTCCAAACAGGTGGAAATAAACCATTCCAGTCTAGAACATTATCCACAAGTGGAGAAGATTTCAACCAACTATCAACATGTCCAGGCCAGACCGCCCCAGTAAGTTCAGCTTGACAGCAGGAATCAAAATGCTGAGAGAAGTCTCTAAGAACCCCAGAATATCATCATACCTACAGGTAGCTCTTGCCACTGTTGATGGCAAAGTGCATATGTCTACCATTAGAGGCTGCACAAATTAGATCTACATAGAAGGTGTTCCAGAAACAACATCAGGGCAAGACTAAGTTTTCCTATGAATACCTACCAAAAGACCAGAATTTCTGGAACAACATGCTCTACGCAGACAAGACAAAGGCAGAGTTATTTGGGCACAGTACCAGATGACATGTCTGTCTAAAACCAAAGACAGCATTTGGCAAGAAGAACCAGAAACCAACTATATAGTATAGTGGTAGAAATGTTTTAGTTTGGCGATGCTTTGCTACATCAGGGTCTGGGCAGCTCATCCTCATTGAATCCACCATGATTTTTTCTTTGCAACAGGTTTTGCTTGATGATAGATAATGTGATACCTTCTGTTAGAAGACTGAAGCTGAACTGAACGTGCACCTTGCAACATGACAATCACCCTAAACACAGCAGTAAATCCAAGGAGCAGTTGAAAAGAAATAAATGGAGGGTTCTGGAAAGGCCAAGTCAAAGCCTGGATCTGAATCACATTGAGATGCTGTGGAACAGCCTGTGCATGCAAGACTCTGCTCAAACATCACACAGCTAAAAGAATTCTGAATGGTGGAGTGAAAAAAACTTTCTGCCACTCAGTATCGGAGACTGCTAGAAAGTTATAGGAAATGCTGACTTGAGGAGGCAATACTTGCTATTTACAGCCAAGGGGGGACTTACTTTTTTCATAGAAGTATATTGCATAACTGTTCACTTTTCGTTGAATAAATTATTAAAAGTGAAATTATCATTGTTTTTTTTATCTTTATCTAAAGATAGTGTTGGAATGAAACAAATGGAAATCAAACTTTTATGTCCACATATGGTAAAAAAACAGAAAATGAGTTTGATGGGGTACTTACTTTTTCACACGACTGTACTGATAATTCTGATAATCACTGGAGCACAGCTTCAACATTTTATGTATGCTGATGACAGTGAATCAATTTTGTAGACAGAAAATGCATTGTGAATGACAAAGTACAGAAAAATGAAATAAGCTTATAAGCATTAAATGGGTTGTGGGTATAATACAATACAAAAACACACAGATATACATACATGCAAATCAAACTATTTTCAGTGACAGAATGAATGAACTATTTGGTAGGGTCTTACCTTTGTTGTGGAAGAATTTGTGATAGTACAATGCCCCCAGATCAACATGCTCAATAGCATAGTACTTCAGTCTCTCCATTCGGCAGTTCTGAAGGTCTTTGGTGATTTCCAGAACAGAGATGCTGGCATTTGTGCAGTGTATGTTAAGATTTGTCTCCATAAAACCTCCACCATCACTATTACTGGCAAAACCAGCTGCTGACTTCAGGAAGCTGACATTACGCTCAGGTGTTCCACCTATTTCATTTCTGAAATGTGGGCAGCTCAGCAACAAGTCATTGCAGTTGCTATCTCCAAGATCAGGCTCTAAGTTCTCCTTATAGTTCAAATCTTCAGTGCTTGCAAAAGCAGGTTCAAGATTTCCCAGGCTAAGAGTTTGTGAAACTGTAACTGAAACAGCGGAAGCGGCTGAAGCACCCGTTGTTGTATTCTTCCTCTGGGCCACGCAGATTCTATTTGACACCACCTCCTGAAGATTAAAGAGGATACTCTGCACATCATAATGTGCAAAGCTCTTCTGACAACACCATGATTTTGCAATGCATTCCTGTAGCCTGCTGTCCTCCAGGTCAATGTGGCCTCCCTTACTAGGTGTATCAACTTCACTCCTGCTGCTACGCAACTTACGAAAAATCGAGGAATCTGTACTGCTACTCCCATCGGATTTTCCACTCTTTTTGCGTGTTCGCTCTGTCTTTAGTGAAGATTTTCCATCTTCTCGGAGCTGACTGTTTTTAAGGTCATTCTTAGGTGTCCTACTGCTTAGAGTGGAATCAGGGCTAGCGTCAGCACGTAGTAACTCATTCAATTTTTCAGGAGCAGCACTCCTCTGATCAGGCATTTCCTGCCGGAACTCATTGAGCATTTCAAAGAAGCTCTGCTCAGGAATACCTTGAACATCTATAGACGATGTGCTGCCATATTCCCTGAAAAGAGGCATGCCCGTAGATCCATGTTTAATGCCCCTAGGAGGATCGAAAGTCTCCACTTCACATTCACTCAGAGTGATCTCACTGTTACTTCGGTTACGCAAGGGAATGAAGGTCTTCCCTGGGGACCGGGGCCAGCCATCTTGAAATTCCACATCTTTAGACCGTCGTCTTCCAATCTTCTGAAAACCTCTAAATCCTCCTAGGGAAGGTTGATAGCTTGAAGTGGTATGATAAAGCTGCCCATTTTGAAAGCCCTGGGTGCGCAATGAACTAGGATCAGTTTCACGAGGGTGAGGAGTCAAAAGAGATTCTTTTGAAAGCTCTCTCCTGGGGGGCCAGTCTGCAATGCGGGCTCGCACCCCCATTTTAGGAACAATAGGAGTGGAACTACTAATTCGTGGTTGGCAAGGATCCTGAAGTAAATGCATTGCATTTCCATTTTGTACACGAAAAGGATGTGCGCAGTAATCACCACCTGATGGTTCAGCACTCCCTCCACTTCCGAATGATATCGGACCTACCATTTCAACCATTAGGTCATTTTGAATAATGCGATAACTTGTCATAGTCCATAAAAGCTCACAATAGCTAACTGTATCAAGAAAGTGCTTCTCATCTCTGGCTAAATGTCCTGCCAATGTCCTCCAAATTTGAAAAATAGGAAAGGTAGCTGGTTATAATGTAACCACGGAAAGACATCAATCCTGTTCCAGACAGCCAACATAGCAGAAGACACAGATTCTTCTGCATACACTATAAATGATTTTCAACACTTTATGCAGCTCTCAGTTTTCACTGGCTTGGTAACCTTCCATTCTTCTTCAATGCTTTTCTGCAAATTTTCATTCCATCCTTGTTTAACAAGTGCTTACCTAGATAAAGAGAAACAAATCAAAATTATCAATATGCTTACATTGTGAAAAACATGACGAAATAAAGCAATATGTTAGACTTCTGTAATTTCCACACCATAATGTAAAGTCAATCCAAAAGCAAGACAATTCAGCTCATAAAAAAAATAAAAAATACAAATATGGAGAGTTACTATAAGATGCTGTAAAATGCCAACAACAAATTACATAATCTGAAAGTACTACTAAGAAAGAGCCTGCAGAATAACTGCAATGCAGTAATCCCTCCTCGATCGGTGAAAATCCGCGAAGTAGAAACCATATGGTTATTTTTATATTGTCATGCTTGGGTCACAGATTTGCACAGAAACACAGGAGGTTGTAGAGAGACAGGAACTTTATTCAAACACTGCAAACAAACATTTGTCTCTTTTTCAAAAGTTTAAACTGTGCTCCATGACAAGACAGAGATGACAGTTCCGTTTCACAATTAAAAGAATGCAAACATATCTTCCTCTTCAAAGGAGTGCGCGTCAGGAGCAGAGAATGTCAGAGAGAGAGAGAGAAAAAAGCAAACAATCAAAAATCAATAGGGCTGTTTGGCTTTTAAGTATGCGAAGCACCGCCGTATAAAGCAGCTGCAAGGAAGAGAACAAAGTGAAGGTAGTCTTTCAGCATTTTTTAGAGGAGCCAGTCCTGGCATTTTATAATGGAAATCATGAGGAACGACTAGATTCTTTAATATGAGAGTAATGTTCGCAATACACATTACAAAAAAATCAATAAATACTTCATTAATGTGTTTTGTATCATTTGCAATACATATACAGTACATTGACCAATGTATTAATAAAATACACATACATAATATACATGCACAATACAAACAGATCCATATTACTAACCGAGAATGCTAAACCGGATGGACGCAGGGACATCCGGCCATGGGCCGTAGCCGCAAAAAGACGTACTGCGCAGGCGCAAAAAGAGTCCGCGAGAGGCGGATGAGGAGCTGCGAGAGGGGGACAAAAGAGGCCGCGAGAGGGGGACAAAAGAGGCCGCGAGAGACGGATGAGGGGCCGCGAGAGGCGGACAAGACCACAGAAAAAAGGAGTGAGCACAGAAAAAAGAGAAAAAAGGAGTCAAAGTAATGAAGCGCAACGAGCACCTAAAAAAGGAAAAGGCACATAAAAAAGTAGTCAAACGCAGGCAAAGCACGAAACACATTGCACACGAAACTAGACCCAAAAAAAAAAAAAAAAAAGAGGCTCGCGCACAACAGCAAGGCAAACCCCCCCCCGCCACTACAGGCATCGGACGGGACACACACCAAGAGGGGGATTCAACAAGCCCATGGAACACAAAAAAAAAGAACACAAAACCACCCCACAGACCCTACAAGCAAGGGACGGGACACACACAAAGAGGGGGATTCAACAAGACACAGGAACACAAAAAGAAAGAAGACGCTCGCGCAACAACAATCCTCACCCCCCCCCCCACACACACATCCATAAGAAGTGACACCCAAAGCCACATATTCTAAAGTAAACGTCAACACCTTCACACTAGACAGCATAGGTGTCAGCATAGGTGGATCTCCTTACAATAAAGCACTATTAACCGTTCAACTGCAGAAAAGGAAACATATTAACAGTGAGTGCGATCCTCCTTATTACTTATCCATATTTCGCATGCTGAGAAAGAAACAAGTCATGAATACACGGTCACGGGTACAAAACGAAAAGGAAAGGATAACAGGAACAAACACACGAACACGAAAGAAACAACAAAATAGACGGCTATGCAGCATAGGTGGATCTCATTACAATAAGGCACTATTAACCGTTCAACCGTAGAAAAGGCTCCATATTAACAGTAAGTGCAATACTCCTTATTACTTATCCATATTTCTAAAAGAAAAAATGTCTCGACTCCAAAAACGCAAAGCTCAACTAAAGCTTCTAACTAACGATGTACCTAAAAGTAAAAACTTTATGAACTGCATTAGATCCTACAATAGTTCATTTGCTTTTACATCTACCGGAGTAAATATCAGGCCACCAAAAGGCAATGGCCCATACTGCTTTCGCATATGTGCACAAATACTGCATCGCATTGGAACAGTGCACCCTGAAACAAATCAACAACGCAAATATGCACAAATCTACATCCTAGATCCACATGACGCAATCTATCAATAAAAGTGCTGCATCGCAACAGGCACGGATTCAAAACGAAACACCTCCCGTCTCAGACATACGTTAACGGCAAGGAAAGCTACAACGGGCTTCTCACACAGCACAGGCAAATCGATTACAGCTCCAAAACAACACGTCCCAAATACTACACATGCAACAACGCGCCTCTCAAACGGCACAAGCAAAACATACACCAGGAAAATTCATTCGGATTAATGAATGTCATTTGCAATCACTGTCATTCGGTTCACTTCCCTGAAGAAACAACTGGCAATACAAGTAATACATTTACACGTTGTCAAAAGGGTCAAATTAGACTGCCTTCTTTACATTCATATACTGAATATCTACAGGACCTTATAACTAACGATGTACCTGAAAGTGAAATCTTTATCAACTGCATTAGATCCTACAAATCGGTATCCACTATGAACATTAACGGTGGCACTGCACGTGACATCCGTCTTGAAAAAATGTTAATTATTGATGAATGTACAATGGCATGAACTCACTTACTCAACACCATTCATAAACTTCTACAAACGTTTATTAATAATAATATTCGCTTTGGAGGAAAGGTACTTTTATGAGGAGGAGATTTAAGACAGTGATTAGCTATTCTTCCAGATGCCATGCGCTCAGCTATTGTTCAGTGCACCTTAAAATACGCAGACAATTGGCATTGCTTTCAAAAGATACAGTTAGTAAAAAAGATACGATGTCCAGAACCAGATCATAACAATTGCTTATTACAACTGAGAGATGGTACACTCACCAATACAGATGGACTTCAGCCACATATTATTACAATTCCTCAAGCCTTTATCTGCGACGACTTACTTACAGAGAGATTTGGAACAGCAATCTCATTAGACCAAATGCCCCTTTTAACACAACGCACTATATTATGCCCAAAAAATATTAATGTGGAAAACATAAATACCCAAGTCATTCCATTACTTCCTGCAGAGACACAACTCTTTCTAAGCTCTGACAAACTTGACTCTGATCACAACAATAACCATCTTAAATGACCTTACAAGTTCTGAGCTGGAATTACCTTTTACACTTAAACGGCGTGTACAAAGAAATTTTCAAATAAACCTTTACACTGTGCCACACACTTTATTGTTTGCTTTCTATTTGCATCATCTACACCGTCACACTATTCCATATCTCATTCATACATCACGCTCTTTGTCATTCCCAACACCAGGGGTTGGCGAGCGAAGCGAGCAGGGGGCGGAGCCCCCTAGTATATTATAAATAATATTATTACAATAAAATATACATATACATTAATCAATGATAGACCACTGCAGGACAAGCTCAGTGCAGCTGGACCACCCACCTTAATGGTACTCACTCACTCATTTAACAGCCTCCAGCTAAAATGGGTACAACCTTGTGAAACTAAGAGACTAATATTTCTTTAAAAGAAATTCATCTGATGACTGCATATTGCATCCTTTAAAAGAAGACAAACTCATTAAAATATGTATTACATAATACTAACTCAGTGATCACAAATGAGAAATACAATATTCTCTACAAAAATGAGTGTTTGCCAACTTCAAAAAGTAAAAGTATAGCCACAACCATGTCATATTACACTCTAGCTGTGCAGCACAAATCTTTGACTCCTAATTTTTCATTCTTACAGCTCCACACCTCCCCCATATACTTCCCCCACTGTGATATCCTGCAGACGAGGATGTAAACCTCGCCCTGTAGTTAATAACTAGTTCACAGAATCCCATCTACGTTTCATAGCCACTGAAAACCAGGGCCTCACCAGATGTACTTGGCCCAGGAGAGTGATTTTAGCAAATGCAGCTGTCGGCTCAAGACAGACAAGAAGACTGTCTTTCCTGTATAATCCTTTGATGTTTATTAAGGACAGGCTATTGAATTTGATTGACTGATAATTGTAGGGAATCAGCTGTACAAATGAATGAAACTAAAGGAAGCCTTTAAGCAGACTCTGCCTCGTGCGCATCAGTGATTCAAAAACAAATGACAAGCTACATGGCACAGAGCACAGCCTTGACTCAAAGAGAACTTGTTCCAGTACAGTGCAGGCAGAAATGCATCTGTCTATTTTCAAAGAGATTATTTAAATTACATATAAATGCAATATAGAGAGGGGCTAAAATAGAAAAGGTTCCAAAAGATGATCAAAGTTCAAACGGCTGAGCAATGCAAGAACCATAATGTATGTTTTAGGCACATTAGTGAACATTAATAGCAACTGTAATTTCAGTTTATGACCGGTCCCACATGTTCACAATAATTACTTCTATGAATATGACATAATTAAGAACATGAAACAAACTAGCTCATATTTACAAAGCAATTCAACACAACAATTAAAATTAACGAAACAATAGAGAAAACCGAAAAAATAAAAATTCATTAATTACAATGATCACTATTCCTAAAATCTGCTTGCCGATTTTAAGCTACTATAAAGTCTGTAAGTGGGACGTGGGAGACTTGGATCAATAAAGCAATGCTAACATTTATCATTTATTCAGTGATTAAAATTTTGAAAACTGTGCAAACATAAGTAGCAAACTATAAATGGTCATTTTCCATCTATCCATTTTCTTACTTTACTTGAATTTTTGCCAGGCACCATAGTTGCTAGGAATTTTCTCCTCGTGTTATATCCATACACATAACAAAGTAAACACAATTAACAGCACGATATACAATACATGACACCATCCCAGTATCACATACAGTCATGGAGAATAACAGTATAATGCACAAAAAATACAAATGTATAAAAGAATTTGATGATGCTCAGTAATTTATCACGTAAGACTTTATGTAATAAATACAGTAATCCCTCGCTATATCGCGCTTCGCCTTTCGCGGCTTCACTCTATCGCGGATTTTATATGTAAGCATATTTAAATATATATCGCGGATTTTTTGCTGGTTCGCGGATTTTTGCGGACAATGGGTCTTTTAATTTCTTGTACATGCTTCCTTAGTTGGTTTGCCCAGTTGATTTCATACAAGGGACGCTATTGGCAGATGGCTGAGAAGCTACCCAACTTACTTTTCTCTCTCTCTCTTGCGCTGACTTTCTCTGATCCTGATGTAGGGGGATTGAGCAGGGGGGCTGTTCGCACACCTAGACGATAGGGACGCTAGTGTAAAAATGCTGAAAGATTATCTTCACGTTGCTACCTTCTGTGCAGCTGCTTCCTGAAGCGACATGCTGCACGGTGCTTCGCATACTTAAAAGCTCGAAGGGCACGTATTGATTTTTGATGTTTGTTTTTCTCTGTCTCTCTCTCTCTTTGTCTGCTCCTGACGGAGGGGGTGTGAGCTGCCGCCTTCAACAGCTTTGTGCCGCGGTGCTTCACATACTTAAAAGCCAAACAGCCCTATTGATTTGTTTGCTTTCCTCTCTATCTTTCTGACAGTCTGCTCCTGACGCGCACTCCTTTGAAGAGGAAGATATGTTTGCATTCTTTTAACTGTGAGACGTAACTGTCATCTCTGTCTTGTCATGGAGCACAGTTTAAACTTTTGAAAAAGAGACAAATGTTTGTTTGCAGTGTTTGAATAACGTTCCTGTCTCTCTACAACTTCCTGTGTTTCTGCGCATATCTGTGACCCAAGCATGACAATATAAAAATAACCATATAAACATATGGTTTCTACTTTGCGGATTTTCTTATTTCGCGGGTGGCTCTGGAACGCAACCCCGCGATGGAGGAGGGATTACTGTATACTTTTAGGACCAGTAAGACGCAGGAATCAATCAGAGATTGTGTTTAACTAGAGTGACTGTAGCAGTAAAGATATTCTTGATCTGTCTACTAGTTCTTTCTTTTAGTGACCGGTAACGTTTCCTCAATGGTAATAACAGAACGGGATGGTTACCCTGATGAGTGTAGTCCTTAACTAAACAGTGTCATCTCCAGACAGAGGAGCAGCTTCAGCGACAGGCTGCTGTCAATGTCCTGCTCCACTGACAGACTGAGGAGATCGTTCCTCCCCCACACTATGCGACTCTTCAATTCCACCCGGGGGGGTAAACGTTAAAATTATACAAAGTTATTGTCTGTCTGTATACCTGCATTGTTATCGGCATTGTTATCACTCTTTAATTTAATATTGTTCTTTATCAGTATGCTGCTGCTGGAGTATGTGAATTTCCCCTTGGGATTAATAAAGTATCTATCTATCTATCTAAATTATATTTTCTGACCTGTGATGTGTAAAAGTCCTCAAGACAGTCCAATTTCAGACCTTCAGCCCATTCTGCTGACTGAATGACATGTTGCAGTGTATGTTTTGAGGAATTAGATCCGCTATCATACTAGACAGTTATGAAGAAAGTGAGGATGCTTTCAATAAAAGTTTGATAAAACTGTCACTGATTGGGGCAGTTTAAACGTTTTAAGTTGTCAGTAAAAAGACATCCGCAGTGGAGCTTTTATTGTAACAACACAAGTTCCCTCTTCATTCCAGTTAAGACTATGAATGACAGTGGTGCTAATAAATGTAAATGATTTCACCCAGTTGACAGTGACATTTTTTATAACTATGGGAGTAGCGAGTGATGAGCGTCTCCTAAAATCTATAGCCATTTCCCCAGTTTTCAGACTATTTAAGTTGAGAGTGTTGAGGGTACACCCACTTGCCGATATGGCACCTCGTCCTCATCAGAGGCGTCATCTGTAAACTTTAGCAGTTTAAAAGAGGGCTCACTGGAGGTGCACTCACTGATATAGAGTGCTTAGTCTAATTCAGGGTCACGGGACACCACAGGTCACCTTGCAAAAGAAGTCAGTGTCAGATATATTGCCCTTTCCATAGAATTTGACATTACTGCTCACATTTTATGGGTCACTATTTGAATTTGCATTGTCTAATGCATGTGGAGTTGCTCACTTCCCTAAATTCACCTCTAGGTATTAATTTTAAAGCAAACCTTTCTTGCTTGAAATGTTTTAAATGCAAGATGTGGCATATTTGGTGTTATGTAAATGATTAATCTGTCATACCACCATTCAAAATTTGCTTCTTTTATTTCTCTCTCTCAGGCTACATGAGAATTAAGTGAAACTGCAAACAAACAAATTAGCAGCATTCTGCAACCATTTCTAATTTTTTTCACTGTATCAATCATTTAACCAAGGCCGTGGAGTCAGTGCAAAAAACCTTCAAGTCTGCTTCCTCATTTTATGGTACCACTGATTCTGAGTCCTCTTTTTGTAATTAGATTCATATATTTACTATGTTGACTGAAAGCACATAACATACTGGATATAAGGCACTTCATCTCTGCCAGCATGATTCATTAGGCTACTTTTTATCACCCTAACCTGCTAAGGTTTGGGTTTAAAGGGTGTAGCAATGCTGTTGTGGCTTTTTTATATTATTTATTAAAGAAGTTACATTGAGCAACATTAAATAAAAGACAAAACGTTATGTTACAATTTACTTTATGACTCCATGACTCCGACTCTTATTCCACAGTCCTGAATTTAACTACTTATTATAACATACCCCATAAAAAATAATAGAAAACACATCATGAAAACAGAGGGAGAAGGACATCACTATAACTAAATGTAGCTGAACTGAAAAACTCAAATAGGCATCATCAGAAAAACTGCTGCAAGCCATTCCAGTTATTTTACATCTTTCACACTGCAAAAGAAACACAGTATATATGGGCAGAACCAAATCTTCTAACAGTAAACATCACAAACAAATTCAGTCTCTCTCAAGTTCTGCTTGTTTTACAGTGCCAAAAGAATGAAGGTTTTACTTTTTATTGAAATGTGGTAGTGCATCACATTTATACCTACAATACAATGCAAACTTTCTAGCAAGTGAAAACAAATCTACTATAGATTACACAGGGTAGGTGTCCAGTCCACATACACAGTATGTCTTAACTGCTGAGGGAAAGGGATGCCAGAGAGATAAGAAAGGTTCAAGACATGGTAAAGCCCAAACTCTAACTACTCCTGGAATAACCTTCTAAGACAAGTGGGTTTTTTTCTGCCAGTGTTATTTTTAATATACCAGAAAGCTATTGATTGCTTATTTATTTTATCTTTCCATGCATTTTCTGATCTACTAGATCAATGTACAGGAGGAAGAGTCCATTACAGAACCAGAAGGCTAAAGTTAGACACTACCCTGAAAGCAAGAATAGTCCATCATTAACACTCCATCAAAATCACTAATCAATCAAGTAGTCTGCCTCTAAATTAAGGAGAAAAAAATCCTAATGGTAAAGCTTCTCCCTTTAAAAAGAAATAATTATAAAGAGTAATCTTCATTAAAGTGTACCTGCAGTTCAAGTGATGGTTGCATGCTAAATATTTTCAGAATATAGATATTATGCATAATTTCAGTGATTTGTAGTGAGTTAGGATGTGTCAGACATGTACATTTTAATGGCAATTTTTGTATAGGCCAATTACATTTCACTAAAACATAATATTTTTTTGTAACAGATTACCCAAAGTATATGATGTTGCCCAGGTATATTTGTCTAACTGGTTGAGGTAAGAAAGCAAATATTTTTGTTGTTTTTAAATGTTGACCCTTTCATCATCAATGGCTGTAGAGAAAAGCCAAGCAAAATGACACCTTTTATTGGCTAACTAGAAAAATTACAATATGCAAGCTTTCGAGGCAACTCAGGCCCCTTCTTCAGGCAAGATGTATCAATGGCTGAAATGCAAGTGCTTCCTCTGTCATCTGCACTACCTTTCTGTAAACGTCTCTGTTCTAATGAATCGACTATTTGTTCTTTTTGTGTATAAATGGATTCCTTAACTACAGTAACTGCTTACCGGGTTGAAGCCATGAATGGTAATTCCTTAAATTTCCTGGTTTTATTTCATAAACAGACTTTTAATTTTACATAAACAAACTGCATGGCTTGATAAGTAATTGAATTACTGATACGGCTTGTAAGTTGTTTTTGTGTTGTTTCCTTGCAGCGAGTATAAAAACATGCTTATAGTTCTCACTTAACACCAGAGCATTTTGAAACACTGAATTACTTAAGAACAGTAACCTATTACTCAAGTCAATGTGATACTTGTGATTGCTTTGTAGATATTATCATATCCAGTTTTAATGAAATTGGGAAAAGGGTGACTCACGGCATAGCACATGACCTTGCTGTCATTGGTGTATTCCTGCTCTTTGTTTTAGTTGCTGCTACATTTCAAAATCCTGACTCGCAAGGATATGTTGTATTATAAGGCACAAACCTTGTTGCACGATCAGCGAGTCCTGGATATTTGTATAGCTTGAAGCAAGAAAGAAGTCAAGTCCATCTTACAAAATGAAAGTTGTAGGCTGCCGTACGATGTAAGGTCAACTAGATGTGTTTTCAAATCAATAGGGAGGACAATGTCAGCAGCACTTCTTGGGTCAACCGAAAAAAGATCACAAATCCATTCATTTCTAATTCTTCTATCGTTGGAGGTGACGCAGTGGTAGCGCTGCTGCCTTGTAGTAATGAGATAATGGGTTTGCATCCCAGGTCCTCCCTGCTTGAAAGCACTTCGAGTTGTGAGAAAAGCACTATATAAATGTATACAATTATTGTATTATTATTAAATAATCAGTTAACACCCCAGATTAACTGTACATCTCAGTGCTTTCGCGGAGGTTCGGTGGGGGGACTCCTGTAAAAACTGCTCTCTTATTATAAAAAAAAAATTATGAAATTATTTGATAAAACACAGAAACTTCAATCATAATTAGTTTCTGCAATTTACAGTAGTTCAAGTAGATACAACGTGGAAGAACAGAATACTAAGCCACTTAACAAATTACACTTCTAAAAATGAGCATATTACATTTATTTATTTTAGCTTATATTTTTACCCAAAGCAGATTAAAATTGAATTGTTTTCATATTTCTACATTCTGAATACTGGCTAAGCAGTTAATGCATAGTCCAATAATGCTTTAATCTCTGCACCACACAGCCTACTGCTACATTTAGTGAATGTCAGGTTAAAGATCGAATACAAAGAGTTTAATTAGTGAGTAAACGATTAAATTACAGAGCTTCAGAAGCAGTATTCAGAGTTAAAAAAGATACCATCCATTAAAACTCTTAACCGAAGACTGCTGACCTCTTTGCATCCAGAGTGTCAGAAACTGATTGCTGGAATTAGACACCATTCACTAGCAACTCCTTGATTTACTCCAGAAAATGTATTGTCATTTGGGACAAGAGCTAAAAAAAGGCCTTTTTCTTCCTGCTCTCCATTAGCTCTGTTGATTAAAGATATTATCTGTTGCAATCCATTCCTTGAAAGAAAAGCTTCTTTCTCTTTTAACAATTTCACAAGGAATTCTACTTAATGCCTCTCTCTGTGTATTAAAATATTTAAATGTTGCATGGAGCAATCAACACAAGAATTGTTCATATTGTCAGGTCATACCTTGATATTAACAGAATTCACAGCAGGCAAATGCAAACTAGCATTTAGTGCACATCTTGATGTGGATGTACATATCGCTTGTCACGCCCTTTGGGATATACATCATTTGCACCATCATTATTCCATGAATAATACAAGAAATGCTTAACGTTATGTATATTGTGCAAGTGGAACACAACAGAAACTGAGGCACCAAGGCAACTATTCATTGCAGCAGAAGCATAATTTATTTTTTGCCTGCTTTCTTTTCTTCCATAGCATTATTGATCTAATCATAGGTTTTAGGGATGATTCTTCAGACCATAAACTATTAATCTGCATATACATAAAAGGAATTCAAACATATGAGAGCATTGACAATGGAATTATCTAAAAACCAGTATATAAAACCATTCTAGATTCCTTACTTATAGACTAGTTTCACTCACAATTAATATAGTCAAACAATAAAATCCTTCCTACAGCCTTATCATTTAGAGTCTAAGACAGAGCTTCATACACATAATATTGTCTACACCTTGATAAACTATACTGAAACCATTAAAAGAGTGCAGAATTTTAAAACTGTTTTTAGCATTAGGAATGAATTCTTTAACGTTATCATAAAATAGGATGCCATGTCTTTGCTGTTATTTTAATATAAGCTAGCCATGCTATGAGTCTATGACAGGTTGAAATCTAAGTAATCACAGTAGCCCTCGGTGTTGTATGCAGTGCATCATCTAACTGAATATATTTTGTAATGTATTTAGTAATAAAATGAATTGCATTGGTCATTCCAAGAGATGTCACATCACAAACATTTGTAGTTATAAAATAAATTAATATAAATGTTTGTGATGCGCCATCTGTTGGAACAACAAATGCAATTGATATGTCTCTATAATATGCCATTTTGTATAGAATTTGTAAAAGCAGTGTTGTTTGTGATGCTCTATCTGATGGAATAACAGAGACATAGCAACACTTATCCTTTTATTAAGGTGGATTAGGAATCCCACTGGGCTTTTGCTTGCCATATACACTCA
The DNA here is from genome assembly GCF_900747795.2 of Erpetoichthys calabaricus. Taxonomy (NCBI): domain Eukaryota; kingdom Metazoa; phylum Chordata; class Cladistia; order Polypteriformes; family Polypteridae; genus Erpetoichthys; species Erpetoichthys calabaricus. The sequence goes on along the minus strand of NC_041394.2, from coordinate 20,603,030 downwards.
CTGAGATAATTATTAGAAACAAATGCCCATCTGCTTAACCATGCAATTATCCATTTAGCCAATCATTTGGTAGTAGTGCAATGCATAAAATCATGCAGATGCAGGTCAGGAACTTCACGTAATGTTCAAATCAAACACAAGAATGTGGAAAATGTGATCTCAGTGACTTAAACCTTGGTAAGATAATTGGTGCCAGAAGGGCTGGTTGAGTATTTTTGCAATTGCTGATCTCCTAAGATTTTGACACAAAACAGTCTCAGAATGATGCAAAAACAAAAACGTCCAGTGAGAGACAGTCCCTGCAGATAGAACACCTTGCTTATGAGAGTGGTCAGAGAAGAATGGCCAGATTGGTTTGTGCTGACAGAAAGGTTACAGTAACTCAGATAACTACCCGGTACAATTGTGGTGACCAGAAAAGGACGTTCGATTGCACAATACAACTGGGCAAAAACAGCAGAAGACCACTTTAGACTCTACTCCCATCAGCCAAGAATAGTATGATGAGGTTGCAATGGGCACAGGCTCACTAAAATTGGAGGAAGACAAAAATGTAACCTGGTCTGATGAACCTTGATTTCTGCTTAGGCAGGGTCAGAATTTGACGCAAACAACATGAATTCATGTATAAAAATCTGCATTGTATCAACAGTCCAGGCTGATGGTGGTAGTGGTACATTGGAGTAAAGAATGTTTTTCTGGTAAACTTTGGGCCTATTAATACCAATCACTTATTGCTTGAAAGCCACGTATTGTCACTGACTGTGCATTCCTTCATGACCACAATTTACCTTACTTCCAGTATGATAATGCCTCATGTCATTAGGCAAAAGTTCTCTCAAATTGGTTTTAATGAACATGACAATGGGTTCAGTGTTCTACAGTGACCTTCCTAGTCACCGGAAGAATCCAATAGAAAACCTTTGTAATGTGGTAGAATAGGAGATTCGCAGCATGAAAATGCAGCTGACAAACCGGCAGAAATTTTGTGATGCAATCTTGTCAACATGGATGAGAACTTCAAAGGAATGTTTCCAAGATCTTGTGGAATCCATGTTATGAAGACCTGAGGCTGTTGTGAGAGCAAAAGGAAGCCAGGCCCAGAATTAGTATAGTAGTCATAAGAATTTGCGCAGTGAGTGTGTGTGTGCATGTACATTATATATACAGTGTATCCGGAAAGTATTCACAGCGCATCACTTTTTCCACATTTTGTTATGTTACAGCCTTATTCCAAAATGGATTAAATTGGTTTGAGGAACATGACAAAGAGTTTAAGGTGCTGACTTCAACTCCAGATTCGCCAGATCTCAATATAATCGAGCATCTATGTAATGTGCTACTGAAACAAATCTGATCCATGGAGGGCCTACCTCGCAACTTGCAGGACTTCAAGGATCTGCTGGTAATGGCTTGGTGCTATTACCGTTGTCAATGCATCAATGGGGCATGAGGGGGACCTACACAATATTAAGCAGGTGGTTTTAATGTTGTTCCCGGTTGGTGTATATATAAAAAATAAATATGGTGTAGATGTGTTCTGCCCTGTAACTGGACTAGCATCAATCTTGAGGGTTGATGTGAAACTTGTACCAGCAGCTAATACAGCACAATTCTAATGTGTACTCAATAAATCAGGTTCACTAAGAACAGAATAGTGAATTGATGCAAAAAAGACCATATTACCCTGAATTTTGTACATACCATAAGATCAATGTCAAAAGCAAAGTTCTAGCCCATTTCACACCAGAATACAGGTTATAAAACACTGACACCTGGTTTTACACTACATGGTTAAAAAAATGAAGACACCAGAATTTGTGTTAACATTTTTCTGACTACAAATCAAGTGATATTACGTTTATAGATTCCACAATGTGCTAGTGAAGCTGCTTCTGGAGTAATGGTCACAAGACCCCAAAAAATTAACCAACATTGGAATTGAAGAATAAATTTCAAATGATGCTGCTGAAGCAGAGGCCTTGACACCTTTTTGAAAAACTAATATTGTACCAAAAGTAATGAACATATAAATGAAAAATATAGATAAAAATATGAATAGGAAATCACTACAGGTAAGCTAGAAGTATGTACCTTGTTTGCCTCTCTAACAAAAACCCCATCAGGATCCATAAGTAGCTGCCATTCTATATTTAAAAATGCTGTTGTTGCAGAACCTAACTTTTGCTATGTGCAAACACAGCTAGAGTGCATGACATTCTATTCCAACAATCACTTCCATTTCTCAGATTATCACACATCAATAATGTCTGATGACTCAGAAAATCAATTTATTCTTTGTTGGTCTCAGAACTGGCAGATAACCAGAAAAAAAACAAGGGTAACCTCAGACTCCTCAGTAATGTCCTCATTCCCATTTTTAAAAGACTCATTGTCCGACAGTGGTAGCACCCAGGACAGCATCTCCATGTGCACATTAAAGTCCTTCTTAAATGACACCAGAAAGGATTTCTTGATTTCTTTCTAAGAAACTCCAAATAAATGACTTGAGCTAGATTATGTCATTTTTAGTTTCAGGTGTAGTAGTAGTACTGTCATGTATATAGAGTACAGAGAAATCCTTACTGCATGCATGAAAACAAATTGAAATACAAGATAAGACCTCTTGGTAAGTTCAATATGCTCATTACTTTTGATGCAATGTTGTACTTGGAAGAGATATTGGGAATTATAGATATTCCCTAATCAAATTAGCTTGATGGAAAAAATGGTCTTTTCTACTTCGTAAAACTTCTTGTGTTTATCATAACGTCCTATACTTCAAACATCTGGGAGGTTGCTATGTTATTGGCCAAAGAAAACAGGAAACCGGGAAAGTATTAATCAGGCAATAACACAAAGTTATTTAACCCAGAGTTGCTCTGCATAAGGCTACCCTTTTTATTTCAAGCCCACACTATGGTCCAGAACACAAAACAGAGTTAAATAAAACCAAAAATATGTTCATGTGACTTTCAGTGTTCTTTACAGTATGGGGAAATTTTCATATTTGTTTACAGTGTTCCAAGAATAAACAAAATTTGTTTTACTAATTTTTCTTCAAATAATTTGTACCTTTAAGGGAATGCTTTTACCTGCTAGTCAATCTAAAATACAGACAGTAATTGAACCTTACAACTGATCACAGGTTCTTTTGACTTAGCAGCACAAATGAAGCTTATTTCTGTATGATGCTTTTATTTCTGTTACTAATTTAACATTAATGTATTTAAATATAAAAATTAATAAAAGAGATAGGAGTTCTTTTCATGTTAGTTACACATTTAAATGAAAATGAACAGTACACTCCAGAGTAGATAACTCTTGCAAATTTTAACTGAAACTGTAAAGTGTTAAGTTACAGATTTTCAGAGTTAACGTTATCATTTCCTCTTACACAAAGGTCCCAGAGTTTGAAACAGGGGCTTATTGTGTACAGACACTGCATTCAGCAGCTTGAATTGACTAGGATTGGTAGGAACAGGGGAGAAGAAGAGGGTGCTGGCAGCAATTTTAACCATACTTGTTTACTGTTCTTCAAAGCATTTTTAATCTATCAAATTTACATTCTTTCTGCTGTACAGCACAATACTGGGTCTGTTTCACTTTTCCAAATAAAGAAGCTGTTAAATTTTTGACACTAAACAGTACAAAGGGTACAAGCAAATTCTTGCCAAAAACAGGCAGGTTACAAAAGATAAAAGGAAAATAAAATGTGCTAGGGACACCAATCACAATTCAGCTTAGTTTTAATTTCTTTCCTCAATAAAGTGAAGCCATTTGCCAGAACTATTTGAATATTAAGAAAGATCCTCTCTGCACTATCTGTGTGTTGCACTAAACTAAATCCAAATTTTTTTAATTAACTTTATAAGTAACTATCAACAATACAAGAGTAGTGAAAAGGTGTGACCTAACGATAATAATTTTTTTTTTTTTTTTGAGTGCAAGGAATGTATTATAATTATGTAAGATTATTCATCCCAAAATTATATGCAATTCAACGTGTTTCTTATGTTGAAATGAAATACATGTGTGGTTTAATTATGTCATAAATAAAAAAAAATAGCAACAAACTGATTGTTTTTCACTATGGCACGCAATTTTGGTGTCAGCTAAAATACAATATAAAATTCATCTCCACAGATCACGTCTTAACTAAAAACAAAGCAGAGATTTCCATTTTGCTAAGCGACAGCTTCATGTGTATTGCCTTTTGATAGGAGACTATGCTTTACATTTTGTTTTGGGCACGTTTAATCGGGTGAGCAATCAATGTCAAAAAGGTCTACTCAGTTATGCACCTGAAATGGTGCATCTTTCACATTGGGGCAGAGGGGAAAAGTTTAAAAAAAAAAAAAAAAAAACATAAATTGCCACCTGATCATGTACCATGGCTATAGACTTTGCATTTTCATATAAAAGCCTATTAAGGGTAACTGGCATGAGAACACTACTACTGGATAATTATTTATAGTGTTAATTTGCGAAACTGGCCAAAGTGTTTATCGCAGAAAATATGCCATTTCCTCCAGTAACCTTAATTGCCGAATATTTTCCTAGAAATTTGTCAAGTAGCTGGCTTAGGCAAACATTTTTTTCTCTAAGTGCCCCACAATGCTCTGCTGATGTGATCATCACAAGGTCGCAGGCACAAGCAAAAAATAAATAAATAAATAAAAATCCCTCCAAACCCCACTTCCGTGGTTGACAGTGTTGTGCAATATTTGTCTCCCATCTCTTACCACACTTCTTTCTTGAATTTGCAGTTGTTTCAACCCCCAGGGCTCTTTGATTGCTGTATGATGTGTAGTCAATGAACTTCTAAAGGTAAAAATGGGTTCCAAAGCCACAAATAAAAACAAAAAAAAACAAACAGTGTTTAAGAATATCATACACATATTCCGGATGACTTCTTTTGTATAAAATGGCATGTATAGAAAGTGGCTTTAGAACAGGAATTGTTTTCTGAATGCTGCTTGTTGGCTATTCATGGCTTGCAGAGGGTAACATGCAACAGTGCAAAATATGAATTTCCCCATGGGGATAAATAAAGTTTTAATTGAACTTGACAAATTATAACAAATAAATTAATAATTGGCAAAAAAAAAAAAACAAAATCAAGCATGAGTTGCTTCAAATGTCCTTTGAATGTTTTTTTTTTATTATTATTATTAAACAGTTTTTTTTTGTAAGGGATACAATCCCCTGGAACAATACAAGGCCTGTGGCATGTTATCATGCAGAATCCCTGACTTTATAGACCTTCTCTGATGGGTAAGGACCTTCTCTGATGTAGCAGGGATGGGCAGATATTTCTTGGCCAGATTATTGTGCTTTGGGAAGTTTGCTTCATGGTGCTTCCACCACTGAAGTGGATCGGTGTCAGGGTCTGTGAAAATGACACCCCTATTGTTACCTGCTTTTTAGCAAGTGTTTTGGGGCTGCTGTTAATATGCACATCTCTCAGAGCTACACACCTTTCCCAGTTGGTTGCGTGCCCCTGACAGAGATGCTGTAATAATATGTTATGCTGCTACAGATATTAGGCGGACATTAGTTTTTTCAATTTTGAACTTTGCATAAACAAAACACTTCCAAATGACTGAGGCAACACTGTCATTTTTAGAAATGATCTCTCACTTGATAACACATATGCCATCTTTCTACTGTTAAGCATGTTGTAATTATTCAGGTTGAAATCAATAAAGATTCATTTTAACACATTGCCCTAAACCACAATTTTAAATTAACAGGTAAAATCGATTTATTGCCCAGCTCTAATTCTACATGTAAAAAATGAACACAGCATCAACTATTCAAAGCAAAATCTGATAATTTATAGGCAGATAGGTTTAAAATTACAACACTTCAAGGGAAAATATAATATATTGGATAGTAACAAATATATGAAATATAATTTCACTTCACGATTTTCTTGAATTATAAAACAGACAGCACAAGATTACAGGCAGTCAAGTGAAAAGTGCTAATAGCTTATTTCAAAGCCTTACATTCAAATCCCTGACCAGGCACTGCCTGTGTGGAGTTTGCATGTTCTCTGTTTGACTACAAAGACACACCCATACTCCTCACATCCTAAGGATATGTTTATTAGATTTGTTGGTCAAATATTACCAATTCTTCAACTTCCATTACAAATACTGTATGCTCTAGAGCATACAGTACCATTCTTCAAATTCCCATCTATCAACTACATAATAAAACAGTAACATAGCGTGTCTGGTCCCCCTGAGCAAACTGATTAGTCAGTTTGGCTTTGGTGAAGCAAAAGAGGAAGTACAAGTGTGCGACACGCAAGAAAGAGTTAAGGTGTACGAGGCATGCTGAAGGTATCACCTTCAAAGATAGCAAATATTAAACCAGCTAGGAGGTGAAAAAGATCTCAAAAATAATGACAGATTCTACAGTGAGCACTGGTGAAGAGATGTTCACACTCACGATTACAGAGGAAAAGCACGGAAGGTACACAAAAAACAAGAGAATAACTTTTACCTGTCTCTGACAGATACCATGGCTAGTGCTAAATAAAACCAGTGCATAAGGCAAACTATTAACAATAGGGCACCCAAACTACAGATTAATCCACCTACTGTACACATACTAGAGAGACCCAAACAGTCATAACATTTAAACAAAGAATGAAGAGAATGAAGAATGAAAAGTTCATTTTACAATAGTACACTCCTATTACATATGCTCCTGAGGCTGTTCATTTTGCTTTTTTTTTTTTTTTTTTTTAAATATAATAGTTTAAACTACTGTATAGTCATTGTTTTGATAGATCATTATTAAATCCTTCCAATTTTCTCTCTTCAGTGTCAGTTACAGAACTTGGTCTAGATGGATCAAGACAGATGACAGATAAATTTTCCATTACTGTTTACCTGAGAAGTGACCGAGGTCAGAATGTAGCTGACTGAGGGCATAAAAAACACATTTCTATGTTTGATTTTGCATAAGTTTCTGTGAGATGCATGAACTGAATATCTTGACTTTTTAAGAGTCTTCTACACTAATATGTTGAAATGTCAAGTGCATTTTTGGTAAATTATTTTGTTGGGAGCAGAATGACTACTCTTATTGACACTTCATTTGTATGAGCTGAAACTTCGCAGCCAGAGTTCTCACCCACATAAAGCGTTCTTCTCACATCTCCCCTGCTCTATCCCAACTTCACTGGTTAACAGTTCCTTCAAGGATTAAATTCAAGATTCTGCTTCTCGCCTTCAAAGCCCTACATAACCTTGCGCCCCTCTACCTCACTCAGCTCCTCACACTCCTTGTCGCTATCTCAGTTCCTCGAGCAGTAATTTCCTTACTGTCCCATGCACCAGACTCTTCACCCTTGGAGGCAAGTCCTTCAGTGCTATAGCCCCTCAACTCTGGAACTCTCTTCCTCAGTCTCTCTGAGATTGCTCCTCTTTCTCCACCTTTAAATCTCTACTCAAAACTTTCCTCTTCGATGAACGTTTGTCTCCTGTGTGATTTTTTTTTCCCCTCTGTATGTAAAGCGACCTTGGATTTGTGAAAGGCGCTCTATAAATGTAACTTTTTATTATTATTATTTATTATTATGAGTTTCAGTATTTCATTTCCATGCAAGTGACATTGACATGTTAATAAAGATGTTCTTCATTTAAATTTCAGCATTATTTTCTGTTTATGCTGTAGTCATTAGATCATACCATACTTGTAATTATTATGTAACATGCTGAGCTGTAAAGTGCAAGTGCGCAAATATGAATAAACTGAACTGAAATTGTCGGTTTCAATTACCTTACAGAGTATGAGTTTGGCAGCCATCTTCATAACACTAGAAATTACAATATATGTTTGTTGGGAAACCCACATTTTAAAAGTAAAAAATATGCAATTCAGATCACTGATCAATTGATTAGTGTATCACCAAATTTCAGTTTGAATATATGGAAGGTTGCTGACATTTTGCAGATGGTAAAACACATTTTTGTTAGATGGTAAAAAAGAGAGACAGTATGGCCCCTAAAATATTCCACTTAGCACAAGGGCCTGGGAAATGTCAGTTTAAAGAACATCTTTGTAGTGACCTTGTCAAAAGCACAACTGTCAATGACATATTTCTGTAGTAGCTCCAGGTCAGTGTCGAATGACATACTTTTCGCACCTGCAATATTAAAATGTAGGATCAGAGGATAAATGTAAAACTGAAAACTAGCTGTACACTGTGTGGCCAAAACTTTGTGGACACAACCTCCATATTACTGAGTTCAGGTGTCTCGTCATTGGTGCATAAAAGTTAAGTGTTATCTCCAATGCATGCATGATTTATATCTGTGCAAAAACAAAGATAAAAGCTTACATGAATGTTTATATGTTACTAGCAGTGTAAGTCTGTGCTGTAAAAAGCCCGGGCTCCTAGAAACTATTGAATCGTCAGGAAAAAAAATTGAAATGCAGAGACGGCAGTTTTGCGGACCTGCTCGTCCCCTTGTCTAAGTGAGTTTCTCTCTCCTTTGAGGTTTTGTTTTGCCATTGTGCTCGCCTCACTTGTGTATTAGCGGCAAAGTTTGTCTTTCGTCAGCGGTTTCACATTGGCGACGGAGTCGCTTTCTTTCAGCTTCATGCTGTAGCTTCGCACTTCTTTCTTCTTCCGACTTGTTAACTTGGGGCCGCCTTGCTGGCACTTTCAGCTTCATAGCCTCGCACTTCTGGGCCGGCCAGACAGACAGACACACTTCCAAATGTAGATGTTTATTTATAATATTATGAAAACAGAACAACAAGGAAGCCATTCCAATATCTTTGAAGTAAACTAATCTGTACTTTCCAGGGCAAACCAAGAAATGCATCTTCAGAGATTTTTACTTTCTCGTATACATAGTATAAAGAATTCAATCTTGACATTTTGATGAATCTTAATATATTAGACCTTCCAGAGTCTGAAAATACCATTTTTGAAATGTCTGTGTCAACATTGTAACTCGAAAACGTTGTAATCTAGGTCAATGAGATTTTGCACACCTGCTTTATACCAAAAAATAAGGAATCCTAGCAACTTTTGGGCCACTTCCAGCGACTGGAAGTGGTACTTTACCTGAACACATTTCATATTTTTTCCAGTAAACTATGGCTATAACTAAAGATATATGAATCAAATTTTGCATGGATATTAGAAATTACGAAAAATAAGTAGATATGAATTTTGAGAAAAATGGTGCAACTCGAAGTAAACTATTTAAGTAAACTATGGTTATAATTATAGATAGATGATTCAAATTTTGTATAGATATTTATAATGATAAAAAGCAAACAGATATGAAATTTGAGAAAAATTACTCATCCGGAAGTATTATTTTATTTAAACAACCATCCTAATTTTTTCATGCACACTGAAGTTTTGAATAGAGTTACTTAATTGAAAATTTGTATAGATATTTACAATGACAAGAAAAAAACATATTCAATTTGAGAAAAATTGTACAACCGGAAGTGGTGTTTTAATTAAACACCTTTAATTAAATTAATTTTTTATTTCTGCCGTCATTATCATAATTAAATGTAGCTAAATGCAGATTAACCTATGGAAATTTAGTGCAACAAATATTACACAATACTAACACTTTTTCTACGTTTTTAGGGGACTATAGCTCTTTTTACTTTGCATGTAATCTAGGTAATGCGTATGTAATAATGAAAAAATTCCACCACCATTTTCGACCTCCCTAAGTGTATCATTTTAATATAAAGTTTGATTATAGAGATAAAAGACTGTGTATCGATATTATCAGTTATGATGAGAAACAGAAATATATTTGAGAAATATTGCGTAACTAAGTGGTTCTGATGACTTTTTCCTCTATCTCAGTATACGAGAAAGTCGAGGGGAGCACACTCCCAATTTCTGGGAGAAGGAACCAAACCTAAGAGAACTTGAGCAATTTGCTCAAGAACACTTTAGATGTGTAGAAGTCTAATTCAAAGTTAACAAAAGCAGAGTGGTTAAGGCTTTGAACTTGAATTTTAAACCCTGAGGTAGTGGATTCAAATCCTGCTACTAACATCGTATGACCATGAGCAAGTCACTTTAGATGTGGCCAGTTGGAGGACAGGCAGGTAAACTATCATTGCAAAACAAGGATACCAGGCTACAAAAGTCAAACCACTTCTTAAGCTTTATTATTATTGGTAACATTTTCAGCCTTAAAGAGTGAAAGGAGGTTGAAGGAATATGCTGATTAGTTTGCCAAAACATCAAATCATCATGATCTGGCCTCAGAGTAAACATTATGTCTGTTACGATGAAATGTCAAATGCAGCAGATTACATGCAGTGTTCAAAGTCATGCCCTGGCTTTGTACTGAGTTGTGTTCAAAAGTCTGGCTCATGCATCCCTGTACTGCTCCTAAGTCAAGTTTAGATTTATAAAGTATATTGAGCCCACTGAGACTCGAATATGGCTGATTTTCTACTGAAACGGGTACAGAAGGAAGTAGGCTTGCTTCTGACCCCCTGTCCATGCATCCTGGTTGTACATGACTCTGTGAACACTGCAAGAATGCAGTAAATATGTACCATGATATACAGAAAGAGATTGGTTTTATTCTATATTATACAAAGTATGTAAGGAGGGAAGCATTGTTAGTACTTTCTAATGTACTGCTCTGCATAAATGGCAAATGTCTATGTTAATGCAACTGAAAAACACTAAATCAGTTGAAGGGAATAAACTGGCAGCTTTATGGCTGATTGTCCAACACATCTAGGAAGCTACAATTAACCTAGCTGTTCACTCTCTGAAAAATAAATGAAATACACTCAATCTGTTCAAAGACACTGGGAAACATAACAACCCTAAACAAACCAACTACAGGTATTTACATTTATCTTTAAACTTTGGCACAGTCACATACTCTAGGTAGTGACCTAAAGCCAGACAGTACAAAGAGACGTTTTTGCAAACAGATGCTAATTTAGACTGAGGAGCTTAACCACTGCTTCTTGAGATTAAGAGGAGTTTTGCGTGGTCTGGAAGGACAGTGTTGGCAGGTCTGTTCAGATCTGCATTCTTCCATTAAGACCTTCACAGGATAATAGATAATGCAGGAAGACACAATTGAAAAATGCTCATTTCATCAGTTCTACAATATGACTGCCCATAGGCTATTCCCATGAAGGTTTATTTTTTTCCTTTTATTGGCATACTTGCCTTAAGTAAAAATGTAAAAAAAACAGGAATCTTGCCAAATTATGCAGATTACACTCTGCCATATAATTACAGAAAGTTGACAGTTGACAGTTGACATCTTCAGGCATTTATTTCCACATTGATAATTTAAAACCAGTTTCATAAATATATACACGTATATATATTTGCTTCATATCATTTCTATTAAACATGTGCCTCTGTAAGTCACTTCTACATATAGTAAACTATTTTGTTCTGTTTTGAGCTATTTCACACTGTTTACATACTTTTAGCTCTGGTGAACTGGCGGTCACAGTAATTATACAATGGTTACCTTGGCAGGTTGCACTTTAATAGGCATGGATTTGCTTTTGACCTCTGGGATCAGTCTCTGTGAAGTCTGCATATTTCTTTGTATTATGTGCATGTTTTTCCATAGGCTTTAAGTGCCGGGATTCAAGAAATTTCTCATTTGATTCAGATCTCATTTAACAAAGAGTAAAAAGAATAATTCCTTTAAAAGGCAGAAAATTGTTATTTATTTATTGTGCACACATCTTCAAAAGAAATTGGTGATTTCAAAGTATCTTCTGCAGATATAAATAAGAAATCGCACTGAAAACAAGTGCTTGTGTCCATGGGCTGATATGGCTATTACTCCAAAAATAATAGTCAATTTAAGAAATGTTTTCCTGTGGTCAAAAAGTTGTGGTTTAATTGTTATTATTAATGATAAATGTTTGGTGCCTTGGTGATGAGTGAACATTGTAGGGTTAGCTTCGCCAAGAGTATGCCAAAATCACAAAAATGTTTGGGAACTTCACCAAGAACACCACAAAAATGCACTGAACTCAATGGGGAAGGAGGAACTGAGCTAGTAATGAGTGGATTATAACAGTGTTTTAGCTGCTCCTTAGGGCTACGGAAGCATCTGCCAACTTTGCTGGCTAAAAATTAGACCTGAGCTATAAGGGGGCAGTGCTAACAACTGCAATACCATGCCTCAAACAACACAAGATGAAGATGGAACTATAACCAAAAACAAAATACAACAAATGGCCACATACTAGCAATAAGTGTAAATATATACAACTGTAATGTATTTTATAACATAATTTATATAATGTGGGAAACACACTAGCAGTGTTATTACGTGGCTACACAGCACTGGTACATTTCATTGTTTGAAGTCCTGGCAGCAGGCGCAGCTGGAATGACTTTTGTTTCTGATCTTTGTGCAGATACTTTTCCCTTTGAATTATTGATGTTTTGCAATTTTAATTATTATTCTTTTGCAATTATTATTTCACCGGGTTGCATGTGTTTTCTTTCTCAGGGAATGGAGGGCTCCTTTAAGGCTCATTTTAAGCTGCATATGCCTAATTATGGATGCAAACTAGCAATGCAGTACAGCAGCCAGCTCATAGGGATCAGTGTTATATATTGGGTGGCAGTACAAGTATCTATCGACTTACGCCCTATCTAGTAAAACTGGTAGAGCTGCCAGCTGCATAAGGGTACATACATATCTAAGTTTTAGTATATTTACAGAATGTACTTAACAGCCATTATAAACATACGTTACAGATCCAGTATATGTATGTATTCTATTATTACATGTTATTGTGTACTTTATTTACTAAAAAAAAAAAAAAATAATACTGAAATGTATAAGATTTTGCTACCTGGCTCATACTGTAGCATATCAGGCACCAGCAACTTGCATCCAATCTTGTTCACTCGCATCCCCCGTGTGTGGTTTATATTTCATAGCTCCTATATTTTTGTAAGTTTAAAATGATGTGCAATGAACAGCACAGTAGGTCAGTCAGTCTGACTTTAATTTGGGAAAGGAAAGGCGGTGGTCAAACTGAAGACTCATGGTCCCATTCAAAGATGGAAAGGATGAGAAGCATTTCTCAAGTCTAGCAGTGGAAGCTGATTTGGGTCCTTTCTGAAAAAAAGACAATAAATAGTCATTTAAAGGACCATTAAACAGCTGCTAATGTCAGTGTGTCACTCCACCACTCATCCTCTTCATCTTCATCTTCAAGGGGAACTGCTGTTCTCACTAGACTTCCCAACGTAACGGCTGCTTTCTTTCTTTTGCCGGGTCAGAGACGAACTGTCCAACCTGCTGCACTGATCATCATACTTCATTTTAAAACTCCTTCAGCACACCTGCCCAGTTTTGCGTGAACAGAATCAGAACTGGTGGGATAAAATCCTGTGTAGGTGGTTAAATGACCATTACTGTCTATCCATTCTCAGTATGTGACTCAAACATTTCTCTATAAACCATTAGTAAGATAATATATTCAGTACTATGCAATCAGCAATGCAGGAGATGTGGATCAGTCTCTCACAATGGAAGTGACTCATTAAAATTTTGGGTGGCTCTTAAAGGAAATGAGGACTTCCTCAAATTCTCAGTGCACCATTTCAATGACTGAGACACATATCCCCATTCCCAAAAGAATCTGACATATACCCTTTGTATCTAATAAATCTATCACTTGATTTTACTCCAGGTTATAACTGCTCTTTTAAATGCCCCAGTGGCATAGCAAAAAAAAAAAAAAAAGACACGAGTATACATTAAGCAAACAATTTACTAACTCTCACATAAATGTGAATAAAATGACTGTGATACGTTGTGCTCATGATTCACTGCCATGTGTATGTGTTTTTGCAAAATCCAAAAGCAAAACATAAACAAATGCAGATAAAACATGCCTTTGAAAGCTTGTGCTTAGAGCATAGGCTAAACTCATGGACTCTGCTGGATTATACATGTAAATGAATGTGCAGATTCTTCATTTGTGAGACTTTTGCAACAACCACCTTCCTGCTTAGTCAACAAATAATTTTGGTTAGATCTTTTGGCTTACCACGGTCATTTGCTTTGAAGTCAAACTGGCAAGGCTGACTTCTTCTTAGCCAGCAATTTGTCCATCTGTTGTATATAAAATGAACAACTTTCGTACTTTATTAGAGTGCATCAGGACACCCTGTGGCAAAAATGAAAATGCAATATAGCAATGTTGGTTTACTCAGTTAAAATGGTTATTCCCCACCCACAGCGATAACACCATCAATCACCAATGTTTAAGGCAAGGATTGATCATCCTAAGAATTTTACAAGCAAGCACCATTGCTGGAAATTTATAAAATTTTATTTATGTATTAAAACCAAATCAAAAGCGAACATGCTCAAAAAAAGTGACATGCAAGTCACAACTGCACTGTGAAAAGTCTTTCCTAATGTTCACATCGGCCTCACAGAGGTGTTGGGTTTTGGGATGGAAGCGGAGGAATCAACTTGTGCTTTACAAGCTATGCCTTATTTCTAAACTAAACATTGCTGTACACTTTTTTAATTTACTATTACCCATTCACTGAAAATCCTATACAGTCCATTACTTTAGTATTCAAAAATATTGATTATGGATGTCCTGCTACTACAAATAAACACTTTAAAAACATCCCCTTGTCTGAAAAAAATGTTGAAAACACAACAAAACTGAAATGTTCATGAAATATTCAAGTGTGTGTTTAGTGTGACAAGAACGTACACCACAGGCAATCTGATCAGCTTCAAAGATTCAGTCAGGTAAAACTCGTCAAACTAGAGGTTCCTTTTCAAGTAACAGGTAAACTTGCTGCCATAAACATAATATTTAGGTTTTGACCAAGTAATTAGGACTTTTTCACCGGTTATTCACGAAAACAGCATAATGTCTACTTTTTTTCAACGCTTCCCTTTAATTAAGCCTAATCTTAACATACAGCGGTTGGATGTAAACAAAATTCATACTTTTAACACACAGAGTAAAATGAGAGGAAAAAACAAAGAATTTGCTTATAACTGTGCATGTTTCAGGTATTGCCAAACTAGTAGAGATTACTAGTAAGTAACATGCTTACCTCATATCTTGTTTTCCTTACAACAGAATTGTTACAGCTTTATTATGTGGCCATTTCTAAAGAAACATATGTAATCTTTTGATTTGTAATAAAGTTTCAGTTTTGACATTCTGCAGTACAATACAAAATTCCTCATACATCACTAGCAAACTAAATTTTAATTTACTAAATTTTATGTTGGATAAAGTTCTTTTAAAAATTCCTTACCAGCGGATATGAACAGGACTTTAGGTGGTGGTTCTTCAAATTTAACTTTCTCTTTGACAACCTAAAAATACAAAGGCGGATTAATTATTCCTATTAATACATTAAAATATGCATTATTTATTAGACTAATTTATACTTAGGTGCATTTAAAAAGATTTCTAATGGTTTAAATAGCTTAAGCTATGATGAAAAGACCTAACAAAAATAGCTGATTTACATTTTGCCTTTCTCCCCCCAAAATGTGTGCAGTATAGAGTCTCAATATCTGAATAACATACAGTAAATTGATGATTGCATACAAGTTAGAAACTTAAAGGAATGAAGGTGTAAAAAAAAAAAAAAAAAAAAAAAAAAAAACAGCTTTAAGAATCTCCTGGCATAGCACTGAATGATAGTTATTTAAAATGTTGCTATGAATTTTTTTTATGTATTTCATTTTGTATGGGGATTCGGTTTATAATGTATTTTCTGCTTTAACGTGATTTAATGTGTTTATTTTGTATTTTCACAACAAAGTTTGACGATGCTAAAAAAAAAACATGACCGTCACACTGATCACGTCACTGAAGTAGCAAGATATTTCATATTACACACACATACATAATGTATACACACACACACACACACAATATACACTACATATGTGATTATTCATGCTAAGCTCACCAGACAAAAAAAAAAATGTTACCGCCTATACAAGTGCTGAAACATAATTAAGACACCAACACAAGGCATTCCTGTATGAATACTGTCCTATAATAAGCTGTGTTGTATGCTACGGGCCACACAGAGTGATGAGGAATAGTGGAATCCTATGTGTATTTGGTTTTCTCAATAAAAAATAGGTCATACTACTAATGCAAATGATTGGCAAAAATTGGTCTTAGTGTTCAGCCATGCCAAATGCTCAGTGTACAGGAAGTTAATGACTTTGCGGGTCTTTCAAAGCACACTGTTCAACAGGTCTTTCAACAGTGGCATACATTGTAATCAACTGCTTATCAAAGTGCACTCGAAAGATGGTGCTCACAGAGTGGGACTGTCATCCTGCGTCAAGCACTGTGACAGCAAATCACTTTGCCACCCAGCAAAAATTTCTGCGGACAGTCGATGCATGCCTACAATAAGCCATTTCTGAATGAACACTCAAAAGGGAACTGCATGCCATGGATATTTAAAGCACAGTACTGTGGAAGAGGCCCTTGCTAACAGCTATTCACAAACCTACACAGTTACAGTGGCCACAGATCCACAAAAACTGGATTGTTGATGTCTGAGAAGCATGTTATCTGGTCTACTGAGTCGTGTTTTTGCTTGTACTCAAATGATGCAAGGCAAGGGTACATTGTAAACTGCATGAAGGCTTCCATGAAGACAGTGTGCAAATTGCTATTCAAGCTGGAGGCAGCTCTCTGATGATCTGGGGGTGTTTTATTTATGAGGAAATGGGTGTTTTGGTCGAGTTGATAGCACACTTGAACCAAAGGGGCTACATTGGGCTTCTATATGACCATGCGTTACCTTTCTTTTGAGTAAACACAAAATGTCTATCCCAGTCTTCCAAGATGACAGCAGTATTCTGAAACAGTCTTATATCTCAAATGCCCTACAAATTCCCCAGATTTAAACCCCAAGGAAAATCCGTGAGACTATTTGGAGCAATGAGTGAAACACCAGTAGAGCCATCTGACCAATCTAGGATTTAATGATGGAAAAGTGGTTGAAAATGTTGCCTACATCCACAAACTGGTGGCATCCATTCCAGACAGAATTGTAGTTGTCTCACATACTATTAGATAAGTTTAATAATAATAATAATAATAATAATTAGTACATATATGCACAATGGTCATTGTTTGCTCTATACCTCAGTAGTTAAATTAATTGTCAAAACTCTTCACTATTGTAGCTAGTTTCAAATTCAGGCAGACCCTAGTGTTAAGTTAGTCTCCTAGTTTCAACTTTGTTTTGCTCTTTATTTCTGATTAATGTCTTGCTCTATTTTGTTTTGATCCTGTCTTTTTCTGATCTCCCACTTTCAACCCCTTGCTTCACCTGACTACAATTCATTTTTGGCCAACCAGGTCCATGTCCTTTTTCATAGTCTCACAAAAATCCTTAGACATGTTTGTGTCTTAACAGTACTGTTGGGAAACAGTAGTGGATAAGTTTCGTTGGTGACTTTGTATGAACTCTTATTGTAAGGAGCTTTCCATAGATATTAATTTAACATAATTATGCTCTCGATATGTGACTATAGCCTCAATGACGACCTGGACAAGGTTAACCCTCCTCTGTTGAGCCATGTAGTCAGCTGCCATACATTCCTAACTGTGATGCAGCTGGTCAGTATGCAGTACACAGTGCAGCTATGCAGGTTTTTGAGGATCAGGGGGACTATTAACTTTCCTAAGTCAGTTCTAAATAAATAAATAATCAAGGTTCAGGCACATGCCATGAAATGGTACATGAGCTTACACTGCATTAGTCCATGTCTGCCACAAAGAGAAGAATACAATCTTTGAAGTATGGTTTTCCATTCAATGTCAGATATAAACTAGCTTTTCATTCTAAAATTGTTTTAACATTACTAAGGGTTCAATGCAGTTTTGGGGTAACTCCTTTGTCTAAAGTACTGTTTTGCAAGGGCAGGTAAAAAAATGAATGTTAGACAAATTAAGTAAAGTATGTTTCATGAACTCTCTAAACAATAGACTTATCTGGAAGGAGTTTTATTTCTGACAGATATTTTAATAATACAGAAGTATAGTAGTTCAAAATTCACTGTGAGCTTGGCACCAATTTCACTACTGTTGACCATACAGTAATCCCTCACTATATCGCGCTTCGCCTTTTGCGGCTTCACTCCATCACGGATTTTATATGTAAGCATATTTAAATATATATCGCGGATTTTTCGCTGCTTCACGGGTTTCTGCGGACAATGGGTCTTTTAATTTCTGGTACATGCTTCCTCAGTTGGTTTGCCCAGTTGATTTCATACAAGGGACGCTATTGGCAGATGGCTGAGAAGCTACCCGGCTTACTTTTCTCTTTCTTTTGCGCTGACTTTCTCTGATCCTGACGTAGGGGGATTGAGCAGGGGGGCTGTTTGCACACCTAGACGATAACGGACACTCGTCTAAAAATGCTGAAAGATTATCTTCAAGTTGTGATCTTTTGTGCAGCTGCTTTCTGAAACGACATGCTACATGGAGCTTCGCATACTTAAAAGCTGGAAGGGCATGTATTGATTTTTGATTGAAAAACAAACTCTGTCTCACTTTGTCTGCTCCTGAGGAGGGGGTGTGAGCTGCCGCCTTCAACAGCTTTGTGCCTTGGTGCTTCACATACTTAAAAGAAAAACAGCTCTATTGATCTGTTTGCTTTTCTCTATCTCTGTGACATGATCTGCTCCTGACAAGCACTCCTTTGAAGAGGAAGATATGTTTGCATTCTTTTAATTGTGAGAGGGAACTGTCATCTCTGTCTTGTCATGGAGCACAGTTTAAACTTTTGAAAAAGAGACAAATGTTTGTTTGCAGTGTTTGAATAACGTTCCTGTCTCTCTACAACCTCCTGTGTTTCTGCGCAAATCTGTGACCCAAGCATGACAATATAAAAATAACCATATAAACATATGGTTTCTACTTCGCGGATTTTCTTATTTCGCGGGTGGCTCTGGAACGCAACCCCCACGATGGAGGAGGGATTACTGTATACTGAAATGAAACTTCATTTTTATTATAATTTAAAATAAATAGCAATGAGTTAGCAGTACAAGCTTGGCATTAAACATTTTTAACTGGACAGATTTTACTATAATTGCAACCATACACACAACAAAGCATACACACCATAAATAAACAAATATCAGATTCCTTTTCCTTAGTGGTTCATGCAGGTGTAAAGTCCTAACCAAAGTCTTATTGTACATATACTAGCTACTCAAGAAAACAACTGTTCTCTACTGTCATGCTGTATGGTAATCTAATTTACAGAGTAAAGAGTGTTGTAATGGTATGAAATATGAGTACTAGTATATAAAGATTGATCTGTCAATCAATCCACAATTCACACAGATACACTTTATTCAGAATTTGTAAATGCAGAGTCAAGAACTATTAACAAATGTATGACCTTTAAAAGAATATTTGCAAGCGAACAAATGCTACTGATAATAAGCGATCTATACAACCAAGATCATTTTTAGACTGTTCTTATATTGTTTCCCTGAAATTAAAGCACCTAAAAATAAACATATCTCAATATCCAAATTAAGAAACACCATACATGCTTAGACATGGCTTAGGTATAGACTTCAGTGTAAAAGTCATTCTTGTAAACAAAGGAAAATACTGTAAGTTCAGCAAATCACCTCAGTACAACTATAACAGGAAGTTTTTACTGCCTATTACTTAGCAACACAACAGAACAGGTAATACACCCCAGCCTAAAGCATACGTAGTTAGTTCACAAACAAGTGAGTAATTACTCTTCTTGCCATTTACCATGCCATATACACACTGACACACATGGAAATGAAGAAAGGGTGTTTGTTTGTATACAACAGCCCAAAAACTATCAAAGTCCACCATCATATCATATCTATATTATGTTGCACTATTGCAATATCTGAAATTTTCAATGGAAACTAATAAAAGCACATGGAAATTTCTATATCTCAGCAATTCCAATTGGCATGATTATTTGTTGCTCTGGATCCATAAACTGCACTGGTCAGTGTCAAAAAGGCCAAAAAACAACATTAAGATGTGATATCCACACAAGACTCCTTTTTTGGGATAGTATATTTGCTCTTTATGAATTGTATGTACAAACAAATAAAAAAAACTTGGACAGCAAAGTGATAAGGGGTAGTATTGTTCTCATAGTAAAATGAATTCTGTCCTGGGGTGTGTAACATGCATGCTGTCCTCAAAAATATGTTGATCTCCTTATAGTCCAGGCATTCTGTTAATGTGACCGACATCTTTGAATTTTTCTACCATAACTAGTATGGGTTTGTGCTTGTGTGTGCTCCGTCCATCATTGGCATCTCCTTCAGGACTGACTCTACTTTGCTTGTTTCTATTAACAGAATAAGCTTTACTGGGGGAAAAAGGATAACCTATCGAAACTATGTGATAATGACAGAAAAGAAGGTGTCTACTGTAGAATATACTGCACTGCAAGTTTTCATTTTCACATTCAGAATATTAGATTCCATCAATTTCAGAAAGTTGAGTAAATTTAACTTCACACTGTCGACTGTTCAGTGTATGTAAAAGAGACTGAAATTGGTGCTGTAGTCTTTTCTTCACAGACACAACAACATAAAGAGGGTAATGAACATGTCTGAAGGAATTAAAGTGATAACTAGTCTGCACCGCATTGAGAATAATATACATTGATCAGAAATGTTCAACTCAGTAAAATATGTAGCACAAAATTCAATGTAAACCACACAGGTGTCCATCTTCCAACACAATCCTTATAGGAGAGCATGACCACAATCTAGTAACACATATAGTGCTTATAAAAAGTATTCACCCGAGAAGTTTTGAAATTTTATTGTTACATGACATTGAATCGCAATGGATTTAGCTTGGCTTTTTTCAAAACTGATTAACAGAAAAAGACTTTCATGTCAAAGTGAAAACAGACTAAACTAATTAAAAAATATAAAGCAAAAAATAATTGATAGTATAAGTATGCACCCTCTTTAATATGACACCTCTAAATCATCACTGGTACGGCCAATTGTTTTTAGAAGTCGGGGAACTAGTTCAATGGATGTCACCTGTCTACGGTTTCAGTTGATTGTACTTGAAAATGTACCTGAATATGGAAGGACCAGATTCTACCAAGTCAGTTTGGTGGTTATACATACACAGTGAAGACTAAACAACAATCCAAGCAACTCTGTGACAAGCACAAGTCAGATGATGGAAAGTTTCAAGTCACTGAATATCCCTACAGCAGATTCATAAATCTGATCATAGCAGTGGAGCTGTCTACAAAAACAGAGTGATTGTGCAAGAAAATTAGTGAGAAGGCTACCAAGAGATCTCTGAAGGAAGTACAAGCTACAGTGGAGGAAATTGGAGAGACTGCAAAGGCAACAACTGTTTCCCAGGTGAATTGCCAGAACACACAAGACATCTTAGCAGAAGGCACATGGGGGACTTTGATATCGGTAAGAAAAACGCTCTATGCTCATTTGAGATCAAAATTGAACTTTTGACCTTCAGACTTAAATGTCTGAACACTGTACATTATATATATAAAAAAAACACACCATCCCCATCATTAAGCATGGTCATGGCAGCATCAGGTAGTGGAGATGCTTCTCTGCATTAGGCCCTAGAAGGTTTGTGTTGGTAAAATGAAAGCATCAAAATATGTAGATGGAAACTTTGTGGTCTGCAAGAAGCCTGCTCCATTGGAGAAGATTGATTTTCCAGCAAGACACTGACCAAAGCTACATAGGAATGGCTTATAAATAGTAATGTTAATGTTGTGGAGAGGCCAACTAGAGTCCAGAACTCAATGCAACTGAGAATTTGTGACTGGACTTGAAAAAGGGCTGCTCATTCACTATTTCCATGCAACCAAACAGAGTTTGAGCAGTTTAGCAAAGAAGAACGACGGGGGGAAATGGAAGAGATGGAGAGACAAAGACGTGTACATATTAGCTCAGGGCTATCAAGGCTGAAAAAGGTACATCTACTAAATACTGACTTGAAGGGGATGACTACTTAGCCATTCAGCTATTCAGCTATTCTTTGTCTTATATTAGTAATTAAGTTAGACTATTTAGCAGAGATCTGAATATTATTTGAAATACTAAACTGTCAACTCAAGAGCAAAAGCCTCATGCCGGTTACATACAAACTCCCGCAAAAATGCACAATACCACTTAGTATGTATAATGAAGCTGATTCTGCTTGACACCTGCTATTTTCATTTTGTTTTCCAATACACAGTTTCACAAGTAGATTTAGTGCTTATGGAATTTACAGTTGTTGAAGCAGCTGGCTATTTAATCCTGCCTTAGCATTAAAGGTCACATGTCTTTCTGCACAGATTCTCTGTTTCTTATCCATAGCAGAAATTCTGAATTGAGAGAAAGCTTATGATATGCCAATAAAAGTTGACATTTTAATTCACTGTGTGACAGCAGTTTTTTGTTTTTTTTTAATATGACTACTTGGCAATTAAAGTATAGATGACATTTAATCAATAGAAATTAATTTAAGAAATCCCTTTGAATTCCGCCTCTGCTCCACCTTTGAATTCCAGTCTGGCTCATTACATATTGTTGTACCCATCTCTGGGGTTCTCTCCAGTTCACATATGTTTCTGATGCCAACAATCTACTTGGGTGTCACATAAGTAGAAGGGAACTGTATGGACCAAGTGAGGGTAATAACACACCAGGTGTGGGGTGCTCTAAACCTCAAACAGAGCACTACCTGCTTGATTAATTACCCTTCTGCAGCCAGGGAACAATATAAGGGTGGCTACCCCAAACTTTGTGTGTTGAGACTGATTCTTTCACAGGGTCTCATTTGTAAAAACAAAGCAATGCCTAAATCCAAGACAGTGATGACATGAATGCTGTTTTTTTTTTTTTTTTTTTTTTTTGCTCCACACAAGTTTTTAATGAGTCTAATTCTTCCCTCTAATTGAAATCCTTTCTTAATTGAACTTTTCATTCTCTTTCTGAAATAAAAATAGCCCACAGAGTCGTGCCAAGACTTACTTCTTAACAAACTTAATTTCAGACACAGATTTCTGACCTGTCCTTTTCTGCACTTATGAGGCACAGAATTTATTATGCTTACTTTGGGGAATTATACACTTTTATTAATTTTACTTAATGTACTTTGCTCTTAAAATTTTCTAATTCAATTTTGTCTATCCCTTCATTCCTAGCCCCTTTATGCAATTTGGGTCATGGGGGTATCTGTGTTTATCCTGGTGTCATTCAATGTGAGATGGGAGTTAATTTTAAAAATTAATTCATAAATTAGGTGTAGTTGGCACAATGTTAGCCTTGGTAGGTTCAGGCATCCTTAAACCTTAGGCCTAAATAAACAGGTTTGACAAAAATGGAGTGAAATGAATGAATAATAAATGTAATCCTTGATTAAAAAGTACTTTATTTTCTTAGTGCATTAATTTTCTCTGTTTCACTTTAATTTGATCTATTTTTAAATGGCACTAATTGCTACTAATTTAATAATTTGGCCACTACTTACTTTTTAATTTAAGTGGTAATGCAGTTTTCAAAACAGTTAAATATGTATTTTACTTTATTACATATAAGAAGTATTAGACAGAAGTGTATTTTATCATACAACCAGAATATTAAGATGATTTTAATTCATTATTTTTTTCAGTTAAATTTATTTGCTATAGCAAAAGCCGTGAATAGGGTGCAACAAGTTTACAATATAAAACAAACCACAAATTAAACAAAATACACATATAAAACTAAATATTAGGTTAAACACACAGTAAAATGAAGCATTTTCAAACTGGTTAATAGTAATGAGTGAACACCACTGAATTTGCTTCGCCTCAAGGTTGTGAAGAACATGGAGTTGTTTAAGAATTCTGGTAAACTCAGTGAAATCCATTAAAGCCAATGTGGATAGAGAAACGTGGATTATAATGGTGCAATGGTCTTTTCTATGTCCCCCAGGGATAAGGAAGCCTCTCCCAATTATGCTGGACTGATTACTGTGGCCAGAAATGTGATTCTGAGCTGTGAGGCAGCAGTGCTAACCACTGTGATAAAACTATACTCTGAGTCCACAATATTTCAAGTTCTTAATTTCTCCCTGCATCTCATCAACTCCCAGTACTTGTAATATAACTAACTGACACCCACTGAGTCAGCATTATATAGTTGGTGGGGCTGTACCTGTACCTGTCACTAGCTGATCTGTGCTACATAGTGAGAAGCTGAACATGCTTAAATACAGCAGTGAAGTCACAAAATACTACTCATCTTACAGAAGTAAGCATTTTTATAACATACTATTTACGGTCAGCTAATGTACCCCTCAAATGAAAATACACTGGCTGTAGTACCAATTGGGTAGTGACAATATGCTGCCCAAGAGTGAGGTGGAGTACATTTACAGTATGTGTGAAAGTTATGTCCACGCATGTTGCAACTTAGGCAGGAAGTGCAGGTTTGGTAGTGACATCCCCATCCAACATTGGCTGCTACAGCTCTGTGATGTCATACCAGCCTCACAAAACATCATGGAGAGCTGGGAAATAAAAGTTTGTCTAAGCTGGCCAGATAGCAAATTTTCATTGAAAAAATTCTGCAAACCCGGTAAATCTGCAGCAAAAAACGCTTTAGTGAATTTCGCCACTCAAAACTCCTAATAAACGTAAATGATTAGTTTTTTCACTGAGCATCCATCTGAAGAAAAATAAATGTCTGGGGGTTTTCATGGTTAATTACAACAGACAAATCAGACACAGTCACAGTGTGGAGACATTGGCTAACTGGCCAGCCACCCCATGCTGGTCATTCTATAGTAGTAGTTCTAAAACTCAGTCCTGGGAACCTCATGTGGCTGCAGGTTTTTGTTTCAACCACATTCACCAGTTATTCTCTAACTAACCTCATTTCAATAGCATTTTGCTTTATCAGCTATACCTGCATAGGACTGTTTTATTATTTTCCTATTAATTTGCCTGATTTCATGTGTACTTGCTCCCTTAATTGTACCTTATTAATGAAATTTAACAACAGGCACAGAAGACACCCAGGCAGATGAGGCTGAATATTGAAAGGCTGATATGCTAATTGGTAATATTGGAATGAAATAACCAGAACACCTGGAAAAGCAGAATGAACATCTTAAAAATCAACTAGGGCTGCAACGATTAGTCGACGTAATCGACGACATCGACTACAAAAAAATCATTGATGCAGATTTTTTATCGTCGACGCGTCATAAACAGAACCTTCAAAAGAGGCTCCAGTCACAAAAAAAACACATTGGTTTTTCTAACTGCAATGCACTACATGAACATCTGGGGGCAGTATCGTTCGTTATTGTTTGTGAAGACTGCAAACAGTACTACCAACAAACAAGAACATCTAAGGAGAAGAAGAACGTAGAGGAAAATAAACGTGGTTGCAATGGCAAGTTGGATAGAGTAGGGGGAAGGAGATGAAAAACAATCGAGACAGAAACTTTCTAAAGTGTGGGAGCACTTCACCGAACAAGAAAAAAAAATTGAATGCAGATTATGCGAAGCGGAGCTTTCTTTTCACGGCAGCACCACCGCGATGCATTACAATCTGAAACGCAAGCACTCCTGGAGATGTGATGCCACCGTCTCTTGAGAGGTAAGTTTTGGAGAGTAAAGTTAGTGTCACGTGTTAACGTTGATGTTTGTACTATAATAATCCCTGGATGCCAAATCCTTTTTAGCTGCACTTTTTAAGTAAATGTCACAATTAGGGAATCCATTCCCGGACGGGTTTATCCATTCGCGGGAATTCGGGAATCCCACATTTCATTCCCAGGAATCCAGGGGATGACACAGTGCACGGGCATCTCACATGTGAATGGTTTTAGAACGACCAACACTTATTTTTAATAAAACTACTGCAATATGTTAACACAAATAAAAGACTAACCTTATCTACAAGCAGTTCATGCTGTCATATAAGTACATGTATCTTTAGTTGCGGTAATAAGAGTGTAGAAAGCACAACGTGTCCAGCGTGCGGTCGTCCAGGCAAGAGCGCACCTTCGTGCAGAAGTAAGCCAGCTGCTGAGAAAGCACGCTCTACCTCCACTGAAGTAGGAGGCACAATCATCAGATACTGATACACTTGCTCTGAAACACCGCCATTTCAGCTTTTACTGATGCATCCAGTTTCTTATCATCATTCTGTGATGGCAAGTTTCTTGGCACAGATAATGTGGCTGCAACAGACTGACGCATTGCAATTTCAAGTTGCTGTTCAAAGCTGTTGTCTGATGAAGTGCAAGCTGCAGCAATGGCACCACCTTAATTATTTTCAGCTATAACTCTGTTATTTCTTGATCGATTTTTACACATTTACACACTATATATGCGACCTTGACCGTTCCCATTTTCCCGGGAATTACAGCAAAAATGTCCGGGAATGGATTCCCTAGTCACAATTCACAAAGAAAATGTGAAATTTTAATGGAACACGTATTTTTTTCATTCAAAGAGCATCACAATTACTGCAACACTGATCATTTTACACACTGCAAATGAACTGTAAAAACTATAAAAAACTACTGTAACAATCTATTATTATATGTTCAAGGTGCAACTGACGCCACAGATTCAGTAAATCACCGAGCCAACTGCGCTTGAACTGGGTGCACACAAACACACAGAGGTAAACGCTGATGATTGCAGGCTCGTCTAGTGCAGCGGCTGAATCCCAAAGACAGTGGTGCTGCAGTTCTGCTTGGGCCGGCAGTGGTCATGAGCTGGCTGCTCAACGAATATACGGCACTGACTAATCAGCTCCGGTGTGCTGGCAAATTACTCTTGTTAAGCAAATATAGCCGTTTGCGGAGTTCAATGAATATATGTTGCTGCATATACTCAGCTTCAGCATGCTTCCAAATTGCACTGGAAACCGACTCTAGCCGGTTCCGGCGGTTAAAGGGTTTAGTGAATATAATTTCAGTTATGTTTGCTAACGTAAATAGGAGTAGCTGAGCCGTCCTAGTTTTTTTTTTTCTTCTTTTTTCGTACAATATTTGAGTTCAAATGAATAGTAAACTATCCCTAACTAACGTTAGGTAACTTGTGTTTTGAAGCATATCAGTAATTAGCTTGTTACATATTTTAGTCCGCTATTTTTTTATTTTGGCATAATATAATAAATGATGTGATAAACTACAACACTTTTCCTTCAGAGTGTGATGATTAAAACATCTTTCTCTGTTGCTCTTTATGTTTCAGTGGTACTAAGCAAAGGCGTGTAGACGAGTTTATCCTGAAGAGAGGCTCTTGCACTGCTCAAATGGCTGTAGTGTTTACAGAAAGCATCCTGAACATGATTGTCAATGACATGCGACCTACTGCATATCTATGGTTGAAGATCAGGGCTTCAAGCAGATGATCAACACATTTCATCCAGGCTACACTTTACCCTCCAGAACTCATTTTACAAAGCTCATTGAGGGAAAGTATGAACCTGCTATTACTCAGATGAAAACTGCTCTTAAATTAGCCAAGAACAAGACTGCCCTAACAGCTGATGCCTGGACCAGTGTTGCCACAGAGGTTTATCTTGGTATCACTTGCCACTTTATAAGTGCTGATTGGAAGCTCATTAGCCTCAGCCTCACAACCATGCCATTAGAAGAACGACACACTGGGACAAACATCGCCGCATGGATTGAGCAGGCTGTGGAAAAGTTTGAGATCCCTCCAAGCAAAATTGTGGCAGTTGTTCATGACAATGGCTCCAATGTCACCCTGGCTGCTAACATGTTGCAGGTAAAACATTGTGGATGTCCATCCGCTGTGCAGGACACACTTTGCAGTTGGTGATCAATAATGCACTGAAACACCCTCAGATCAGTAAAGCACTTGGAGCAGCAAAGTGTCTTGTAGAGCACTTTAAACAAAGTGAACTAGCTTCAAGCAAGCTCAAGACCAAGCAGAAACAGATGGGGACCCAGTAGTACAAACTTGTCCAAGACGTCTCTACCAGGTGGAACAGCACTTATTATATGATAACTCGCCTCCTGGAACAAAGATGGCCACTGACTGCAACTCTGACCCAACAGTAATACAATGAGGGAAGAAACACCTAGACTTCAAAGTTGATCAGTGGATCATTTTAGAGGAGCTGGCTAAAGCTCTCCAGGACTGTGAATGTGCTACAGTCTACTTGAGTGGGGAAAGCTATGTAACTGTCTCTACTCTGCATTCACTGGTCAAAGGGCTTCTGAAATCCATACCCACACTGCTTATGGTACAGCTGCTGTGCAGGCATTCCAGGCAGTTGCTACAGAGGAGATCACTGCACATTGGTCAAGAGAGGTCACCTTAAAAGATGATGATCCAAACAACTAATCATTACAACTGCACTAGACCACGTTTTCGAAAGTTGAAATTCCTGAAACCTAAAGAGAGGTTCAGTGTACAAACAAAATTCAGGCTCTGGCCCTCCAGTCCATGGATGTGAGTATTACTCAAAACACTCAGCTTGCCACTGGGAACGAAGAAGCAACAGCATCAGATGATGAGGGTGCTTCAACTTCAGCAGTGAGAACTTCAAATAGATCTCTACTAGCTCTTGATTCACTGCTTGGATGTGAGTCAACAGACAGTGACAATGAGAACACTGAAGAAGATGCTCACAAACAACTGATCACTAATGAAGTAAGATTTATTTATTGAAATAAGAATAGTGCATATTAAATATGTCAATATTAAACATTTCAGATGTAGCCAAATGGCTAATTTTTATCTGTTATCCCATGCCAGGTGTTGAGGGCAGGGACGTGATCAGTGCGAGCGTATGACCCGCACTTACTGGGTATTTCTTGTTCGTGGGGAATAATTGCAAGCCACGGTCAGCATGAATGGGGTTCAACGGCTTACCCATGTCTCTCGGCGCCGAGTAGACACACGTCGATCCATTCAGTGTAGCGCGCATGCAGTTCTGGACATCCAAGGGCATCACATACCTGTTAATGCTCAATCTCACGCCTAATTAGTTATTGATGGCTAAACACTTCCTGAAAGACAGTTCTTTTCGCGGTTCGCTTTTCCTCAACATGGGTCAATTGTATGTGCCAGCCTGGATCTCCGTAAGGGAACAGCAGTGGATAAACCATGGGGTCACAGTTCATATTGAGAACAGAGATACGTTTGCAAGCATCTCCCTTTGGATATATGCAAATGTCGCGTTGTGCAGGAGGTTCCCCGTCTTCACCTACAAAGATAGCAGCAACATCAGTTTGACAAAATGGGGCGTTATACCTTTTCATATCCAGATGTGGATTTTCCATGAACACCATTCGTACAGCAGTAACAGGGTTACTGTGAGTGATAATGTCATGCATTTGCATGTAAGACTTTGCGAAGGGATTAACCTGTCGTATCATGTTGTCTAGTTGCAGCAACAAAATGTCACTGCAAGCGCTATTACATTCCTTTTGCAAACGTTGACTGGTAGCCTCAGCAGAATCGAAGATATATAGCTGACCATATTGTGGTGACGTGTTAGGATTGGTATATAAAGGAAAGACCTGGTGATAAATTTGACCGTGGATTCTGAAAGCATACGGTCCTTGTCCAGATTGTTGAGCGATGTGTGCGCCCATTAACGCAAAAGCTAAAGCAGAGTTGCATCACAGTAATTTCGGGACAGCGGGTTCTTGCCAGTCAAGAGGTCTTCTAAAAAAAGAGGTTTGGATAGCGGTGGCAAAGACCCCTTGCCGGCATGACAACACTTAGTGTAATGTCCGGATGTGTTGACCTCTGCTGGCCAATGAAGAGCATCGCAAGAAGCACATAGTGCGGTAGGTAGGCCAATGTTATGTTCTTGAACATGAATGGCGGTATTTTCTTGAAAAGCTCCAGAAAACTGAATGCGATGTTTGTGTATGAACGATTTAGTGCTGTGTTGACACTGAAAGGAATTGGAATGAGTTGTTTCGAATCATTGCTGGCAATGTTCACATTGCATAATTCGTTCAGTGGAGTGTGTTTTTAAATGCGTGTTGAGATATCTCTGCACTCGGAACGTTTTTGAACAAATGGTGCATTGAAAGATCTGTTTGGAATGCGTTTGTTCAGTGGAGTGTGTGTTTAAATGTGCTTTGAGATATTTCTGGCGTGTGAAGGTTTTGTAGCAGTGTTGACACTGAAAAGAATTCATCAGGGAATGTGTTTTGAGATGGTTAGTAAGATATCTGCGTGCGTGAAAGTGTTTGTCGCAAATTTTGTATACAAATGTTTGTGCTGAATGGATTTGCATATGGTTGTGGAGATCCATCTCACCTGTGAAGTCCTCGTTACAAAATGTGCAATTGAAGGTGAGAGTGGAATGAGTTTGTAAGTGTCTCTTGAGAGCGCGAGTTGTTTTGAAGCATTACTGGCAATGTTCACATTGCATCATTCATTTAGTGTGTGTTTTTTTAAAATGTGCATTCAGATATCTCTGCACTCAGAAGCTTTTGGAACAAAAGGTGCATTGAAAGTCCTGTGTGGAATGCATTTGTTCAGGGGAGTGTGTCTTTAAATGTTTTTCAGGAAGAGGAGAGTGGGCAGGTGACGTCACATTAGTGTGGCGAGCAAGTGGGTGTGCACATACCGACAGCGTCAAAAGATGTCACCAGAAGGTTATCACGTGTGTATTTGAGAGGCATGAGAACCTCGTAATGCCCATGATCCAAAGGACCGCTAAAGAGCAGGGATATGGAGAGACGTTGGGCCAGATTGTAAACTCGAGGAGAGGCATGAGAACGTTCTCGGAAGTAAATGGTGATAGTAGCTGGAAGCATTTGGGACATTGCCACAATTTCTGCCTCGCCACCATAGACTCTGGACGTATTCATGTAGTCAGCGTATTGTTGAGCAGACTGTATAACAATGCTTCTGTGACTAATAACAACGGACACCACGTCGCCAAAGTTATCCCAATGTTGGCAAATAAAGCCAACAGCCATGTTGCGAAGTTTGACAGCAACAGTTTCATCAATGACGTTTTTCCAGAAAAACCCGACTGATAGAAACAAACAGTTACCTGATGCAGGAATTTGTATACCATTGAAAGAAGTGTTGTTTCCATGAAATACATTTGAAGTGGTAGCCATGGAGGGCAAATGAACAGTCAACGTGGCTCACAGCTGGATGTGGACTGTAGCACAAACCAAAGCGAGTGAGTATGTGTTTGGTGAGCTGTTTGGGGCGGGCACATGAGTAAGCCGTGCCTCGAGAGCGAGGGTGGACGTGGGAGGACGTTTCGAGTTGGCGGGCGGTGCTCTGAGGTGCGTTCCCTATCACGTGGGAGGAGGGTTTGAGTTTGTGGGCGGGGCTTCGTTGTTCCTTTCCCATGGTTTTCGATGATGGACGCGGTCGTGTGTCATAACCGAAAAGAATAATGAAAAGTCAACGTGGCTCAGAGGTGCATGTGGACTGTAGCACAGACGAAAGCGACTTACGAGGTGGTTGGTGAGTTGTTGCGTCTGGGCACATGAGCAGGCAGTGTGAATGCCTGGAGAGCGAGGGTGGACGCGGGCTGAGGAATAAGAAGTGTTGGTGGGTGGGGAAACGTTTTTCGTGTTCCTGCAGGACCATCTAAGAAGACGCATGTTTGTCGCGGATGCGAATCGCTGTATGTACCGTGAATAAAACAGTTTGCGATGGTGCACGCAGTCGTGCATCGTAACCGAAAAGTCAACATGGCTCAGAGGTGCATGTGGACTGTAGCACAGACGAACATGAATGACGGCGTGCTTTGTGAGTCGACGCGTCTGAGTCGGTGGGCGTGGCTCTGCGAGTTGTCGTTGTATCCAATGGTCTTAGAGTTGGTGGGCGTGGCTCCATCCTGCGTGCTCCATGGGTGTCTTACTCGCTGGCAGCTTAGTGAATTATATATATATATATATATATATATATATATATATATATATATATATATATATATATTTTCTTCCACTCTCTTTAATACAGTAAGACACTGTAAGCATGCACTTTTGAAATGTGAGTGGCCATTGTGGAGACTCATGGCCTTCTAAATTGCAAATATATTTTGCTCTTACTTGTACTTCTTCCTCTTTTCAACTTTTTGAACACTCCATATTATTTGACCACAGACAGCTTCAATTCAGTGTTAGCTGGCAGACACTGCTGTATAAATCTTTACAATACAAATCAAGAGCAAGTCCTTTGACTAACAAAACTGGATCAATGTCTCTTTTCCTCTGTTACATGTCTTCATCACACTTTATAGCAAAAACTATACAAGTTATTGATATCTGCTTTAACCCTCACAACATCTTCAAGTGCTGACTTAATGCTGTTGTGTTCAGGTCTTTTTTGACCCAATTCTAACACCCCGTTTAAATGTCCTAGATTTCATACCAAACCTATTTTATGTTGATTTAACCTATTACGTTGAAGCAGAGATGATCCTAAGTTTTATGACAAATGACATTTAAGAATGGTCTTTATAGGATGTAAACAAACAGTACCCTAAATAGAGACAAAAATCCACTATAAAAGCAAACTTAAAATTCACTTAATTAGGCAGATACATACAGTAGATAGAACTTTATTTGTTCCAAGCTGAAATTTAGCTTTTGTAAAAGCTTAAGAAATATAGAAATATTTATATAACCTGAAGGACATTGCAGTGTTCAAAATGTGTAGCAGCTGTACAAAAATGTCACATTTGGAAAATTTTTTTGCTTTTTTTACAAAGTTAGGGTAATTTATTAAAAGCCTTTATAATTCTGGGCTGAGAAGACCGCATTTAGGTGGCTGTTATGGGTTGTGAACACACTACCCTAAATGCATTGAAAAATCCATTAGAGGCCGTGGTGACCCATTGGACTTTGCTGTGTTCAGAATGTGTAGCAGATGTACAATAAGGTGACACTTGGAAACTCTTCTACTCTTTTTAAAGCCAGGGTGCTTTACAAAAAGTTTTTACAATTCTGGGGGGGCTGCGAACAAACTACCCTAAATGTACAGGGAAATCAATTAAAGTTAATAATGGTGTGTCAAATTTGATCTGAAAGACATGGTGAAGAAAAACCTTTTTAAAAGCTATGCAAGGAAAAGCAGGAAAGGTAACAATGTTTCATCCTGAACAGATATAATGTAGGATGCTTTTACTGATTTTAAACACAAAAATGGGTCAAATTTGACCTGAAGAAGTCATAAAAGTTAAAGGCTGCCAGACATCAACCACATGACATAATATTTAAAGATATAGAAAATGCACATGTATTTCCTTGTAATGCACATTCCGAACACCCTTTTTTGACCATGTTTTATATCATTTTCACAAATAGAATTCTTTACCTCATTTGATTATTACAAAAAGGTGTAAAAACATAATATCACACCTGTATATTTGATCTTTCTGGACAATTTCCATTCTAACCCACAATATTTATACTACTGTGTACTACTAAGTCTATGAACTGAATTTTTGACTAGATCTGGAGTAATGCAGTCAGTTTGTACTTGAATCATACTGGCCTTTTAAGAAACTAATTTCATAAACTCTTCTAAAAGTCAAAGTACACTATAAAAAGATGAAGTTTACATCAATAAATTTATAGTAACACAAAAAATACAATAGTGGTGGCATAAGAAACAGATGTTGCAAAACAGCATTTTGACCCTCTCTCAATTTCAAGCTGTCATGTCTTCTGAGTGAAGTTAGCATGTTCTCACCACATTTGCAGTGTATTCTCCAGAAACTCTTGTTTCTGCCACATTCCAAAACCATTCAAGTCTGACTGTTTGAAGTTGTATGTACAAGTGTGCCATACAAATAACCGATCATCCTGTGCAAGGCAAATTACTAACTGGCATTTATCCCTGCCTGTACAGTCAACTCTCATTAGGTATGTTCAGAAAGTAATCAATCTAACAGTTTCTAAAGTAAATATTACATATTATTACTCCATTATAAACATCATTACATTTAACTGACTTTTAGAATAATAGGGTTATTTCACTGTATAGTCAATAAAGTAGAACCTGATGGCTGGCAAAGCAAAGCACTTTTCAAATCAGAAAAAATGACTAGTTTTTAAGAGCTAAGCATATATATTCAAATACGTGAAAAGTAAATCATCTCTCTTTGCCTATGAACCCTGTTTAATACTCAGCCACAAACACACAAAAGGATTAAACAGCAATCTCAGAGAGTAGCAATTAGTTTTCAAGCTACCATCTGACTCTCAGCTTGCAGAAAATTAGCTAGGACCCATCTGCACTCAAGAAGCCTAACTGCTTAATAGCTGTTCTGCAATTACAGAACAGAAGCAGCTCACATTTGTCCATTTTTGGTGTAAATAATTAAAATATACAATAAAATGCACAACCACACCGTTATCAGTTTCTCAATAATAATAAATATACAGTAGAACATAAATTGTACATTAG
This sequence comes from Erpetoichthys calabaricus, assembly GCF_900747795.2. NCBI lineage: Eukaryota > Metazoa > Chordata > Cladistia > Polypteriformes > Polypteridae > Erpetoichthys > Erpetoichthys calabaricus. The sequence continues at coordinate 20,568,529 of NC_041394.2, read as the reverse complement.
TATGTGAATGACAGCAAAAAAAAAAGGACTATTAGCAGTTTAGGGGCAGAATAATTGTCCTTAGATGTAAAAGTGCAAAACACGGCCATAGCTAACCTTTCACTACTGAGAATTTTTGTATTTTGACCACCAGATAACATTGTCAGTATATTATGGAAGAGGAAAAACAACTGGAAATGCTGGTTTAAAGATTAACAGATTGGATTTCATACACTTTTCTTAGAAGCAGTGCCTGGTTTTCCTTAAATGCTTCTCAGAGGGTAGAGAGATCCTCAGTAAATACAACCATATAAACGTACGGGTGTGTGTGTATTTTTGCAATCATTACACACACTTTCATTATGATTCATTTTGCCTAAATGTATGTGTGTGTCTACTAGTGTTGGATTGTTACTAGAATTTTGACTATGGTGTTGATACTAGTTATTGGATCTCAGTACCAATACCAAAATGGTTCTGAAGCAAGTAAAGGATAACTCCGAACCCGATATTCTTACTCCAGCCTTCTCCCTAGTGCACCACACCATCGCGCCGCACTAGGCACCTTTATCTCTTGATAGCATGAAGTACGCGGCAAAGCAATAAGCTGAGGGTGGTCCATGAAGTCCTTATCACATCAAAGCAATAAAGGGTGGGCTTCCCTGTGAGGTCTCAAGCACATCCAAGCTATCCATCTATATATTGTGTGTGTATGTACATGCATCTATAAACAATGCTGTTTATTTACCCACTTCCTGATTTCCTCTATTTTTCCTTATTTATAACACCTAATTGATTCAGATCACCAAGCACCCTGAGTAAACACAATAATATTAAATGGTCATTTGATAACTGAAAGAAAAAAATTCACCAACACCTTTGTGAAAAAGTAATTGCCCTCTTAGTCACTCAATTTAAATAATGAACCATAATGTAAACAATAGCGGGTTAAATTAGACCTGTCACACTGTACTATGTGAATGTGTGGGTATAACATACAATGTATCCAAACAAAAGTATACAGCGCATCCAGAAAGTATTCACAGCACATCACTTTTTCCACATTTTGTTATGTTACACCCTTATTCCAAAATGTTTTAAATTCATTTTTTTCCTCAGAATTCTGCACACAACACCCCATAATAACATGAAAAAAGTTTACTTGAGGTTTTTACAAATTTATTAAAAAATAAAGAAACTGAGAAATCACATGTACATATGTATTCACAGCCTTTGCACCTTTGGCAGCAATTCCAGCCTCAAGTCTTGTTGAATATGATGCCACAAGCTTGGCACACCTATCCTTGGCCAGTTTCGCCCATTCCTCTTTGCAGCACCTCTCAAGCTCCATCAGGTTGGATGGGAAGCGTCGGTGCACAGCCATTTTAAGATCTCTCCAGAAATGTTCGATCGGATTCAAGTCTGGGCTCTGGCTGGACCACTCAAGGACATTCACAGAGTTGTCCTGAAGCCACTCCTTTGATATCTTGGCTGTGTGCTTAGGGTCGTTGTCCTGCTGAAAGATTAACCGTCGCCCCAGTCTGAGGTCAAGAGGGCTCTGGAGCAGGTTTTCATCCAGGATATGTCTGTACATTGCTACAGTCATCTTTCCCTTTATCCTGACTAGTCTCCCAGTCCCTGCCGCTGAAAAACATCCCCACAGCATGATGCTGCCACCACCATGCTTCACTGTAGGGATGGTGCCAGGTTCCCTCCAAATGAGACGCCTGGCATTCACACCAAAGAGTTCAATCTTTGTCTTATCAGACCAGAGAGTCCTTCAGGTGCCTTTTGGCAAACTCCAGGCGGGCTGCCATGTGCCTTTTACTAAGGAGTGGCTTCCATCTGGCCACTCTACCATACAGGCCTGATTGGTGGATTGCTGCAGAGATGGCTGTCCTTCTGGAAGGTTCTCCTCTCTCCACAGAGGACCTCTAGAGCTCTGACAGAGTGACCATCGGGTTCTTGGTCACCACCCTGACTAAGGCCCTTCTCCCCCGATCGCTCAGTTTAGATGGCCGGCCAGCTCTAGGAAGAGTCCTGGGACCTCATGTATAAACGGTGCGTACGCACAGAAATGTTGCATACGAACGTTTCCACGCTCAAATCGCGATGTATAAAACCTAAACTTGGCGTAAAGCCACGCACATTTCTATGGTACCTCATACCCTGGCGTACGCAATCTCTCCGCTCGGTTTTGCAGACTGGCGGCACCCAGCGTCAAAGCAGTGCTACTGTTCCTGTGTGGTCACCCTTTATTTCTTAGACCCACATTCCTAATGTGGCTTTATAAATACACTGAAATTAACTGCATATTGTTTATTAGTGTAATGCATCCGATTGTAATTAACCTGTAGCAATATAATGGTCCAGGGAATAGCCATAGTATTCCAAATACCATAACTGCTTTAGCGTTGTTACGCTCACTGCATCTTCTTCTTCTTTCAGCTGCTCCCATTAAGGGTTGCCACAGCGGATCATCTTTTTCCATATTACTCTCACTGCACCACTCGGAGTACAGTATCTGAGTACGGAATCACAGCAGCAGCTGATCCGAAAGAGAATTATCAGTATACACTTTCAAGCACACACTACCTCAGCCAAGGAAAAAAGCGTCAAAGCCTTTCCTGTAAGGACCTCGCGTTTCAGAAACAGTTTCATCCCAAGAACTATAAACGCACTCAATCAGTCCATCAAGTGCTCCTTGTAGAACTGTTTGTACTTATAGGTACAATTACCCCACTGTAAACTTGCACTACAGTTATAATATTGCACAACCTGCACCACTTTATAAAGCGCGTATGATGACGATAACATTTTTAAGATGAAATGCAGCAAAATATGTTGCTTATATTATACAGATAAAACTTTAACTTCATTTAAATAATCTGTATTGTTAATATTAAACATGTGAGGACACGGTGCCGCAGCACTAGCTAGATCACGGATAGCTCCTGCCTTGCGCTGTATTATTGCTGGTGCTGACGCAACACTGGAAGGATAGACGGATAGAATAATTAAACATGTACTACGAAGATATTTCAATGTTCCTTAAAAGTTTTGAAGAATCGGCGTTCTAGGCTTACAAATGGCTTAACGTCTATTACGGAGCTGATTGTGTGGCGATTGGGTATTTGGAGAAAGAAAAGGAAGGACAGGAATTGGAGGTTAGTACGTTTGAAAGAGACAGTACTTCTGTAATAAATTATTTCATCGAAGGTCGCACATGGCGCAGCAAGCCTCTTGCATGAGATATGAACAATCACTGCGCCACCGTGTTCCCATGTTTAATAACATGCTTTCATTCCTATCATCATGAAAAAGATATCACATATACATCTCAGTATTTTAATTATTCAGAGAGCTGTAATATCACGAATGTAATGGATTCTGTGTCCTGTCGGAGAAAGAGAAAGAACGGAAGCATGTAGTGATTCACACACATAGAGCACATAGAAGATCAAACATAGAACAAAGCATTTAACGTGCTACTTGAGAAACTAGTAAAATAAACGATTTTAAGATGAAGTTTATGATGTTCTACTTAAATGACAAAATAAACTACGTGATTAAAGAGGAAATTTCGAGATTAAAGTAGACATTTCATGCTTTTTTCCCCACTGTGTGCTTATTTTTTTTCTCTGTACCCTAATAAGCTTTCATATGACACTCATATGGTCCGCTGCGAGTCGCCTTTTCACACCGACTTTGATATGTGACAACTTCTTTTTTTATTTCGGGCACTATGCGACTTTGTGAACTTGAGCCTTTGAGTTTCTCCGACACTATGTCACTCGATCAACTTTCTTTTGTTGCTTATACCACTGTTTAAACCAACAAATAGTACGTTTTTCCTTTGCCTCCACTTGGTATTCGCTGAAATTCTTATATTTTCCCCCGTGCTTTTCCCATTGTCTTTTCACAGAAGGCTATTTATATCAATTTGCATATTCAAAGAGGCATAATTCTGGGAGGAGTTGGGGCGGGACAGAAGGCGCGTGCACGTGCGTTACTTTTCACGCTGATCAGGATTTATGTAGTGGAACAACGTGAAAGTTTGTGTACGCACAGATTCCTGCATCTGGATTTTTCTGTGCGTACGCACATTCCCGCTTTTGTGCTTACGCCATGTTATACTGTGAGTTCTACGCACAGCATTATACATGAGGCCCCTGGTGGTTTCGAACTTCTTCCACTTACGGATGATGGAGGCCACTGTGCTCATTGGGACCTTCAAAGCAGCAGAAATTTTTCTGTAACCTTCCCCAGATTTGTGCCTCGAGACAATCCTGTCTTGGAGGTCTACAAACAATTCCTTTGACTTCATGCTTGGTTTGTGCTCTGACATGAACTGTCAACTGTGGGACCTTATATAGACAGGTGTGTGCCTTTCCAAATCATGTCCAGTCAACTGAATTTACCACAGGTGGACTCCAATTAAGCTGCAGAAACATCTCAAGGATGATCAGGGGAAACAGGATGCACCTGAGCTCAATTTCGAGCTTCACGGCAAAGGTTGTGAATACTTATGTACATGTGCTTTCTCGATTTTTTTATTTTTCATAAATTTGCAAAAACCTCAAGTAAACATTTTTCACGTTGTCATTATGGGGTGTTGTGTGTAGAATTCTGAGAGAAAAAAATGAATTTAATCCATTTTGGAATAAGGCTGTAACATAACAAAATGTGGAAAAAGTGATGTGCTGTGAATACTTTCTGGATGCACTGTACATTTAAATAGGAGTTAATACTTTTGTATTTATTACATAATACTTCATTGTTTATATTTCAACCTTCTGCTTTATTTATTGCATAGTGTGCTAATTATAAGAATAAACCAAACTTGCTTTCAACTTAACAAGATAAAATTCTAGAATCATAGTATGCCTTACATGTTTAAACTTTTTGGTTTACTTCGATGTTTAGTAATGTTAAACCAAATTAGGTATAAACCAATCTTCAGCCATCACCAAAAGATCAGGATTTATGTTTTACCATAAAAATAACAAATGCTAATGCACTTTTACTCTAAATCATAAGGTCACTGTATCATTCATTTTCTTCATAAAATGTAAACTAACTGAAGCTGGAAATAACGATCATATATATCTATCCACCCATTTTCCAAACCCACCAATCCTGAACAGGGTTGTGGGTAACAAGCACGTATCATCAGATTACATATTACAACCACAGTTTCAGCCTATACATTTTTATTAATCAAAGTCATAGTCAGCAGTCTCCTAACTTACCAAAACTTTCTCCCATATATCCGTAAAAACTTTGGTCAAGTAAAACTGCTGATCATTTATTAAACAACTGTTGCTGCTGTGAAGTGAAACATGGGCAGAAACTTAAACAAGCATTACATATAGTCTAATAGCTATCACCACTATGGGAAATTCTATGACCCAGGATGAATGTGATTTTCCCTTCTCCTTTCACAAGTCCACACTATGCATTCCCACGAGAAAAGTTTTGTTCCTGTCAAAATATGATTTATGTGCTTATATGAGTTGGTGAGGTGACAGAAAATGTAATGAGTGTTTGCGGGGGCTAAGACACTTGTGTTAATAATGTTCTTTTTTCCCCCCACAGCTCCACCCACCTCTTGACACTACACTTTCCTACAGAAAAAATTGATTCCCATCATAAAAGAAACAAGTGCTCTTTAGTATCATTAGGCATTAAATCTGAAAAGGCTGATAATTAACTTGATTCATACAACATAAATCAATAATTGTAATTTTACAAAAATACACAACAAAAACAGTATTGACAAATCTACTAAACTCAGCTTAAGATGGAAATTATAGAATACTGCCAAAAGGCATTAAGTTACTCTCAAATTTGTATCTAAATCCTAAAAAAGTGAACATGGTCAATGAAAAAAGAAATGTATATATCACTAAGAGACCAAAACCTCAACAGTCCACATCCGGCTTTAGTCAAAATCAAGCAATATATAAAGGCAATTTAACTTAAACAATTGTAATTGAAAAATACCAGATAACCCACCTAAAAAGATACACTCATTTTAATTAAAAGCAAATATTTGAAAATGAATGCAAAAGAAAAATTTCAAAGACAGAGAAATAGCAGCAGAATCTGCTGATTGCTGCTAATTTAAAAGTGCCATTTTCAAAATCAACTTTCAAACCAAAAAACAGCAAGTCAACCATACAATGCATAAGATGCAGTTTATGTTATGTTCAACTGCAAATTTAAAGGAGGGTCATCATACTTCTGTGAAAAACTCAAAAGTATTTCATGCTGCTAAGTGATTAAAAATGTTCAAATACAGCAAAACAGCAAACTACTCCAGGTATCATAGGAAGCACTAGCATTCAGTTTTCACTAGATTTTAATTGTAAGAAAGCATTAAGTTACAGATTATAACTACATTTCCTCCTCAAGCCCCATCATGCTGCTTCACTCTCTCATATGCCAGCAGGGCACACTGCACAGATGGGAACATCACATAGATTATTCTACTTATATCAGATGCCAAGGACAATTAAAGATGACTAAACAGTTCTCATCATGACAGTTATTGTACATTTAACAGACCACCTCTTATATATAAAAAAATCAGCTAAATAAGAAATGGACCTGCATTTACTGCAATATGTACTGTATATTGCCCACTATATGAAGTTGGACCAAGTACGGTCACTATCTGTGTAGCGATCATATTATTCATAGATCTGAGTAAGTTTTATGAACTCATTCTGGTTCCACATGCCAAACATTTATGCTTTAAAAACACTACACAAGTCCAGTGTAAGTGACTCTGTGTATGCAAACGTGTAAGAAAAGGCCACAGTCCAGCCTTGCACTTGATAATGCTGTGACCGGCCTCAACTCTAAACTAAACTGTTAACGGAATATACAGTTTAAGAAAAACAGCTGAAAGGAGTCAAACTAAAACCTTACAAAATGTGCCTAACAAGAGGTGTAACTATTTGGATCTTTTACATATTAAAGTATATAATTAGGACCAATAAAGTAAGAAGATTGGGGCGGAGTGGTGGCTCTGAGGCTAAGGATCTGTGCTGGTATCCAGAAGGTTGCTGGTTCGAATCTCTGTCACTGCCAAAAGAGATCTTACTCTGCTGGGCCCTTGAGCAAGACCCTTAACCTTTAATTGCTCCAGGGGCGCTGTACAATGGCTGACCCTGTGCTCTGACCCCAAGGGGTATGCGAAAACTAACAAATTCCTAATACAAGAAATTGTACAAGGCGAAATAAAGAAAAGAAAAAAAAAAGACTGTCATTTTTCAAAAGAGGTGGGTTCAACCGAATTACTGAGTTACTTTCTGGATCGTGTACCAAAATCTCACTATAGAAATAAAGAATAATCTGTACCATGCAAGTTTCTAATAATAGAGATATTTGCTAAATGCATACGTATAAAATATAATTCTAGAATATGAAGTTTCTTAAACAAAAAGAAATATGCATAATTTCTTCACCACTCATGATGCCAGTACTCTTGTATTTTTACCAAAATTAATTAACACAAAGAAATATCATGGTTCTGAGGCTACAGATCTGTGCTGATATCTGGAAAGGTTACTGCCAGAAGGGATCCTACTCAGTTGGGCCCTTAACCTGAAAATTGCTCCAGGACACTGTACAAAGGCTGACCCTGTGCTCTGACCACCAAGGGTCATGGAAAAAGACAATTTCCATTTAGAGATTAATACAGTGTACCAAATATATGTTAAATTGTATTTTAAATTGATAATTGTTTTTATTAGTATTATTTATTTACTTTACTGTTTGGCTTCAGTCCTTCTTGGAAGGAAAACACTCAAATTTTAACTATAATCTAATACTACATGACAAGAAAGCAGGAAGACCAGTAATAAGATGCAGTATTAAGTAAGAATAAAAATATAAGGCAATAAGCTGAATGGACTAAATGGTCTCTCGTTTATCAGACTTCTCAGGTTATTATGAAAAAGACCTATTATGATATGTTATTGTGTGAATATTTTGCCTGATTATGTGAAGACACTTTTAAGTTGATTAGCTACTTGACAGAGAAACAAAAGAAACATAAATTACAAAACACTGCCATGGAAAATAAAGGAGATAAAAAAAACAGAAAAGATGAAAACTAAAAGGACACAAAAAGCATAAAACAGCTTTTAGAAATGATGACCACCCCAATCATCACAAAGCTTCTGTGCTTTTTGTTAATAAATGTTTAATGCAAATCAATAGCCCATGAAAAGACACCACTGCCACACAGCAGTCAAGTTTTATTTTATTGGAGGAAAAAAAAGAGAGACTGTCATTGAAAATCCTGTTCCAACAGTAAACAGGTCAGGCTTTTGTTATGAAACAAACAGGTTTTACAACAAGGCAGAAGTAGAACAGCTGCCAACTCCAGGTAAAGCAAGAATGCTAATAAACGAGCTAGCAGACCGCACCCACATCCTTCTGCCAAAGTAGTTGGAAAACGGAAAAAGAAACTTTGCCACAAAAATGTATTTTTTATTCGAACATCCTATCAATTTCACTTTCCAATCCAATAAAGTTTTTAGAATAAAGGTCAGCATAAGTGTTTCTTTTTCCTTTACTGCAATCAATCAAGAGGTTTGTTCATTTACTGTCACCCAAAACGACAACTTCTCATTTGTACCTTCAGTGAAAAGGTAACCTCTGATCTTTGGCAAGCATTCAACTAGTGTATTCAGACGTTCAATGTACATGGCAACAGATGGCTGCCACAGCCAATTAACAATTAAGACTGCACACTTTTCAAGCTTGGTCATCTAATGCAGAGCCAAGAATGGTCTCTTTCTGCATCCAAGCTATATTGCTAACCTGTAAGGAAAAATATGCAGATCCCAACAACATAAACTTGTGCTTACCTCAAGGTGTGCCCCATAAAAAAGGCTACTCTGTCTCACAGCCATCAAGCACAGAAACCTGATCCACTAAGAGAATGCAAACAATGAAATTCAATCATCCTGTTATGCCTGCTGTTCAGTGTGAAGTGCATCATACACAACTCCACTACCAGAGTGCTTGTTACTCAAATGAGATGTAGTGTACTTCTCATTGACAAGTTGAAAGCATTGTGCACATTTACAAATATGTCAGGGTTAAAGCAAATAATAACAAATAGCCAGAAAAAAATACCTGTTTGCATTATTTATCCACGAATATTTATGTGTGTGGTCCTCCAAATGTATATGAGCATAAGCATACAAAAAAAACTGACACTCTTAATTTTCATGTCACATTTATCTTTCCATCAGAAATTGAAATTGCCCAGTTAAAAAAGTAAATTTTGATTTACTACCCTAGTGTGGAAAGTATAATGAATACACAAACTGCATACATACAGCGACTTCAGAAAGTATTCAGAACCTTTCACCTTTTCAAATTTTGCTAAGTTGCAGCCTTATGCTAAAGTCGCTTCAATTCGTTTTTTCCTCATTAAGCAACAATTAAATACCTCAGAAAGATGAAACAGTTTTTGGAATTTTTCAAATTTACTGAAAAAACAAAACCTGAAATATCCCCCTGAAACAACTATTTAGACCCTTTACTCATTACTTCACTGAAGCACTTTTGGCATAGCGTTACATGCCTGGATTGGGGGATCTTTTGCCATTCTTGGCAGTACTGTAGATCCCTCAAACTCTATCAGGTGCACATACGTACAAACAAACACACACATACTGTACACACTGCACATCAATCACTCAAACATTAAGACAACCTGCCTAATATTCTGAAGTTTTCCCTCGTGCCACCAAAACGGCTCTGACTCTTTGAGGCACGGACTCCACAAGCCCTCTGAGGTGTTCTAAAGTATTCTGCACCAAAACTTAAAATGCAAGGTGGGGTCTACCATGTATCAGACTTGTTTTTCCAGCACATCCTGCAGATGCTCGACTTGGAGGCAAACTCAACACCTTGAACTTTATATTATGCTCCTCAAATCATTCCTGAGCACTTCCTACTGTGTATCCTGCTGAAAGAGTCCACTGCCATCAGGGAATACCGATGCCATGTAGGTGTCTACATGGTCTGCAACAATCTTTAGATAGGTGGTCTACATCAAAATACCATACACATGAGTAGAAGAACCCAAAGAATCCCAGAAGAACATTTGCTTTCCACTGTGCACCCTGCTGTCATCTCTTTCTCATGTAAGCAACACATACACAAACCAAGCCATTCACATACTGTAAGAGAAAACTTGATTCATAAGA